>NC_056733.1:163018821-163333821 GCF_019279795.1 Protopterus annectens
TAAATAAAAGACCAACATAGTTTAAATGTTTGTTAAAAGAAGAAATGTAACTATTTACTTTTAGTAATAAACCAAGGGGAACTTTCACCTGGAGCTTATGAAAATGATGTAAGTACAACCAAAGTGGTCCTTATAGCAACAAGATAAAGTAAGGATACAGAAATGCAGATTTTGTAAATTGTATTTAGAATGGATAATGAATACAAATAGCATGAATTATATAAACATTATAAAAATCAAGAAGTACATTTCAGTATATATTCATTTCAAATCTGAGCTATACTAAAGTAATATATGGGGACAGGGGATAAAAGTTAGAAAAATTTCCCCTTGTATATATCATAAATACAAGGCAGTCTAATTAACTTACATCTGCCATGATATTGGCTCAGCAGGTAGCGCACTCACCTTTGATGCTGCACACTGGCTCAGCAGGTAACACACTCACCTTTGATGCTGCACACTGGTTCAGCAGGTAGCACACTCACCTTGATGCTGCACACTGGTGCAGCAGGTAGCACACTCACCTTTGATGCTGCACACTGGCTCAGCAGGTAGTACACTCACCTTTGATGCTGCACACTGGCTCAGCAGGTAGCACACTCACCTTGATGCTGCACACTGGTGCAGCAGGTAGCACACTCACCTTTGGTGCTGCACACTGGCTCAGCAGGTAGTACACCCACATTTGATGCTGCTGATGTATAATATTAGCTCAAACAAAGCTCATGCATGGAAATCACATCTGAACCCTTGATTGGATGATGCATGTCACTACAGATAATCGTGAGTGATAGTACAAACTGACAACCCTTCTAAAATGGCACACGCAGATGGATAAATAATAAGAGACAGATATGGACAAAGCTAGACTTTCTACAAAGTAGACCCAGAGAGTATCATAAATGGCTGCATTCACTCCGTGTCCGCATGAAACAGCCAGTACAATGGTACATTAACAGAACCTTGCAAAGCAATAGCATTATGACTCTGCAATCTGCAGTAACTCAAGGGTTCTCTCTCTCCAGAGCAGGAGGTCATCTCTTCATCCATTGAAGAGATGTATACTCTTACACACACACACACACACACACACACACACGCAAATAAATATATATATATATATATATATATATATATATAATGTGTTTGTGTTCTATATACACACAATGACAGATCAACACAGCAGTTATTACAATGTAAAATGTTTTCATGCCATTTCAAAGATTTAAATATAATGTAAGAATTAAACACAGTATGCCTTTGACCGTTTTTAACATAGAAAGAGATACTGAAGATGTACTCAGTAGGTCTATACCAAGGATACAGAGTTCTCAGCTACCAAAGGGTGGGTAGGAATCATTGAGAGATAACGACAACAGGAAAAGATGGACAGATAAAAGTAAGTAAGTAATGAAACAAATCATAGGAGAAAAACACAACCAAAATTAACTCCATATCTAAGATTTTAAACAACAAACTGAATCATAATAATGCAGACTTTCATTGGAAAGATTTGTATAGCTTAATAAATACAAGACAGGTGAAAGATAATTTGTAAAAGAGAGATCTCATTCATGGCAACCAACAGAATATAAGCTGTGCAGTCCAAACAAATATTGTTATAGAGGTGGAAGATATCCTGTTTCCAACATACTTCAGCAATAATAGACAATGCAAAAGAAATATTGTATAAGGAAGTGCTTCTGAGCATTCTCAAAAACAGAAATAATAAAGGAGGAAGGTGAAGCAGGATGTACAAAATTGTGTCATTGTAATCAGAAAGAGAATGTTGCAAAAAACTTTAGAGGAAGCAGTTTTACCAGGAGAGGACACAAATGATATTACTGAACAACATATGGGTAATACTGCAAGAGAACAACGCACTGACATTAGGAATAACAAATTGGTTGGGACTTCTGGTAAAGGCTGCAGTATGAAATAGTGTGGGTCATGACTCCTGAGAAGTGTCAACTAAAAAAACATGGATGACATTCATAAAACAAGTCAAAAATACAAAAAAAGGTATGGAACAAGGGATCACTAAACCCATATACTGCAGAGACTGTCACAGGGCAAAGACAAACGAGCAGTAAAACAGAGAAGTGCTTATCAGGAGAAACTTGTCTTACATAAAACAGTGGAACTTGGAATAATCATGGAGCAGCACCAGGCAAAATTGCAGAGGCAGAATTTAACACTGCCTTACATGGAACCAAAGCTGAGACCTAACTTCAACAAATAATGGCTAAACAAATTGCAGTAGACTCTGAAAAAATATTATGAGAGATTGGACAGACCCTTGCTTTGCATTCAGACTCCTTGATGGAATTATAAAAATACTCTCTCTCTCTCTCTATATATCTATATATATATATATATATATATATATATATATATATATATATATATATATATATATATATATATATATATATATATATATATATCAATTATATATATAGCCAAACAAAAATTGAATAAAACTTGAACAACTTGTGTTAAAACTCAGAGATATGGAAGGCTAAGCCTATAGAACACATCAAATTTATTAGCATATTGGAAAATAAGGAAGGAAGTGAAAATCAGGCTCCGATGCAGACCTTGCTGAGTGGACTGAACTTTTATCAGAAGAACTAGAGATGGATAGAGCTCACCAACTGTACCCCTGAACAAAGGGAAGTCTGAAGAGGCCTGGACAAATGATTGTAAGATTTTCTATTTATATCATGAAAGAAAGAGTACTTGGAAGGCTGTAGCAACAAGGGATAAAAAGTATGCTTTTGTAACAGGTGGGTAGACATGGCCGATGACCACAGCACTAAGACCTGGAAAAAATGGAATAGATTTATACCCATAATCCAACTATGCATTGCTAGGAAACTAAACTTTAAGCTGATGTGTCCATCATTCATTAAAGTAGCTTACCCATAGGGCACAAAATGTATAAAGACCCATTGAAAGCTCTGGCAGCACCGAAGGAAGAGGTATTACCTTAGTGTGAACAGAAATCACACAAGCAAGAGCAAGCTAGCACAGCAGTACCAAGTGCAAAAGGCAAGTGATATAAGAAGGCAGCTTTCTATATTGTATTCAGACAGAAAGGCCTAAAAAGTTAAGAAAACCAAAAGTGAAGTGGAGAGAATAGAGAAACAAAGAGCTGAGATGATGGCTACATTTAATGAGGAAGAAATGTGACCTACGACAATAAGGAAGTATAAGGTGCAAACAAATTAAATAACGGTACAGTATTGTTATGAACTGCAAGGGAGTAGAGCCACACAATGCTGGGATGAAAGAGTGTATTTTGATGAAATACACTCCACAGGGGTGACACTCCATGAAAGAAATATCCACCCTGGTAATTGCAGTAATTCAGCTCAGCCTACCTTAGAAGGGACAGTTACCAAAACTGTGTTTAATGTAAATAGGTGTCTTTTTAGATTTCAAACTGTTACAAGGTTTAATAATAATGCCTTTGTTAAATTAACATAAAATTAAGTGCTTTTTGTTTTTTCTTTTCAGTCATACCAGTTACATTTTGCATCCAAACAAATGCATTTCTAAATTACTAAACAGCAGAAATAATAGAAGTAAACAGAGAATTTGGGGAAAGAGAAGCAGAGTGAACAAGACCAGTGATGGGGATAGGGTTTTAGTTTGGGGAAATCTGAAGCATATTTGTCCCGGTCCCCTTCAATAACACACATCACACCAAATGACATTTGACAACCTTTATTAAATTTCCATAACATAGCTTTGATCACCAACTTTAATTACAACTATTCATGACATAATTGATTCTAAATATAGCATAACATCCTTGTAATGTTAATCAGGGCAGCGTACCTACTCACCCTGCCCCAGCAAGCAGTGTCCATACCTCTACTCACTTATTTTACTTATGAAGCAGCATTCCATCTCACTTCATACACCATTCATTGTAATGTTAGTCAGGGCAGCGTACCTACTCCCCCTGCCCACAAGCAGGGTCCATACCTCTGCTCGCTTACTTTACTTATGAAGCAGCATCCCAACTCACTTCATACACCATCCATTGAATTACCTTCCACCAAATAAGCACCATCCTTACCTCAGTTTGCTTAAATATTCAGCAAGCTTCCTCCAACTACTCATTTCCTTTCCCCAGATCCTTGAAATGAACCTCCAACATCAGAGGGGAACAGAAAAGGGCAACCTATCCCTCTTCTCCACCAACCAGCCTGACCAGGCTGTTCCCCCTCCCTTCTACCCAAATTTGTTCAATCCACTTCCAATAAAGGGAAGGGGCAAGCCAAACATCATTTAGGGTACCCATCATCGGTAAAGCACCTTAGAATCCCATCATAAACCCCTTTCCCATGCCATCACTGAAACACACCCTAATGAAACTAAATAAAGTAGGATTACTATGATCTGTTGTAACACCGAAACATCCAAACCAAAAGAACATACCCTTTTAGCCCACTGCCTTCAAAGCTGAAATCATGGCTCAACCTGAATGTATTGACAGACTATAACCACAACAAAACCACAAGTTATAACCTAGTGAACTCAACACGGCACCCAGTCAAACAACTAGTAGCAAGTCTCACACCCAAGACCCTGCTAAATGTAGCATATCACCTTAGCCCCCCACTACCCAGTTCTATATGTGCAACCACTCCATTACTGCAGGGAATAGTCTAACTCCAAAACTTTAATGTCTTAACCTTAGATAGCAGAAATCCAGCACCCCTTGACCTAGTTCCTGAAAACTCACCTATGCTGAGCAATGAAATACTCTACATGCCAAGCCATAAACACTAATTCACTCATTACCAAAACATATTTAACCCCTGTTTATCCCTTGTCTTTCCCCTAAACAACGCTTTCCTTATGTTACCTATACCACTAATATCCTACAGCCACCTTATCCTGCAACCAGGTTTCCTTATACATTCTAATTCCCCCATAACAACACACCCAGTTTCTAAAACAACCCCAACACAGCCACCTATCTATCATGTTTCCTAAAACCCATCTACAAAATTCACCCAAACCCCAAGTGAAATGATCCTTGTGCTATTCTGTAAAACCTTAACCTGGTATGTAACATTAACCTACCAACTTAAGAAACAAATTTGTCACCCCACTATGCCACTCGTTAGGAATAAACTCCAGCATCATGTCAAAAACCTCCTTGGCCCTTCCCCCACATACGGTTCGAACAACTGGATGAGTGAATACAACCATCCAAGGTTCCAAGAAAGCAAGGATTGAACTTCACTGGCTTGCAAGAGCTGTAGAGCTGTAGCCTAATAAGTTCCTGTGCTCCTATGAATATCATGAACCTATGCATCCCGTGGGATCCCCACACTACCCATAAACCATCCCGACAGTTTTACCCCTTTGGCTCCCTTGCCTAACTCTTCCTTACTTGCCTCCTATACCAATGCAATAATCAGCTCCCACTAATTAAACACTGAGCTCAAACATGCCTTACTAAGATGATTACTCAGACCCTCCTTGTGCCCCATTCAAGTGGCAAGAATGTCCATCCTATCAAAAACATCACCTTTCAAATCCCCTTTTCAAGCCACTGTATGATGCTTTCTGCACTCCAGCAATCTACAAAGAAAGAAACAATGATTAATTCTATGTGTACACATAACATGATTACTTAACATGGAGGCACTGACCAGGACCCTTGCCACCCCATCAAACCCTTACCTATGGCCAATGGCCATGCTCCCTTTTACTATTGAATGCAAATGCCCAAAAAACAGGAACAACTTTCAACGTTAATCTAACATACTAACAATTAATAGAACAAATTGTACAACCCATTAATCCTGATATATAAACTCAAAATGCCTGTCCTTCTCTGACTAGTCATGTAAAATCCTCTACCAAAACTCAACAACTTTGAAATCCACTTACTTCCATCAGTAACTGTTGCCCACTTGTGTTTCCCTTGTGTAACCTCCTCACTCACCACTGCTTCCATCATCTGCAAATTCACTGTATCGCCGCAACTGGTACTCGGCACACCACCATTTACAAAGAAAAGGACAACATTAAACCCTCTAATAGTAAAGAGCAGGCTCCCCCTTATACCCACCTATTCCAAATTACAGCCGCAGTGTTCCAAGACCCCATCTGCAAGAAGGAAAAAAAAAACATATAAATCATCCAAAATAAGTCACACATTCCAAGGCATCTTCAAGGACAACCTAGCCTGCCAACCCAGGAAGAAATATACCACCGCCACTCCCATCTATGACAAAGCAGACATTACTGAAGCTATGCATCCAATGACCCTATCAAATACCCCAGGTAAATTTAACTACCAGTCGAGTATGTTAAAACTAAACTCCACACATGAAAGGACCTATCAATATCCACATCCCGGGTAACCTTGTGATTCCAGACCACATCCGTTAGTGCCCTGTATAAGCCAAGCTAACTTATGTTGTAAAGCCATCTGCCTAGCTTTTAACCTTCCATCACCAAATGAGGCACACTAATCAACACAATATGGAAGCAGAAGTAGGAAAAGCTCCAATATTTTACGTATAAGAAACATTGGTTCCTAGCTAACAACCAAACACTAGCGGCCAGCAAAAAGCAGTACTAAGACACTGAAATCTTGAATGTAGTTAAAGATAGTATTTATTCCATATTCTTGTTGTAAATATCTCCAAACCGGTTTCGGCTATCAAGCCTTCATCAGTGGGTAAAGTTTCCTATCCACCAGAAAAAAATCTATTGTCAAGGGTCAATGTGTTAGATTGGCAAGGATGGTCAGTCAAGAAGTCCAGTTCCTTGATGAGTGCAGCAAATTGTTTGACATGTTCCTGAAAAGAGGCTATCCACAAAATGTTTGTGTGAAATTTTCAATGAAGTTAAAAGGAAAAGGCATGTTGGGTATTACACTCCCCTGTTAGGATCCAGTGAGACACAAGTAGTCACAAATAAGGCATGTTGGGTATTACAGTCCCCTGTTAGGATCCAGTGAGACACAAGTAGTCACAAATTGTGGAAATAAGGAGAGTAACATGGTTTTTAGTAAAGCCATTGTGTTGCCTTACAATTTACACTTTAAAGAGATGAAGCAAACAATTGACAAATACTGGGCTATTTATAGGTATGATCCAGAGGTTGCCAGTAAACTTGGAGATAGGCCCACCATAGTGTATAAAAAGAAGCATGTCTCAAGATGATGACTGAGAGGAGCATTTGTAGTTCTAACACAGAGAGAATGAGCAAATGTGGGCACTGTACCCAATGTAAATGATTTTGGAAGGGACAGAAGTTTACATACATTGGTATGGAAGTATTAAGTTAAAAAGGAAGTTTAACTGTGACAGTAAAGGGATTGTCTATGCAGTGGTTTGTCATGACTGTTCTTGTTTTTATATTGGAAAAACCATCAGGCATTTTAGGTATCAGATTTATCAGCACAGTTATGACATTAACAAGAAAGATGAGTGTAATGCTCTATTTAGACATCTCAAAGATCACCCCACACATACCTTTAAATTTATTGTTATATATGGGTTGGCAAACAATCCCCGAGGTGGACCCAGAGACATTCTTTTGGAGGTCTTGGAATTAAAGTGGCAGCTCAGAGTCAATGCTGGGTGTCAACCTGGGTTAAATGATATTTCTATTTCTAGTTATTTGAAACTGAAGTCTATGTTACTGTTTTAAATGGTGTTATTTATTTGTTCTACACATTTATGGTTTTATGCATTTGGCATATATGTATAATGTTTTTACATACAATTTTATGTACGTTACTTTAAGTGTTGATTAATGACCTGGGGGTGGGCTTATTGCAATTTTAAAAGTGGCTGTGACCCTGTTGATTTTATTCTGATGAAGTCCAGACATTGTGCGGATGAAAGTGCTTAAGTTTCAATAAATCCAGTGTATTGCAGAGCTTTCAGTGTTCGTTCTTCATTTCAAAATGGTATATAAACAAACCTATCACTGTACTCAGTTCTGCAAGAAAACAGTCATAGAGACTCTAACCATGGGGAATAGAACTGTAGATTTTCCAAATAAATAGGATAAAATAGGATGGAGGGAAGAACTAAAGTATAATATGAAATGAAAACAGGGAGAAGAGAATCTACAGATATATAAAACAAATTACAAAAAAGCAAGAGGGAAGATATGTAGATATGAGGGAAGAAATTATATAGGCAGAATATGAGGTATTTATTCTTTTAAAGAGAAACAGAAAGAATTTAAGATTACAGCTAATGAGAAAAATATGCTAGGACATACATAAAGCACAACAGATTTTAACTATATGACTGAGACAAAGTAAGGTTGAAACATGGATCATTAAAGTCAGAGACAAGCAGAACAATATGAACGCAAATGAGCCTGAGAAGATTTTAAATAATTTTCTAGAACATTTTTAAGATCTTCATTCTTTGCCATCAATTTAAAATAAACTCATTGACTAATATTTAAAAAAAGAACATGTAACTTGGACAGACTTAGATGAAGCTGCTATAAATCAACTGACACCCCCTCTAACAATTAGAAGAACTCTTAGTAGATTACCTGCAGGCAAAATACCAGGCTCAGATAGAATCCCTCTGGAATTTATTTAACAGTATGGAAAGACATAAAATCGGTGTTGGTACTCCCGGTGAATGAGACCCCACCAATGCAGGTTCTCCCACCAGCCCTGAAGAGAAGCTGTGATTTCAGCCATACTGATATCATAGAGAGGCCCAGAAAATATGACATATTTTAGACTGATCTCAGCCCGTAACCAGTACTTTAAATTTTTATGGTAATTCTAATAGCCACAGTTACTGAACCTATATATAATATGATAGATAAAGCATAATGTGAATTTGTGAAGGGGGCAAAACTTTGATAATATCATCAAGACACTCAATAATACAGCAAGCTGAACAAGCAAACCAAAAGTATTGATACTGAAAAGGTGTTCAACAAAGTAAACTAGGTTCACCTACTTAAGGTCTTACAATGACTGCATTTTCCAGTTAAATCAATGATCAGTATACAGAAGAGTATATATCAACGAGCCACCTCAAGAATAAAATTGAATGCCAACTATCCCAAAGTTTTAATACAGCCTTTTAATATAGCTAGATGCACCAGATAGGGTGTCCATTATCTGCAGCACTATTTGCCCTGTACCTTCAATCACTGGCATAAGACTGAGTAAGTTGAACATAATGGATGTCAGGATGGGTGATAAAGAGGCACAAATCTCCTTGTCTGCAGATGATATGCTGATATATTTGGCAAATCCTAAATCACACCTTCAAGACCCTGTAAATGAACTATTACAACCTAAGGAAATATCAGGATGCAGGGTAAATATAGCAAAAACCCAGGCAATCAAAATAAATTATCAACCCTCTGAAAAATTACATATTAAATACCTGCTAATATTCAAAGGAGAGGTACTTAACTACCTTGGCATTAAATTAGCCACTTCACCAAAAGTATAGGTTAGACATACATACAACCATTAAAAAATAAAGTAAATGGCTGGATAAATGGATGAAAACTTCTAGCTCTTAACTTAGACCATAAAATACAGGCCTTTTCAAAAAATACCTTTTGACTCACGGGTACTTTTCTTCAGAAATGTAAAAAATATGCTATTCAGTTTTGCTTGAGACTCAGCAAAACTCTGATAACCTTGGAGGCTATAATAAAATGAAAGGCATTACAATGATTAGCTATCCCAGACTTATGGGTCTACTGGCAAGCCTCAAAAGTATGAAGTTTTTGTAATATGGCAGAACAGAGAAGATTTCACAAGATGGGTGGAGGCGGCAAAGTGATATTAATAAATGCAGCAATAAACCCTGATATCCTCTTTTGGAAAGAATAAATTGGAATATTGAAAGACCTACAGAAAGAGATAGAAGATGCAGTGCAATGAATGATGAGACATGAAAAGGCACAAAAAGAAATAGCTAGGCTGACCCCAGTAAAAGTCATCATTATTGATGAAGAAACAATATTGATTTATCTGTCTAAGCAGGTGAGAGTTAAGTATTGGCAGGATAAAGAGGTAAGAGAGTCTTTTTTTACATGGGAAAAGTTTCAATTCAGTTTCATTCAGGAGATGGAAACTTCATGCTATATAATAAGATAAAGCCATTACACAAAAGTGAAGTAAATGAAATTACAGGTGGACCAGATACTGTTAACTGGATGAACTGTCTACTAAATAAGCAACACCTAGGCTTGGTTCCAACCAAAATAATTTTCAGGATTTACAGATTGATAACCTCAGACAATGCAAAACCTAAACATTGCTTTTGCTGGGAGGCAAGACCTATGCACCCCACCACTACCTAATAATTATATATATACTACATCTGAGATTAGACAATCCCCAGGAAAGGGCCATATTCCCCAAAACTGGGGATTATCAATCTCACACACCTGTTGAATATCTGTTTTGTGACTCAAAGTTTTGATTACTTTAAATGCTCATACACACACAGACACACACACACACACACACTATATATATATATATATATATATATATATATATATATATACATATATATATATATATATATATATATATATATATATATATATATGGTTCCAGTTCATAATCTCAAAATACTGAAATCTCGAATTTCAGTATTTTGAAACTATAAAGCTGAACCATTCACAATCCCGAAACCCACACTCATGACTCATACAATCACGAACATACATACACCATACACCACATAACACACACACCATTTTACCCACAGCACACAAACCATACAACCCTACACTACATGTAAGCAGGGGGGCAAGTCCCCCTGCATATATATATATATATATATATATATATATATATATATATATATATACCAACTCCAAGATCGCACTAAACGAAAAAAAAAAAACAATCACACCACGGCATTCTACACTCACACACACACACACACACACACACACACACACACACACACACACACACGCACACACACACATCACACATACACAAACCAACAAATCCAACACTCACACTCACACTTGCACCTCCCTAGCCTTACCCACACATACAACATGCAAAAACACACACATACACTTACTCACCTTCAATTCCAGACACCATACCAGACAAACACTTCATGTAATGTAATGCATAAGCGCGGATTCAAGATATTCGAATTTGATCTTATGCACTTTCAGCATTCTGCAGTTTCAGCTTCATGGTCTCGAAATGCTGAAATTCAAGATTTTAGAAATTCGAGATTATGAAGTGAAACTATATATATATATATATATATATATATATATATATATATATATATATATATATATATATATATATATATATATATATATATATATATACATACAATGTATGTGTATAAAGTTAGAGGAAGTGAAGGGGTTGCCCCCCCCCACACACACACACACACACACGCACATACACAGAGATAGCAGGGGCGATAGTTTTCCTGAAAAATGTTTTTAATTATTTTTCATGATTTTTGACTCGTGTTTTAGTCTTGAAAAATTGATCCCGAGTGACTTTTTGCTGACTATCTCAAATGAACATAGAGAAAGTGCCAGAAAGACCATATCTCAGAACATTAATCTGAAGTTAGAAGAATAATGCAAACCAGTGCACTAATGTTACTTGTTCTGAACAGTGATGGCAGCCATGTTTTTTCTTTTAGTGTTACTGAGTTCACACATCAAAATACAAGAGGTGGGAACCTATGAAGTCATACAGATCTATAAGAATATCTTTGTATTTCCCTTTTCAGAGCTGATAAACAGCTAGGTCTTAATAGTACTATTAAACTAAATCAGTACTGAAAGAACAGTACAGATTGATTAAAACACGATATATTAATTTGGGATACTTTCACTTGCTCTTGTGTTATCATTTTATTGCGATATTATAAGATAGAGCTTAACTTAGTTAATGCAAGTGAAGTCTGTACAAAAGAATACTTCAGGAATGGGTTCTCTTAATTACACAATCACTGGACTCCTCACTATTTAAAGCATGTGATTCCTTACTGACTGAACACCTGGCAAAGCACTGTTCATAGAAAAGCTTCTGTCTGCAATATTTGCCAATACTTTGTACATTGTATGTGTTAACTTGCTTTTTAATTGCTCCTCTTTTCTATTTATTAAGCCAAGTGTTTCATTGGATTTTGCATTAGTTGTGACTCTGAATTTAGATTTACCAGGTTGAGCTACATTCCTCATTGGTTGTTTACAGTTATTCAACTCCAGAGTCCTCTTTCACTTTCGGTCTCTGTTTCTGTGACTAGCTACAGTTGTTTTTCACTAGCATACCCAAATAATATTTAAATATGATGCAGGTGGTATGTAGCGAATTATCCAGTAGGTGAATAAACGTGTCCTTGGCTCTTTTTCAGACTCAGAATCGTAATCATTTCTTTTTTGCTGCACAGGCAATACATTTATGAATTGTTTGTAGTATGAAATTGATCAATACTCTTCTGGTATTTTAGGAAAGGGAGAGTGGCACTGCAGTATCAATTACTGGGTAACATTGAATGAAATATACTACTACCCAAAGCAGTCATGAACCCCTAAGGGTTGCAGTAACATCTTTCAGTTTTTCCCTTGCATTTCACTTATCCCACCTTTTCTTTACTGCCTCCCATCAATTGTATTCCACAATCCATGCTTGTCTTAAGGGTGGATTCATAGCATTGTTTTGTGAATCTTATGCACTTCCTAAACAAGTGATATATAATCTGCTTGTAACACCTAGTACTCTAGGAAACCAGGATAGGATTCATAAAGACATGTCATGAAGCAAATGAAGTCTAAAGAGAAAATTTGTGTTTATGTTTGCTGACTGACCATGCACTACTGAGCCATGAATTAAAATGTGGTGATCTAAGTCAAGAAGTGTATCTGATTCTTTCTCAGTCAAAAAACTCACCAAGAAAACTGTTTCATAAAGCAGCCTAGACTTGTATGAATAAAAGTTAGGTCATGGATTGGGTTACATGTGCAACAAGAACATGGCATTCACTTGGCAGAAAAACAAAAAATCCAGTAGACAAAATGAGGAACTGATGAACATAACTAAATGGATAATGTAGCATTGCTAGATTTCAAAGCATTCTCACAAGGCTAGCACTGTCAGGAATTACTATGTAGCAACCATCAGACAAGGAGAAATCAGGACTAGACCACACAGTATGCCTCTTGGTCACTATTTGGATCAATAACTAAGGAAAGCAAAATGCCTCAGAGACAGTAAAACATGTAGTTAGCCTAGAGACAATAAAGCATGCAGTTATCCTGTAGTTGTCATTTATCTGACCCCTGATAATCTAGCCATGCTGCCATTTATAATCAAGTTGCAAAAATGAAACTGATCCTGCTATACCTTTGCAGAACAAGCTAAACCTACTAGGAGGTTGCTAGAAAGTAAAAAGTTTAATCATAATAAATCCATTTAACTATGAACAAAAGCATGCAGTCAAGAGACATTCTGTAATGTTTGTGATTTTTAAAATACCATCTTGCATGACAATTAATATATAACAGTAATTTGTACATGCATTAATCTAAAAATGACATATATTAAATGGAATAGCTTTGAGAGAGGAGCCTTCTGTTCATTGCAATGCTTTTAAACTTTTCTAATGAAGCTGAAATGCTACAGTGCTTGAAATGAGATAGAGAAAAAGAAAAGACAATTAAAGCTGCAGAGATATTTATATGCAGCCTGGATTTTCCACTTCCAATAGTATTCGGGAAAATTAAAGCATATCTCTCTCTCTCTCTCTCTCTCTCTACATATATGTATATATATGTACATTTAAAAGAGCATAGACTCTATGTCACGTAATTACTGAGACATACCAAACAGATTTTACTTGCACATTAAAAAAGACACTAAGTATACATGATCTATATTCAGGAACATCTTTCCACATTTTTTTGCTGTCTATTCACTCAGAAAGATTGCACTAAGTGTAGACGTAGTTGTATTCTACACATTGTGGTAACCTTTATGGATACCCCTCGATATTTAAGGTTGCAAGAAAATAAACAGGAAAACTAAAATTAGGAAGAAGAAGGTGGGAGCTATGCTTGTATTGTCTATTCACTCAGAATGGTATACACTTAATGTATACTTGATGTAGGTGTTCATGAATCTAGCCTAGGTAAATATGGCAGGGAAAAAGTAATTGCACTGAATAAAGAGTGCAGTTCCTTGGCACAAAGTTTCTTCCCTTGAATGTTACATCACATTGTTTCTGTATTTATTTAAAAAAACATGACTTAGATTTGAGGAATAGTATCTTACTACACCCAGTGGGTGATATCTTACAAAGTACTAGTGATCATTGGTGCGGTTGATTAACACCTCATTCTCTTTCATGGCATACACCAGTAATGGAACTGGTCTGGTTAAAAGTGGACAGTGGAAGTGAAATGGAAGTGTATTAAAGTACTTGAAATGAGAGAAATGAAAGTCAGACAACTAACTGCTTTTTGAACCTATTTAGTTTTCTGTGCTTTGCATAAAATGATGTGCTCGTAATAACAGAATATATCTGGCAGCTTTTAGAGTTAAGAAGCTCTTAGGTTAATAGTTTCCACAGCTGTCAACTGTCCAGATTTTCACAGAATGTCCAGAGTTTTCCCTCATATTTTTGGTCTGTTCATCATAAAATTTGTCGGTTTCTGGCAAATCACTGAGGATTGAAGTTATTAAATAATGACATACATTTGAGTCTTAGACTTCATATCCTTCAGAAAATGCATGCTAACACAAATCCTGTTATTCTATCAACTTTTAAGTTTATAAGAGCAATGTTTAAAATCTGTCCCTATATTTGGGCATTTGCCTCCCCATTATTTTAGGTTTTGTCAAGATTTCTTGTCCTAAGAGATTGAGAGGTATGATAGGTTCATAGACAAGTACCAGGCTAGCTGCCCATGTCAGTCATTTTAAGTCTAGCCAGTTTCCCTCAAGAGTAAGAATCAAATAATGTACTTTGTGTCTGTGAGGTAAATACCTTAAAAACTACGCCAACCCCAACCATTCTCCTTCTTATTTGCTGATTGTATGATAAAAAATAACTACATATCTTTTTTTTGTTTACATTTATTATTTCTCATCTGTCCTGAAGAAAGGGTCATGTGATACTATCAGATGAGAGTCATGTGACAATACCAGATGAAGTGGCATGTATTCTGTGCTGTACAGCTCATCACATTCTACATTACCCCCACTACACCACAATATCTGCAATGCCTGGCCAATCTCTCTTGCATGCATAGATAGTGCTGAGATGTGATGCTTTCTCTTTTATATACAGAACAAACAGGTGAGAGTCCATAACATGCTTAACCCTCACCATTAGCCATTCTCATGCTGCTCATGTTAAAGACACTGCCACATGTATAGTCACTTTTCTTAGTGTTACCTAGTTGGCTGGTTATACACACAGGGAATTTATCAGTGAGCTATGTCAGAGCATCTGCAAGATAAAAGTAAATGTAGAAGAAAAAACTAAATCATTAATATATGACTTGTAGATTTTGTTTTATTAGACAGTTCTTTGATTTGATATAAATTCTTATTTGAGGCTTCTCTAGCATTATGCAGATTATTGTCATTGACATGCCACTTCATTAGCTTAGAAAAAAATTGCAGACTTAAATCAAATGACTTCAGAAGTCTTTGCAGCCTTGCAAAATAAGACGAAAGGGAAAACGTTGTGATCAACTAGTTGACTGCATGCTGATATAAGTGAACTTCGTACTTATTGCCTTTTTCTGAAGTCATGTACATAAGCAGTCATTTGATAAGAAAACCAGCCATTGCTCAGATTGCATTTTAGTCATGTAATCTGTTATATCAAAAGAACATTGTTCCATAACAATTATTAAATCACTGCTGTGCACCATGGAGTGATAATACAAATGACTTCTCCTGTTTTGCAGCAAAGGGGCCTACTGATGTCTTTAGTAACTCAGTTAAAGTCATATCATTTAACCTATTTAGTTCTTTAATTTATTAATTTGCATGTCTGATGTATAAAGTAAAATAGTTATTGCTGTGATACATAACAGTAGCGGTGCAGTGTTAAAGCTTGATTTATAAATTCTGATTGCTTAGAAGTGTTTATATTTTAGGCAGATAAATGTGAAAGGACAGGAAGTTAATATGTTCAGAAAGTTAGCAGGTATATTCTTTTATCAGATGTGGACTTGCAGGTACAAGCAGATTTTTAGTATTGTTTGACTTGGGAATATGATTTACAGAGCAGTAACTGTAACAGAAATGTTTCAGTTCCCTATTTTCTAAAGAAAAACAGCCTTGTAAGAACTTATTTCATTGAGTCATCCCTGTTCCTATAGGGACAATACATAAAATCAAAAGGATACCAAACATTTTACTCTTCAAAAGATAAGTAAAGGGCATTTGATCTCAGTCTGCATGCTGTCTTGCCACCAGCCCAGAATGTATAGTGATGTACAACTAACTGACAGTCAATCAACATAGGTTCCATAACTTTGTGTTGGCATTGTTATGCAGCACTGTTGAAGTGTGGGTCATCTCAATGCCAAGCTGCTAAAACAAGAATGACAAAAGTATGTGGAAATCACATAGAGCAGAGACATTGTATACAGTGACAGCAGTGGGTGAGTACAGCAGCCACCAGAAAGGAAGAAGGTGCACATGGAGGGATGATATTGTAGAAGAAAAAACTCAAGAAACGTCACAAGGAGGGGTGAGACTGCTTACATACTGGCACCAAGCATTATCATGTAGTCAACAGAAAAGTACTCAGAACTGTATTTCAAAATACTCAGACAAAAAAATTGTCTAAAAGAAAACAATTATGCACTAAGGCTCACAGATACTTGGAAAAGTCATAGATCTGCTGGCCAATAATAATATGCAGGACCTGATCAGGCTTTCCATTCAGCTGTTACATTTTGGGGACCTCAAAGAGCTTTTTCCCTATTGTTGTCAATGTGGTACTATTCATGATTCAAGAAACAGAAAATTTCAATCTCACAGATATAGCACAACACACACTGTAGGCAACTGTTCCATGATTCTGCCACATGGTGGGATGTGGGCAGTGACTCAAGTACTGAATTTTAGTGGCATGCAAATCTCATCAGATACATGATTGCCATAATGTCTTGGCTTCCCTTTCACATAATTTTGTACACAGATAGATAAGACAGGATGCAGACAATATGGAAAGATGTTCTTCAGAAAATCTCCAGCCACTAGAATATCTACAGTGGGCACATAAGACAGCGAAAGAACTTCCTTAACCATGAGTGCAAATGATACATCATAGCCATGGCAGGCTTGCAGGTGGTGAACCTATATCTAGCATAAAAGAATATCACAAAGGTGAAAGCAGCAGAATGTAAACTGATCACATGAGAAATTGGTTTTCACTGACTTGATGATGGTTGTATCAGAATCACAAGTGATGAATCGGACATTTAGAGTGCCTTCTGAAAACCTGGATAGCTCCAGTATGTTGGAGAACATAATGCCATTTGCTCATTCTGATTTCTGCAAGAGGAGAGAATGTATCATATCAGAATTGCTACTGTCTCCCTATTGCCCATCTCAACATGCAAGAAATTTAACTGCCTCAAGAAGAACAGCTTTGTGATTAAAATGCCATCCTTCCCATTGCAGGTTTCTAACATTGTCCATGGTGGTAAGGGTGAGAATGGCAATGTCTTCTTCACTGACTTTCATATGTTTAACAAATATTTCACAGACCATACCAGGAACATCTCAGGATCAGACTTATTTATTGCAATGATCCTATTTGGCTGAGGCAGATTTTTTGCATCTACAATAATAAAATGACAACAGGGCTAGATCACACACAAAGCAACCTAGGCAATACAAGACAACACTATTTACAGTAATTTGCTTTTAAATGGTTATGATAGTATATCACATTCAAGCCTATAGTATTTTTGCATACTTCTAATTAACATCCATAGCTCTTTATACTATCCAAACATTTTGGGGTCTAGTTTCATTAAATAAAAGATTAATCAGCAAATAATAGACAGTATTAGATAGGGCAAGGCATAATTAACAAAATGACACTAAGACTGTTAGTATAGGATGTCCAAGACAACAAAAAACCTTTAAAACTATAAAGCGAACGGAAACCAATAAAAACAAGAAGCAGATAAAAACTTAAATATTTTACTTAGCGCTTTCTGTAAAACTGTGCTTCACCTTCCTCAGATAGTTAACAATACAGTCAAACCAACATAAATAGTCTCATTTACTAATTAACAAAAAAGTAATAATCTAATTAATACCACATTAACAATAAAAGGACCAACATGAAAATAGTCTATGTTAAAAAAGTAAATACACTGAAATTTAACAACGTTAACCAATTACCAACATATTCAGTTTTCAACACTTTTAAGAAAAGATAAAAGCCTAAAACAAACTTTCATTTTTTAACAAGTAAATTACTGAACACAAAGAGTCAATAGTGACTAAACTATTGCTTTAACTTAACAAACTTTACTAGTTGAAAGAAGTTGTTATTATTATCTTCTTAGAGCTAACAGTTTGAGTATACATTTGATCGATGTTTGTTCATTTAAACCTGGGAACACATGAGCAATAGTCCTAAACTGCCACATTAATTCATCTACTTCTAAAAGCAGTTGCCATGGGCCACTTCTTATGTGCGGTGGTCTACTATGTAAAACTGTGAATCTAAAACTATGGGTGGGATGTTCACCTATGTGCCTTGGAAGGGCGTTGTTGGGATCTTTTTTTAAAATTGCATAGTTATGTTCGTATATGCGCTGCTTTAATTTCCTTTTGGTCTTGCCTATATAAAAGGCAGGACAGCAGTCGCATAAAGCACCATACACTATGCTCTTAGATTCACAGTTAAACTTACCTCTAATAGTGTAAGCAGTACTATTAATTATCACCTCTTTTTTTTGGTAAAATATTTTTACACTGTGAACATGCTCCACACTTAGTCATGCCCTGAAAGCATACAAACTGTGGTTTCTTCTTTTTTTCAAGCATGAGCTTAAGTGTGGAATTTTTTCTATAAGTAATTTTTGGGGATAACCCCAATTTATTTGATAGTGTCAAATCCTCTAAAATAATTCCCCAATTCTTATTCAAAAGGTTTCTAATAAACCCATAATCAATAGAAAAGGTACTCAGAAAACTGATTTGATAGGTTTCCTTTTTAGTGTTAAGACATTTATCTATTTGTTGTTCTAAATCAATTATAGGTGTCTCCTTATAGTGACTACTTAATAAAGGTCTAAAGTGCCCATCCTGTCTTTTACCCATTACTTCATCTCTAATATTTGTGATTAAAGTAACCGGGTAGCCCCTAGTAACAAACATGCTTTCTAGGTTCTGGCATTCTTTTACAAAGTCAGCATCTTCTGTGACCATCCTGGCCGCCCTCACCATTTGTCCTTTGATTACCGCTTTCTTATGATGAAAAGGATGGCAGCTGTCAAAGTGCAAAAATGTATTCGAATAGGTTGGTTTCCTATAAATCCTACTCTTATAACTAGAGTTTATATCATCTTTGTACAAGCTAATGTCCAAAAAATTAATGTTAAAGCTTTCTACTTGATAAGTAAAATCAAGGAAGCTAGTTAACTCTGTTATGTCTGTTATAAAAGGTAATACGTCCTCCTTCCTACCTCTCCACAAAAAGAACATATCATCCTGGTATCTAGTATACCAGGTGACTTGTTCCTTAAATTTTGCGTGTGGGAATAGCTTTTCTTTTTCCCAATGGGCCATGATTATTTTACGATGATATGATGGTATGATAGTATATCACATTCAAGCCTATAGTATTTTTGTATACTTCTAATTAACATCCATAGCTCCTTATAGTATCCAAACATTTTGGGGTCTAGTTTCATTAAATAAAAGATTAATCAGCAAATAATCGGCAGTATTAGATAGGGCAAGGCATAATTAACAAAATGACACTAAGACTGTTAATATAGGATGTCCAACATTAGAGAAAGTAATCTGCATTTGCACTCGCTATTTATATTTTCATATTTGTTTATATTTTCATAACTGATAGACTTACACATTATTGATGGGTATAGTATGAAATACCATCAGACAGGAATATTCATTGTCAATGTCTTTTTATATCATACTATACTGGAGATATGGCTAGTTATTTGTCAGAAATTATGAAAATAAGCAATATTGCTAAATGCACTTAATACTTCAAAAAACAAATGACCAACAAACTATTGCATTAGGTGAAACCTTTGATGCTATGTAAGAAAACTGACATTGAATTTTGAGCAACTTGCACATCTTTAGAGATATTCAGTGTTAATTATATTATTAATTACACAATCAAGCATATGTTTTCATACTTTTGTAAATATCTCATTATACAATGACAGCTCATTGATATTCAGAAATGAGCACACTGATTGGACAGCTCAGCCAGCATGCCACTTGTTAATCGAGCATGTGCCAATAGAAAAAAGTCTACAAACTAAAGTACCACTGAGTGGCCATACTTTCTATTGGCATATGCTGAGGGACAGAAAAGCATGAGAAAAATCAGTATATTCGGCAAAACTAAAGAAACAGAAACACACCTGAGTTTCTTTGCATTTCTCTGATATCCCACATAAAATCTTCACTTTTTAAACATTTTAAAAAAGATAGCAATGGAGATTCTGCTTTTAATGTACTGTGCAAGCATGGGAACGTAAGTCCCCGTACACATATGCAGTACATCAGTAAACAAAACAGAAGACTGAAGTCCCATTATACAAGACATTATTTAAGAAAGACAAGCAATTTCCTTCTTAAATAATGCCCTTGTATAAAAGCAATAATTCATTCCTGTTTCTGGGTAGATCAGGATTTACTCAAGGTTCGCTTTGCTTAATCGCTCAAGCTTTACTCTCGAGATCAAACTATGCCAACCATGTATAAATCCTGTTATACCCATGCACATGCATGGATTATTGTTTAAACAAACATTCACTCAGACAGGATTTTCTTGCTGTCGTGTAGAAGCTTACATAGACAGAGGTTATAGAACGGACATGGATTATGTTATTGAAAGCCTTTGTTGAGCCCAGCTTTAATGAAAGAGTTTGAAAGCATGTCCTCTGAAGCATTAGACTGATTTTAGCTTTTGGTGGTGTTGACCTTTTTTTAATGATGTATGCTGTGGTTCTAGGCTGTTCAGTTGTTATTTGTTGTAAATACCTGTACCATACTCTGTATATTGATATTATGTCTTTTACATGAGAGTCCCTATTTTTATAGGGTCCTGATTGTTTCCCTTTTTTTTGTTTTTGCTTTCTATTGTTTTAATATGTTTATAATTTTGGTCATCCAAATGGATACTGTCCATTGTTATTTCATTTGCTTTATATGTTGATATATTCAGGAGGTGTTTTCTGATTGGCAGACCTTTGCAGAGTTTGCCCTGTGGTGGCTTTACCCATGATTTTTTAGAGCTTTGTATACGCTTATGTTTAATTTCTGATTGCATTTTGTATATATTTTTTGATTGTGTGTGTCTTTTTGGCATTAGATTGTGTTTTTGTAGGTATTGTAATTGTCTCTGTTTTTTTCTTAATTCTGTTGTCAGATATGAGGGAATTTGCATTTCGGTCATTTGTACTTTGAGATATATTGCTCCTGTGATTATACCATTTGCTAGTATTTGTTTTATATTTGTGTCTTGTCAGTATCATTTATATACCTAATTGCTTTAGAGGCTCATTAGGCTAGTTTTATTTGTTTTGTTTCCTCACTGGCTGATATGTTGGGTATTTCTGTGTAATACGCTGTCTCTGGTACTGCCTCATTTTTGTAGGGCTGTACGAGTAATTCCCTTTCTTAAGGTTTGGGTCTTGTCCCTGAGCCTTCACACTGTGATCACCCTTTGGCATCTGTATGGAGTCAGACTATTTTGATGTATCCATGACTAAGATGATATTCTGTATTTCAGGTGAATGATGCACTTGCTTTGGATGCTATCTTGTTCCGATTTTTTTGATAGATATGCTGGACTTTGATTGTTATTTTTTTTTTTTTTTTTGAAGGTTAGTTGCTTTTTCAGCAGGTACATTTTACTCCCTCTTCTTATTGGTTGATATGCTTGGTTTTGCTTTCCTTATTGGTTGCCTATGGTGCTGCCGCATTTTGCATGGTAACATATTTAGATCTTTTTTTAATGACAATATATCATCCATGTTTTTTGAACTTGGAATTTAGCTCTTTGATTTTACCTTGGCTATTCAGCCTATGTGAAGTTGTTTAGCCATTTTTTTCAGATGGTACTTACGCTAAAGATGCTGTTCCTTGTTATCATGTTTTTTTCTATTGGCAAATATATGAGGCTTTTTCATTTAATAGGTCACCTCATATGCTATGTTGTCCTATAGGCATACATTAATGAATTACATTTTTTATTGGTAGATACACCAGTTCTGATATTTGATAGGCCACTTTTCGGTCTCTCATCATTGTACAAGGAAGCTGTATTTTATTTTGAAGGGCCATTTACTGTTCTTGTTATTAAGATTTAATCTGGTGAACAGTTCTCGATATTTATTGTTTTTTCAGTAAGTACTGATGTCTTAGATGCCATTCTACAGTGCTACTTCTTATTTTTCATTGGTAGTTACATGAGGCTTTGTTATCCAATTGGTCACCTTCTATGTTGCTTTGTTCTATAGGGATACATTGTTTAGCAACACTTCTAATTGGTAGTTACACTGGGTTTTAATATCTGATAGGCTGATTGTTGTGTTTCACTGTTCTACAAGGAAGCATCAACTCATTTTATTTTAAGAGGCTGCATATTGTCCCTGCTATCTGGATTCAATTATGTAATCATTTTTCAGTACATTTTTTGTTATAATCATTTATTGATTTATACATTAAGTTTTTTTAGTTGATGTTTAATTACAAAATTTCTATGTATATTAAGTCTGGTTTCTTTACTGATAGTATGTCTTTAATAGCTATGTTTATGTATTGATTAATGCAGAGATTTCTCTATGCCTAGTCATTGTGTTAGGCTAAAAATGTTTTATTTATCCAATTAAGAGCGTGTGCTCAGAAGTTTAAGCATTTCAGTTTCATTGGATAAGTTTGACCAATACGCACTTTTATTTGCAGATTTTGTCCAATGAGATGCCTGGTTTAGTAGAACTCCATTCTCTGTCTATAAGACGTTTTTTATAGTGATTTTGTGTCTATTCTTATTGGTGTTTCTACCTTGACTGCAATACATCTTATTTGATTTTTAAGTTGATTGGTGCATCTACTTACCCTATTTCCATATATCCTTTTTGGGTTTTGACATGTGATATAGATTTTAATTTTGATAGGTCTGTTATTTTAAATATTGTGATTGAGTGCTTAATATCAGAGCTTTGGCTGGCTAACATCTATCTGAAATCAGCTGGACATATAAGTGAATTTAAGTACATTTTTATCTGCTCTTTTGCATATAGTATTGTATTTAATTTATGTATTTGTGTTTTTCACTGAATATTAACTCAACTAAAGTTGTGGCTGTCTCTCTAGAGTACTTTTTAGAATTTATGTGTAGCCATTGATAGCAGTGGGGGGTAGTTTCAGCTCATCACTAACATACTGTCTTGCCTTATATAAGTGGTACATTTTGAGTTATCTCTGCTTAATATCAGAGCTTTGGCTGGCTAACATCTACCTGAAATCAGCTGGATGTATAAGTGAATTTAAGTATATTTTTATCTGCTCTTTTGCATATAGTATTGTATTTAATTTATTTATTTGTGTTTTTCACTGAATATTAACTCAACTGAAGTTGTGGCTGTCTTTCTACAGTAAGTTCCCCACCCATCCTCCCTGTTCTTGTTTTGGTATTAATGTTGGTGGCTTTGAAACTGCCTGCCGCTCTTGTAGATTTGTATTTGGATACTCCTTCTGGGCCCATCTCATTTGCTCACTCAACTGAGTGCAGTGAGATCATAATCTGATTTCAGGCACTCCTACTGTGTACAAAGAGAGCATTTGGGAAGGACAACTCCTGTAGCCTCTTAATCCTGCTCTGTTCCTTCCCTCAAAATAAATAAATAAATAAATAAATAAATAAATAAATAAATATATATATATATATATATATATATATATATATATATATATATGTTATTCATCTGCTCTTACTGTAACTGTCTTAGTTGCTCCTCTGCATGCTGTTATCTGTTCAGTCGCTCTTACTCTGCACTTATTACTTCTTGTTAGTAGCCTTCTAATTTACTGCCTTCTGCAATTGTTTTTTAGTCATTTGTTAATTAATTACATTTATTTGAACTGTATTTGCCATAGTGTTGCTACACTCGCGGGTGTGCTGGCCTGCACTACAATTTGAATTGTATTTACTGCTGTTTTAGCTACTTTTCTGTAAAAAAAAAAAAATTAAGCTTGTTTCCTGCCTTTCCTGTAACTAGTCAAGTCCAGATACAGACTTGCTGTATCCAGGACTGTTGGTAAGCTTCTGAGCCCCCCAAGCCTTTCTGTGTTGGAGGGAAGCCTTCTAGCTTATGAGTGGGAGTGGTAAGCATTAGGTAGCCTGTCTACCACAAGAGGAGTGGTTCCCGGCCCAGAAATTGTAGCTATTGGCCTTTTGGGCAGTTATTTCCATCTCTTTCAATGTTCTGGTTTAAAAGCCACACTTGTGCTTGTTTCCCACCTTTCCTGTAACTAGCCTAGTCCAGATACAGAGTTGCTGCATCCAGGACTGTTGGTAAGCTTCTGAGCCCCGCAAGCCTTTCTGTGTTGGAGGAAAGCCTTCTAGCTTATCAGTGGGAGTGGAAAGCACAAGGTAGCCTGTCTACCATGAGAGGAGAGGTTCTTGGCCCAGAAATTGTAGTTTATTGACCATTTGGACAGTTTGTCCGTCTCTTTCAACTTTCTGGTTTAAAAGACCTCACCTGTGCTTATTTCCCATCTTTCCTATAACTAACCTATTGGTAGCACTAGAAAGCCTTAAACTGATACAAGCCTTCTTGCTTAGGAGAGTGACTTTGGAGTGATTAAGTATCAGTTTTCTGTGCTTTCTTGCTGTACTTAATTGTTTCCACCTAAATGCAGATTTTCCAGCATTTATTGTGATTTAAAAGCTTGTTTTTTTCACATATTGTACTTATTTGACTGCCTGCACTTTTAAAAATTTGTTTTTTGTTTAAATAATGTGTTTAACTGTTGTAGGCTACACACTAAAGTGCAATAGCCTTTTCTGATCGCTTGTAATCATTTAAAGCTGTTTTAAGTGCATTTTTTTACTGTTTTTGCCTTATCTTTTCAAAAAAAAAAAAAAAGTCCTTGTTTCCCACCTTTCTAAGCATTTTCAGGCTAGTGCTAAATTCAGGGCTGTGATATTAGTTTCTGAGTTGCCCATACCTTAGTTGGATAGAAGGAAATTTCGCTGTTCACCTGCGGGAGAGGGGAGCTTTGAGCAACCTATCTGTCCCTGGAGGAGTGATTCCAGTCCAGAAGTTAGTAGTTTATTGGCCATTTTGGGCTGATTTCTATCTCTTTCATTTCACTACTATAAAAACTGCGTTTGCACAGATTTGCACACCAGGCAGTGCTGGTTAGCTACGGTTAAATTATTCCCGGTTCCACTAAGTCTCCTCTTCAGTTTTTCCCTTGAAACTAGTCTAACTCTCAACCTAAGCACTCAAAAAGCATCTTACAGCCCAGCACTTGCTCAGACCTAATAGCAAGCACTAATATACCCTGTCACTGATTGCCCAGCAGGGCAAGGCTCTTTATTCACCCCTCACCAACCAAGTGACTAAACAGCTCACCCTACTATTCAGGCATGACAAAAGGGCAACTTCAGGTGCACTCCCCAGTCCAGCTGGTGAATCTGGGTATCCTGAGGCAATGTTACAACTGCCTCATGTACACAGACAACCCTCTCCTCCTACCACAAAACACTAACATATGCGAGAGATGCAATTTTACAGCCAAACTGGAAGCTAAGCTGTCTCCACCCAAGACTGGAACAGACAGTCAAGAGGAGAAGGTTAACACTTGCACCACAACTCCAGCCGCACACAGACCTACTAAAACAGCACTGGCAAAAATTACACATAAATACACAAAATCATACTCAGATGCTCTAAATAAAAACCTGCAAAAGCATCAGAGACCTCCAAAGCAGACACCCAAACAACCTGCACTTATTGTCACAAACCAGACAACACATAAAACACAAAAATCAGTGTGCCGCACAATCACAGTCCTTAAGGCGAAATAACATACCTAACACACTAGTAATAGGTGACTCTAAAGTCAGGTACATTGACGTCCCACTCACTAGGCTGGACAAGAAGAAGGTTGCTGTTAGCTGCCTGTCGGGAGCCAGAATCCGCCACATAACACAAGCACTCAGGTCACTCCAGAACAAGTACAAATATGACTCTGTCATTGTTCATGTTGGTGTGAATGACTTGAGATGTACCTCCCTGGACTACATGTAAAGAGACATGGAAGAGCTCTCTGATCATGTAGCCCAGGCTGGTATGACCCTGACCCCGAATAGCATCCTGCCCTCACCAAGAATAATACCTCAGTATAAAGAAAAAAATTATCAATTTCAACAATTGGCTAAGCTTCTGGTGTCATTCAAGGGGGATCCAGTGTCTGTCAGCCTGGGATGACATGCTCAACAAACCACGTTGCTTCGCAAGAGACAGCTTGCACCTGTCACCCCTAGGCTTTCGAATACTGGCCAAGGCTCTTGCTGCCCCCATAATGCCTTTTATAGGCAAGGCTCAAAAGTCAAACTCACCTCCGTAAACAGCACAATTAACAAAGAACTGAGGGTTATGCTACTCAATGCCAGGAGTTTAAATATCAAAATGCACACACTCTAAGCACTCCTCACTATGGAGAACGTCAACATCTGTGCAGTAACTGAAACCTGGTTCAAGGGTCCAGAGAACACGCCAGCACTACCAGGCTACAACTCATACCGCACATTTCGGCCACAGAACACAGACTGAAACACAAAAGGAGAGGGTGTATCCATATCCATCAAAGATACCTACACATCCAGGTTAGTGGTGCAGCATGATACCTCTGAGATCATCCATGTGCAACTAACATTGGGCAAATCTGCTATGCAAATTGTGGCCTGCTACAGATCACCCTCCATGACCCAGGACCACCAATCCACCTTTTTTGGAGACACTGGAAAACATGAAGGTCCTACCAAACACCCTGATATTGGGCAATTTCAATTACCCTACCATTCACTGGGAAAGCTACTTAATTACAAATTCCCAGGTCCAGCGCTTCCTAGATTTCATCAACTCAAATGCCCTGGATCAGCTAGTAAACTCCCCTACCAGAGGTGAAAACATATTGGACCTGGTCATCACCAACATGGGCGACAGGTGTTCCAGACCGGAGGTCAACCTGTCACTAGTTAGATCAGACCATGAACTAATCACTCTGGATGTCCACACCCCACCACCACCCCCAACTAAGGAAACCACAGTAAAATACTTTTCTAAAGCAAACTTCACCTTACTTAAGACAGAGGTGGTAAGTTTCACAGCCCTCACGCTAAAGGATAATGCTGCCCAAGGTGCAGAAACCTTTACAAATGCACTCTATGAGCACTTACAAGGATGCATGGATCATGCCATCCCTAGCAAAACCAAGACTCACTCCTCTAAGAGAAGGAAACCAGTTTGGTGGACCCCAGCAATAAACAGGCTATACAATGGAAGGAGGAAATTACTTCAGAAAAAAAGCAAATCCCAAGAAGGAACGACATCCCTGATCAGTATCAGTAAGAAACTAAGGTCCCTCATGAAATCATTCAAGGCTAACTTCGAAAGAAAAATGGCCAAGGATTCAAAAGATAACCACAAAGCCTTCTTTAGCTATGTTAAGAATCTAAGTGGCAACTCGCAGATATGCACTGAACTAGTGCAAAATAGTACAAAATATACTGGACCTACTGATATTGCCAAACTCCTGGCAGACAGATTCAGCGCAAACTTCACCCCCCTCTCACCTCCAAAAGGGCCCACAACAATACCGGAAAAGTGTAGTGTCCCAAAAACCACAGATGCACAGGTGAAAACAGCCCTTTCAAAAGCCAAAAGCACAGCGTCAATGGCACCAGATGATGTCCCAGGCTGTGTCTTGCACGAGCTACAGAATGAACTAACCCCCCACCTAAACACGCTGTTCAACCTCAGTCTCCCCACAGGCTGCATGCCCATAGAATGGTGCACAGCAATGATTATTCCTCTCCACAAAGGAGTGGCCACAAATGACCCTGGTAACTGTCACCCCATAAGCCTGACTAGCCTAGTCTGCAAGGCTATGGAGCGCATCATCATGGAACTCATTAACAAAGACATTGGTAACCTCCAAACACTTGACCTGACCCAATTCTGCTTTGTTAAGGGCAGATCATACCTACTAAACCTGGATGACTTCTTTGAGACAGTCACCAAGGCCATAGACGAGGGACAGGTGGTTCACACAGCCTACCTTGACCTCGCCAAGGCTTTTTACACCATTCCCCACTCGGGTATTACAGAAAAACTCACCAGCCTAAACATAAACCCCTATGTCATGAGATGGGTTGCCAACTGGCTTACAGACAGAGCTCCAACGGTAAGAATAGTAGGCTCCAGGTCCGACTCTAAACCAGTCACAAGTGGTGTCTCACAAGGCTCGGTCCTGGGGCCCCTACTGTTTGGCATATACTTCTCAGAAGTACAGGCAAACACAGGAGGACTATGGCTAAACAAGTTCACCGATGAGTGCAAACTGGAAGCCATAATTGACTCTCCAGCTGACACGGACATCCTCCAAAAGGGCCTTACTGAGACGGACACCTGGTGTCAAAGTCATGGCCTCAAGCTAAATGCCAAATAATGCATAGTCATCCCATTTTGGAAAAACAAAACACCCATGAATTACTACATAGGTGGCAGCCCCCTTAATACAGAAGAGGTAATAAGAGATCCTGGGACACAGGTAGATAGTAATCTCTCCTTTGACAATCATTTTGCCAAAGTAGTTAGGAAATCCTTCTATGTGGCACATCTAATTACTAAAGGGTTTGCATCTAGAAATAAAGAGGTTATAGAGCCCCTCTACATGTCACTCATTAGACCCATCATAGAGTACAATGCCCCATTTGGGATGTACCTCACAAGACACTTCCAACAGCTGGAAAGACCACAAAAGTACCTCACCAAGAGGATTACTGGTCTCAAATACATGTCCTATGCAGCCCGACTTAAAAAACTTTGGCTGTACTCAGTGGCATATCGCTTACTTAGAGGTGATCTCTGCCTGACTTACAAAGCCATGTCCAACTCAGAATTGATGGACATGCTCCACCTAAAGAAATCCAAGTCACTGTGAGCCACGCATTCTAGTGAGCTAAACCTCACCACAGCAATAAATAGAACATGCTGGAGGGATAGATTCCTGTCACAGAGACTCTCCATGCTTTGGAACAAAATTCCAAATTACATCAGCAGAGCCCCTCACTAACATTCTTCAAGAGAAACCTTAACGAGTGGATAGGTAACAGAAAATACACCCCTGGGATCACTTCATTGGCTCTGTTTGACAGAGGATCAGTTAATTAATCAATGGGGAGGTGAAAGCCGACACACTCTGGCTAGGCTTTTAAATGCCCTCAGGCAGATAGCCTAGTACCCACCTATGAACCTATGAACCTATGAGTTATGTATGCTTGGTCTGAAGAAGCAGTGTTGGTTTACTGCGAAAGCGCTCACCATTTGTGTCAATAAATACTGTTTGCACTACTCAGTTATGGCAGCTTGGAGTACTTTTCTTTCAAGTTCTTGTTCCTGTTTTACTCCATGCTCCTGGTTAGCAGTCTTTGTTTTTATTCTTTGTCATGTAGAAGCTTACATGTGATTAACAAGTGTGTTGTAATGGTTTACTGTGAAAATCTGGAAATGCATCCGGTCGAGTGACAGACCATCAAAATTAGGTTTTCCAGGAGGCTAATCATTGAATCTTATCATACCAAAGCCTGAATATTGACATCTGGACAGCACATGCAGGTCAACGAACACATTGTCATAATGGTGAATATCAAACTCTCGACATTACCATGATTCGAGATCGGGGCTGAAAAATGTTTTACTTTTCACCTTTCTGGTTCGATGACATGATGACTCGACCTGGTGCATTTCCAGATTTTCATAGTAAACCATTCTAACAATATATGTCTATTTTTTTTCAATTTCCAATATATTTACTCCAATTTGTAAAAGTGTAGTAAAAAATATAATTCTGGGATTGTGTGCATTATATTCCATCCTTCCAGCTATCCAACACCCCTTTTCCCATGTTTTCACAATTGATTGAGGTGTCACTTCAACAGTGACACTCATCTAGAGACAAGGTTTACACTGCTAGGTGACTAGACTAGCCACAGTAATTCTTCCACACCACACACTCACATGCACACTCATACCTATGGCCAATTTAGATTGTCCAGTACACCTACTGCATATCTTTGGAGTGTTGGAGGAAACTGTAGCACCTGAAGGAAACCCATGCGAACAAAGGGACGACATGAAGACTCCACACAGAAGGCACCCCAGCTGAGGATTGAACCAGAGAACCTCTTGCAGTGATATATTATAGTATTTATGGACAGATTATGAATGAACTGACTATTTTAACTATAAAATATACACAGGTTAATAGTTTTCATTGCTTGCAAAACATTTACATTTGTTTGTCTTTTGCTTTTTAAAACTGATTTTTCAGAAGTTGATCTGGAATGCAAGATGTGTATAGGCTGCTAGAAATGTAAGATTCTGTACCACACAGGATTTAATGAGATATAATTATGACAAGTTAATTTCAGTTAATCCTGGGTATATAAGATTATTGCAGAAACTGGTAATCTCCCAAGAACAACACAGACCACAAACTGAAAAAACTCCTGCGGTGCTGAATAAACAGCACTGGCACTTATCCAAAATGTTGTTTAATTAATAGGTTGAACACTTTCATTCCAACATATTACCAGGAACTCCATCAGAACTAATTTCATTACAAACACTTACTCAATAAATATTGTTTTAAAATCACATGACTAAAACATATCCCCATTAATCAATTAACTCATTAACCTTTAAAAAACAAAAAAAAAATTCAAAACATCATACGACTTGAGTTTTAAAACAAAGCTAATAGAAAAAGAGTCATTTAACCCTGGGTGATTCGTAACATTTAAATGCAATTGCCATTTTTAATTCACATTTGTTGTGATGCTCATCTATAACAAAACCTTTAGCATCTTTTGCAATCTGGTCCAAAACCACAAAAGAAAATGTATGTCTTTCTTCCTCTTCAACATGCATGTATAGTGCATTAGTGATGTTTCTTCTCTGAAAATCCATAACATTTTCATATATTCTATTTTTTAACTTTCTGGAGTTTTTTTTTCCACATACAAAGCAGGACATGAGAAACAGATCACTGTGTACACAACCGCTTTAGACTCACATGTGAAACGCCACTTCCCTGCATACCTTGGGCCTTTTATTTCAAAATAATCAGATGTTAATAAATAAGGGCAATGTGCACAGTGCCCACATTTTAATATACCAGGAATTTTTACTGGATTTCAAATTTTAACCCCATTATTCTTTTCAATTAATTCCTTAAACAATCTACTTCTCCTGTCAACTATGTTCATTTCTTCCTACTTTTTTGTAAAGTGCTCTGTCAAAATTAAAAATATTCCAGTTTTGACTAAGCATCCTCAGATAGCATTGCTATCTATAGTAAATGTTGAAATTAATGCTTTACTTTGATTAGTTTCTACTCTAGTATGACTATTGGCAATAACTGCATGACTCCTGCTGCTCTTATTAGAATTCAAGATAGGAAGATAAATTACATTTTGCCTCTTAAGCAGTACGTAATTTTTTATTTCCATAAGAAACCCATGTGGGTAACCCCATTTTAAAAACATTTCCAACAAAATATTGCACTCATTTAAAAACATATCATCTTTGGACACCATACATGCTAGTTGGATCAATTGGCCCATAACTATGGCTTTCTTTTGAAATGTAGGGTGCCAACTGTCATAATAGAGATAATTATTGGAAAAAGTGTTCTTTCTATGTATGTATGTATGTATGTATGTATGTATGTTGGAAACAAATTTTGACTGTTGTTCTTACAAATTTCCACATCCAAAAAAATATTTTTTTCTGTATCAAATGTGTACCTAATTTTTAGAAATTCAACAGTACTATTTATGTAATCCAAAAACTCAATTAACTTCTCTAAAGTATCTGTCCATAAAATAAAGATGTCATCCAAAAAATGTGTATAACGGGGTGTGGCTAGCATGAGTACTGTGTAGCAGCAGAATTCAGCAGCTCCACTGAAGATAATTTTCTTTACTGGATTTTTGTCCTTTAAACAAGAAAACTTGGATTTTTTTCTATACAGTATTTTAGTTCTAAACTTCTTTTACAAGAAAATAAAAAAAAAAAAAAAAAAACGAAAGTGAACAAATTTTCCAGTCAAAAATCTACTTGGAAAAAATCGCAATTCATCTGAAGAGAATTCCAACATGAGTCACTCTAAGACAGGCAGTCAGGACTCCAGTATGAAAAGAGACTTACAAACTCTAATATCCAACATTCAGGACTTAACTACAAAAACTGACAACATTGACTCAAAATAGACAGCTGTAAAGAAAAAGCCACTAAACAAATGGAACTACTACATGATGATTTGAAGCTACAGAAAATCCAAATATCTAATATACAAGAATCCTGAAATGACATGGATGGCAGAATTCTGGAGAATGAAAACAATACTGAATTTATACATAAACAAAATACTATGTTACAAAGTAAGTTGGATGATCTTGAAAATAAATCCTGTCGAAACAATCTAAGGATTTTTGGACTTCCTGAAAATATTGAGGGCAATAACATGGCTACTTTCCTTAACACCTGGATACCTAAACACTTGACTTACCAGAAGCTCTGTCTTTTATAATAGAAAGAGCACATCGAGCACTAACTACAGTAAACAGCACTAACAGAAAGCAACCCAGATCAGTTATTGTTAAATTCCTGTCTTCATCGGATAAAGAGTTGGTATTAAAGACAGCTTGGTCTAAGTCTCCACTAAAATACAATGATTCAATAATCCGTTTTGACAATGACTACTCTACACAGTTCATTACCAAGAGGAAAGTATTTTTACCATTGATTAAAGAACTAAACAAAATACAAATAAAGACTCACCTTTTATTCCCTGTGAGGTTGAAAGTCTTCCTTCCAGAGGGTCCCAAGATGTTTGATGATCTGGATTCTGCACTGACCTTTGTTAAAAATCATAAAATACTTGGAAAAATTAGAAGAAATGGAATGGGCTAATTCATCTCTTAAAATATTGGCATCTAATTCCACATGGAAAACTAATGAAAAACAAAAAGAGTCTGAAAAGTAAATGAACATAAGACATTTTTTTTCTAATACAATGTCTTGTTGTTTTGGACTTTAAACTGTTAGCAAATCTATACAGTTATAATCTATTTACAAGGTAAGCGCATCTTTCCATCTGTTATGTTGAGCATATATATGGTTTACATCTATTTCAAAATTTTAATATTAATCATTATATCACTGCATATAACTACTCTTTCTCACTGATAAACATTATTATTCATCTGCTATTAGCAATCACTACTACCCTTATAATATAAATCATAATAGTATAGTATTTTCCCAAAATATAGTAATAACTAAGTAATAACTCAATTATTATGGGTCTTAATATATGATTTTACTTGATATAGCTAAAACACAGTTAAATATTCATATAACAGCTTTTATAGGACACCTATAATACATTAATAACATCAAGACAAAACATGTTATGTATAATTAACTAATCCCCTATGTATAATGTCTTTTACTGATATAAATCTAAGATAGAACATTTGTTATGGCTTTTAATAGATAAACATATATTTGGGAAATGTTATCTGTATGTGTTTGGGAAGTGCTATCTGTATGTGGTTTTTTTTTTTTTTTTGGTCTAAAGATTTAAAAAGAAATGTTATGACTATGGTTCAGATCTGTGTAGACTATTCTTAATATCATTTCAAATGCATTGGTTAACTTGTTCTATGGAATTGGTCATACATGCTTTACACAATGTAATCTGCTTGCTTTGGGCTCTCGAGGCTCATACTGTTACTTTTCCTCTAAAGAGAAGAGCAGAGGAAGGAAAAAAAAAGGCTCTTTAACATTTTAAACTGATTTCCATGCGGATTACATATAAGAAGCTATTTCACTCAGTAATTACCTCGCGACAATCATCCGTGAGCTTCAGCCGTTCCCGGACCCTGTTACCAGCTAAGAAATCTTCTCCTTAACAATATTTTGTACAGAAAAGGGACAAATATTAACTTCACAGTCTGTATGTGTTTGAGTTCAAATGTCTATGGGTTTACAAGAGTATGTGATTGTGTGAGTGTGGGTGAGTGTGAGTAAGTGTGCATATGAGTTACTGCTTTTATCACTGAGGATTTCGGAGAAGTCTGTGAAGCTGGACACTAGTATTTCATACTTCTTACAGCTTAGAAACTGTATGCTGATGCAAAACATGGTGCTTTATTAAACAGTGTAACTTAATTAGAGTTATATTTAAATATTTTCCTTAATTTTATTCCCATTGTTTTTGCTATGACTAGATTTCATGAGCAAAGATGCTAAGAGGTATTCAGAGAAAGTAAGATGTATACAGAAAAAATACCTATCAACTGCACCTGATTTTGCAAAATGTATCTAAATTTTGTCTTACATCCTTTACCCTGTCCCTGATTTTCTCATAAATCACAGACAAAACAAATCAATAACGTTAGACAGTACAGTTTTGCACTTATTGCCAAACAAATCTGTGATGACTCAAACCTGTGGCTCTATTAACATTTAAGTGAAGTATAAGTAATAGCTATACATTGATCCTGATTTGTCACTTCCCATTATTTTCAGTTATATCCAAAATTCTTGAGGAAAGAAGTAAGAGCTATGGGAAATAATACCATTATGGTGGGAATAGCTGAAATAATACTTTCACATACATGACACTGGGGAGTGAGATCTCCCGGGGCATAGCCCATGATGTATAGGAGAAGCAAGGTAAAGAAGCCAACTGTACATCATCAAAGCAGAGAAAATAGATGCTGGTAGTAAGGTATCTCATTGCACGCTTCATTTTATATATAGCATTCACTAATCTGATTTTTCCTCATATCTGCACCAATACCTAGAGGTTTTTGCCTACATCCACTCATCGATCCATTCATCTGTTAAGCATCTGTGTTTTTGGAAAATGCAGTCACGTACATGTCCTTTTTATCTCTAAGGGTAGTATTCCTTCTGCAAAGTATGCTGGTCACCCGGATCCTATTTTAAAGGTTTATTTTAGATATACTAGACTTATTGTACATAAAAACTATTAGGTAATAAGAGCTGACCTCTTGATGCTTGTGTTATGGTATACATGGACAAATGAACATAAAGTGATTTGTGGGACTCACTGTTGTGCTACTTAAAACTTGAATATTTGTGGACAGTATTATACTTATTAGTACATTTTTCTAAGATTTGTAAGACAAGTTTGTCCACTTCCTTCAAAGGATGAAATGTGAATCTATATTCTTTACTGGATTACTATGCTGAGAACACTGGTACAGGGCAATTCTGGACTGCTTAGTGCTATATTTTCACTTGTTTATTGTTTTTAGTAAGATATTACATTTCTATATAAGACAGTATGTGCTACATTGAGAAGAATTTTGAGAGATTCATTTGAATGATTTAGACAAATATCTCTCCATCTTCTATATCGCATACTTATATATATTTGTGAGAAAGGAAACAAAACATGATTAATGAATGTATATTTGATAGCTTACAATACTTCTGTTAACATAATAGATCTAAGAAATCTGTTTCTGACTGTATATATTCTTGTTTGAAGAAAATTATTAATACAAAATAGTTTAATAACTATTGATAGATATTACTATCATATTATACTAAGTTAAAAGCGGTTAAATAGTAATTAGTCAAATAGATAGTTATATACTATCCTTATGATACTTTATATTAGAGACTAATACTTTTTTCTATGTTTTACACATACACATTAATTTACATTGTATTTAATTTTCGTGATTAACCTATTATATCAGACGAAATATACCTAGTTAAATTTTAATAGATTTAAGTTAAAATAATCACTAGTTTTATATCTAATCACAATTACTTAATGCATATTACTTGTGGTAGCTGCATTCTGTTGCTACAGGTTAAGGGTTCGATCTCAGTGACAAATGTCATTGAGACAGGGAGTTTATAACTCCAGGTGGGGAGCTAAATTGTGTTTTTATAATATGTATTATATGTTCATTGTTAAAAAGCAGTTTATTTTGACATTCATTTTAATCTATCCAAATAGAACTATAAGTTACAATGCTCATGATATATGTGTTTCCCACTATGAATCAATGTATAGTACTTGCAGAATGAACACTTTTATGGTTGGAAAGAGATTCTCAAATTACACATTTTATATTGATATGTTATTAATTAATCATACACCCATGCCCATATAACATGACTATATTAAAAGGTTTATTGATTAATATAAATTGTCTAAATAACCCCATCAAAAGAGGTAGCTTGTTTAAATATCTAGCCCTACATAAACCAAACTTAATTTTTTTACAGGAAACTCATTTAATAGGAGATCATATTAAGTTCTTGAATACAAATAAATATACAATCATTGCAAGCTCAGTATATACAAAAAAGAAAAGGGGGGTTGCAATTTATGGGATAAAGGATTGCTATGTTTAGCCATTATTGAAATAAACAAAAAATATATATACAATAATAAATAACTACTGGTTACTGAGAATAGGTACTAATACAATCAAACAACTTTTATCTCAAATACTATCTCAGTCTGAGAGAAGTATTATTGGGTCTATATTATATCCTCGAATGCTTAAAAAAGCGAACGCTGGTTGATCGAACTTATTTTCATGAAACTGCAAAATATCGAAGAAGCAGAAACTCAAATTTTTTTCCTAGGGAAAGAATTTGATTGTCCGTTTCTGTTGCTTCGGTATTTTCAGTGTTATGGTGGAAAGTTACCTGTCAGATTCAGGTAAGTGTGCGATTGTGTGGATGTGAGTGTTAGGGTGATTTAAGTGAGTTAGGGTTAGGGCTCGGGTTAGGTATGTGTGCGATTGAGTGGACATGAGGGTTAGGGCGGATTTAAATGAGTTAGGGTTAGGAAGCGGGTGAGGTGAGTGTGCGATAGTGACAGACCTTAGGGTCAGGGTTTGGGTTAAGGTAAGTGGGTAGTTAGTGGTGTGTGCATAGTTTAGTGTAGAGTTAGGTATCAGATTTCAGGTGTAAGTGTGTGGATTTCTGTTTGTTTGGTGTGCTTGTGTTGTGTGTATGTGTTTTAGATCAGTGATTTTTTTTCCCCTGGGAAAAAAATTGCTAATCTGACAGTTCAAGATTATAAGCTTTCGCTTAAATTAGGTCGATCAATCAGCGTTTGCTTTTTTAAACATTCAATGATATAATATAGACCCATATTATCATGGCAGGGGACTTTAGTTGTATTCTAGATTTAAAAGATACAACCACTTTAGCAAATAGAAAAACTACCCCTCAAGCAAAACAATTAATAAAATTTATAGACTCCTACCTGCTCAAAAATATTTTGGACTTCACTGATCATAGCTCTCTAAAATACACATTCTATTCCAATAGAAACAAATCATATTCCAGAATCGATAGAATACTTTTCTCCACACAAATCAAAAATTACTTAAATAACAGCAAAATCATTTCTTGTCCAATCTCCAATCATAATTCCATTATATTTGAATTAAATATCAACAACATCCCTAATGCACAAATAAAAAGAATACCTGCATATCTTATCCAACTTAAAGATTTTCAATCATTTTTAAAAGAAGAAATACAAAATTTTATAGATATAAATTCAGCATCTAATACACATAACATACGTGTTTGGGATGCACTAAAAGCTTATCTATATGGACAAATTAACAAATTGTATTACAATAAAAGGAAAACATGGGATAAAGCTATGGAAACATTCCAGAACAAGCTTGATTTATTGCAGCTCAAAAATAGAGACAATCTTTCTTCTAAAAACATTAGAGAGGAAAAAGCAAATTAAACGAAGAATATAGAAACATACTACATCATAAGACAATGATTACATTAGAAAAATATAAATTTCTTGCTTATTCACTAAACCCTAAACACTTAACTAATCTCAAGAATAAAACTAAAAGAATGAATAAACATAATCATATTAAAGAAATATATTCCCTGAAGAAAAAGAAAGAAGTATACCATATACAAGATATAATAGAAGTATTTAGAAGTCACTTTCATACAATTAACCAATATACACATAATATAGAAAGTAAAGACAACATTAAGCATTTTATTAATAAAAATCTTCATAATAAACTTAATAAACAACAAATAGAACTTATTGATAAACAAATTAACCTAGCCGACATACAAACCCAAATCAATAAGCTCAAGGAAAATAAGGCACCTGGAAATGATGGTATCATACCAGAAATATACAAAGTTATACCCAAATCAGCTATTTCATTACTCCATAAAGTATATAGTACAGCTCAAAACAAATTCATAATACCTCCCTAATGGAAATATACATTAATTTTACCTATCTTAAAACATAACAAAGACCCTAAATAGTGTTCATCTTACAGACCTATTTCCTTATTAAATACTGACTACAAGATGTTTATGAACATATTCACTGAAAGACTAAAAAAAGTTTTTACCCCAATTGATTGATGAGGATCAGAGAGGTTTTGTAATCAATAGAAACACTCATGATAATATAAAATGAACATTAGCCCTTACTGACTTCTCACAAAAGAAAAAAAGAACCTAACTTTAATTAGTTTGGACATAAACGCCACTTTTGATTCAATCAATTGGGATTACTTGTTCACATTAATGGAGTGTTTAAATTTTTCATACAATTTTATTAATCTACTAAAACACTTGCATGATGGTATATTTGCTTATATCAAAGTAGGTACATATACTTCAAATAAAATTCCTATCATAAAAGGTACCAAGCAAGGCTGTCCACTATCTCCATTGTTGTTTACAATGATAATGTATCATGGGCTAATGATATTAGGAATAATAATAAAATAGAGAGTTTAGAGCGTGAAAAAAGATATAACAGCCAAAATTCAATTATTCGCAGATGATGTTCTCATCTCTACAAAAGGAAATAATTCTTCAATATCAGCCCTGTTTGATTCGATTAAGATTTTTCAAAAAATGTCTGGGCTGTCTTTTAATGACAACAAAACTAAAATTTTACCCCTACACTCAAATACAAATAACAAATCTATCTATAACTCTCAGCAGTTAACTAGTACAGATCAAATTACTTATTTAGGAATAATTCTAGCTAAAACATCAAAACAATAATACAATTAAATTATAATAAGTGTTTTGAAAATATTCAAAATCTATTTTTAAAATGGAATACAATAATTTTCACTATAAAAGAAAGATTAACTATTATTAAAATTATTATTTTACCCAAAATATTATATATTATACAATCCATTCAAATACTCCCTTCAAAAAAATTACTAATAAGTTAAATACTTTAATATTAAAATTATTTTGGTCCGGGAAAAAAACAAGAATATCAATTAATCAACATCAAAACAGTTGGAACAGTGGTGGGATAGTATTCCCAGATCTAAACCTTTACTCTATTTCCTCAATAATCAAAACAATTACTCAACTTTTAGATACTACACACTCAGTTAAGTGGAAACTGTTATGGGTTTCATCAGCTCTACAGCTAATTTCCAGACCATCTACACACAAATTAGAAATAAGTAACCCCATTTTTATGGATCCTAAAAGATTATTAAACTATACACATACATCTCAATCATACTACTAGCTATATTCATAATATTAAAACAAATTTTAAAAATTTTATATATAAATACTCCAGATACACAGAATGATTCTTTTTGTTATTCCCCATAGCTTTCACATAATAATCCTTTATAACTTCAGACATAAATAAAATTATCATATTTAAGCATAATGATCTTAAGTTTTGGTTCCAACTAACATCAGGATATAAAACCAAATCAGTTGAATACATAATACAGGAATATCAAATAGACAATACAATGTGGCTAGATATACAGTCACTTTTACTAACTCTAGCTAATAAATTAGAATTGATCTTATCAATTACTAAACAAGAATCCAGTATTCTACTATACCATTTTTAATCAATTTTACTTCATAAGCATACATATTCTGGCATACTTTCTTTTATTTATAGAACTATAAGGGAATAAACTTTCAGATGTCCACAGAACTTCTGGAACAATTTTTACTCTATCAATAATAATCTTCCTACAAATTTAGACAAAGCAAACATATTACAATCAGCAGGGAAAACTACTTTATCTTTGAATTGGAAATTATATACATGGAGATATATAAATAGATCATTCTACACTCCTCAATTAATGGATAAAATAAACAAAAAACAAAATATTTGTAATAAATGTAAATCAAATATAGACACAAACTGGGCACATATGTTTTACGAATGCCATACTTTAAATTCTTTCTGGGGGAAAATAAATAATTTACTACAGGCACTTTATTCAGACAATTTCACATTAAATAAATCTCTGGTGATATTTAATACTCCTGTTCCATAATGTGTCAGAAAAATAAAGTATCCACTACTATGGGCAATACTGGCAGTAGCCAGAAAGACCATAACAAAATATTGGATTTCAGAATCTCCTCCTTCCTTTTCTGAGTTCAAGAATCTGTTAAATGTTGTATGCCAACTGCAAGTAAAAACTATATACTCAAGGACAACCAAAAAAAAACATACAATTTTCAATTGTGGGTTAATCTGCAAAACTTGTTGAAGAAGAATGAATCTCTATAACAAATTACATCAGTTTGTTTCTTTCATAATGACAATATACATTATAATTAGATATCAATAACACATTGTAAATATATTAATGGATGTCTATGTAAATACTTTAGTTGGTTCATTTCTGTTAGTTTGGTTTCTATCAAACATGTAATTTATATAATGTAATTTACATATGTTAAAGTTTTCAGGTTGCAGTTTTTACTATGATTTTATGCGATTGTTTACAATTTTGAATGCATTAAAATCAATAAAATTGTTTTGAAAAAAATGTGTATAAAAGATAAAGGAATCATGAAACTGATTATCAAAAATGAACAATTTCTCACAGTTGGCCATTATCAAATTGACAAAGCTTGGGGTGCAAGCCATATCTACACTAGTGACTTGCCTATAAAACTGTTCTTCAAAAAATATAAAATTGTTCTTAAGCACTAGAGCCATTAAAATCGCAACATTTATTTTATCTGTATAAATGTCAGATAAACCAAACAATTATTTCTCAAACCATTCTAGTCCTAATTGGTATGGGATGACAGAGTACAAATTGCTTACATCAACAGTAACAAATATCATAATAAGTCCAAGAAATATCACTCCCCACAGGACTAACGCTACCTGTGCCAAACTCAGTCCAAGCTTATAAACTAACATAAAAGGCACAATAGTGATGCAGGCAGTAAACACAGCACTAACCAAAATGCAGGAAACAAAGCTGAAAAAAACGCTGCTTCATGAACTTTAAAATTCAGATTTATTGTAATACAAACAGAGGACGTGGTAAGTGCTTTTGCCTGGATAGGCTTCTTCACACCAAAAGAACCCCCACCCTTGTTTACCCTTATATGGCAAAAAAGGTACAAAAAACAGACAAACTATTAAAGGCACAGTACAACTATCATGGTATACAACATAAATGAAGTGCTTACTCTAAAATAGTAAAATAAAATAAAAACACCTATACCAGTCATAAAACATAAATAGAGATGTATAAAAACAAAAAACTACATACATTCATACTAATTTCACAATACTAACAATAAATCCTCTCATAAAAATGCTCTCATAAAAATGGACTCATAATAGATGTAAAAAGCACAGTCATATATATCACTTCAATCTCCTGGACTTCAGGAAAGGTCTCAATGGTACTTTCTCATTCAGTCCCTCCCTTGTCATTAGGCCTGCTGACAAGGGGGGTACCCTGGTAGTTATGGACTCTGAGTTCTATGATGAGGCAATGAGGTCTATGTTATCAGACCAAAGGTTTTACAGTTTGGTGGAATGTAAGATGGTGGACATACATGTCCATAGAATACAGATGGTTTTGGATGATTTGATTAAGACCAATGTTATTACGAATGAGTTGTATGAATATTTGTTTGTTAGCGATCCCCTCCTGCCAGTGATACAGGGTCTTCCTAAGATCCATAAGGACAGTGTGTGTCCACCCATGAGGCCCATTGTTGCAGGTAGGTGGTGGATCACCTTCCAACAAATATGTAACAACAAGAATTTCAACCCATCTAACTTCACCTCAGCACTAAAAACCTGTAATTGGAATCCCATCAAACAACTCAACCTTAATGAAGCTGTTAGGTACTTCAGCTCCACATTCTTAAACATACTAAACTCCCATGCCATGCCTCACCTAGAACCATTAGAATTAAGTCTAACTATGCACCCTGGTTGAGCAAAGAATCCAGATCTCTACTTCATGCATGAGATAAAACTTGGTCCAACTGGCATAAAGCAAAAACAATAAACTCAAAACAAACATACCTAGAACTCAGAAACAAAACCAAAAAAATGATCAGAACAGACAAAATAAACTACTATCATAACATACAAATGAAACATCAACATAATCCTAGAAAGTTCTGGCCAGCTATTAATAATGTTCTTCAGCCAGGAAAATCTAAGACTCCTTCCCCTACTACTACATTCACTTCAACTAATATTACCACCCAATTTAACAAATTCTTTACTGAATCCATACTAATACTAGCAAATTCCTAATGCTCGCCTGACCCCAGTGAAAAACACAAACACCTTACTAATGAAAAAAGGTTTACCTTTCAACTTGTCTCCGTAAACTTGATTAAAAAATTTCTCAAAAAGCTAAAACCAACCACACTCGCTGCAGATGAACTCCCTGTTGAATTTTTAAAAACTGGTACTGACATAATAGCATATCCAGTAACCATCCTTATCAACCACTCATTTCCAAAAAACTAATCCCTGACCTCTGGAAGGTCTGCCATTTTATTACCCTCCATAAAGGGGGCAACTCAAAAGAACTAACAAATTACTGCCCCATAGCTATACTGTCTCCCCTCTCAAAAATACTGGAAAGGTATATTCACATACACATTATGGAACACCTCCACACACACACAAAAACGGCTCACAAACACTCAACATGGATTCAGGCTTTACCATAGTAAAACCACTTCTCTCATGTCATTCACTCACATAGTTAATGGGCATAGAAATAATGGTAAACATGTTTTAGCCATCTTCCTAGATCTTTCCAAGGCCTTTGATATGGTCAATCATAACAAGCTTATAAAGGCTCAGTCAGAACTAAATCTTAGTCAATCCATTATTGCATGGTTTCATAGTTACCTAACAAGGATACAGCAGGCAGTAAAATGGTACCAGGAGCTATCACCTCTGCTCCCAGTAACAAGAGGGGCTCCACAAGTCTCCATTCTCAGATCTCTACTATTTACTATATTCACCAATAACCTTTACGCCTCTACTCTCTACTCCTCAGTCATTCAGTACACAGATGACTCCACATTAGTTTGTGCCTTCTCTTCCCTCCAAAAACTACACTAGCAAACTCAAGCTTACTTTCTCTCTGTCAAATATCAGCTTACTGACTGCCACCTAATACTCAACCCAAACCAAACATAACTTATCATCTTCCAACCTACACAACATAGCAGTCCTGACCTCTCATTTAACATCATATCCAATAACAAAACTCTCCATATCTTCTGTTACCCACACAAAGCTTCTTGGGGTTGTGATTGACTGCAACATGAAATTCGACATCCATATCCTTCTCACCATAAAGAAAGCCCATAAAAAACTAGGTACTCTATATAGAAATAAACAGTTCTTAACAAACTGCTAAGGCCACTATTTCTCACACACAACTCAGCTCTACACTACTATATGCCTCTCCAGTCCTCACCAACCTTAGAAAATCTAAATTAATCAAACTAGAAGCCTGCTATAACAAAATCCCCAAATTTGCTACTAACAGTTCTTACAGTTCACACTACTGTTTAGCTCTCAATCAGTGCATTTGGCTTGAACTTTCTCACCTACTTCTACATAATCAACTTACCCTGTCACATAAAATTCTATATCATCCCGAGAAAACCCCTTCACCACAAGACCTGATAATTCCATACGCCTTTACCAGAAACCTCCGCTCCACTAACAAACTTCTCCTTAAAGTAACTAAAGATAATAATGCCGCTGGTTCATCCCTCTACTCTAACACAACCGTCAAACAATGGAATAAACTTCCCCCTCTCATCACAGCTATAACTTCTATACATGAATTTAAAAAATTTAAAATCTCATTTGTTGAACTCATGGTTGTGCAATTGAGACAGTCGAGGTTAATATTAGGACCCCTCCCTTTCTTATGCTTTCTCCTTATTTCTGTACTTATCATCGCACCTTCACCCCATCCTTCTCTCCTCACCTCTGTAATAATTACACCTACCTGTATCTGCTAAAATGTAACAACTACTTTCTGTTGAAACTAATATTTTAAATTGTTGGTGCTATTATATAATTCTGTGTTATATGATAAATAATGCTACTTGCCAATAATGTACTGTACTGTGTGAATTCAAATTGAAGACTATTGTTGTATGTAAATGTTATTTGTGGAGCTTTTCTCTGCAGGCCTCCACTGGAAAAGGACGTGTGTCCAGACGGACTTTCCCAGTAATCAAATGCAAAATAAATAAATAAATAAATAAAATTGATTAAAGGGGATAGGTTTTAATCACATGATTTTAAAACAGTATTGAGTAAGTGTTTGTAATGAAATTAGTTCTGATGAAGTTCCTGGTAAGTGTTGGCACAAAAGCGCTGAATCTATTGATTAAACTACATTTTGGATAAGTGCCGGTGCTGTTTTTTCAGCACAGCAGGTGTTTTTTCAATATATAGGATTAATGACATATGTTAATTTCAGTCAATCATGGGTATATATGAGTATTAACAAAAAATTAGTAATTGCTGTCTATTTTTGAAATATTATAATATTATAGTTTACTGAGGTAGTGCTAGTAAGATTTTGAATTGTTCTTTGCATCCATGTCATAAGTAGTAGGCATTTGAAGTGAAAGGGCATCTATGTTATAGCCCAAATGCAATGAATGTATGTCTTAGTACATTTCAGATTACAACATGAATTAAATATAAATCATCCTGGCTACATAAGTATGTCTCAATTATATATTCTCAGTAATGATAAAATATTGGAGTCCAACATGAGGTAGAAAACACTGATAGAGTGAGCGCATATATATATATATATATATATATATATATATATATATATATGTATATAGATATGTATATATATATATATATATATATATATATATATATATATATATATATATACAATGTAGTAACTACCTCCTTAAATGGACGTTGCTTTGTGGGCTGGGCTTTAGATATAGAATATATAACACTGTAAATATTATAGTTGTTAGGTCATGTTTATTGGCTAGGAACTGAGGCTGTGCTTTATCCCTGCTGCTATACATACCTTCTCTTCTACTGCAGAATCAGAGAACAAACGGCAAAAGAAATATCCCATGCAGTAAAACTGTGTCTTATCACCTTCTTCACTGATAACCAAATGGAAGGAGATTGGGATTTGCACTGCTTATTTACTTATATTTCTTATGTATAGTAAAGCACTGATCCACATGGATATTTGTCAGGCTCAGCCCAGGAGTACTGTTACTGTCTGGTTTAATGGAATCCAGATATTCTCCCAGTAAGCAAATCAGAGCTATAAGGGAATCAAATCCTGGACTGCAGGATGAAGCTCATTAACAGCCTGTAGACTTTATTCTCAGTGTTGACAGACAATTGACTGAGAAATTAATCAGTCAGTTAAAAACACCAACCATAATTCCATGCTAGTTAGAGAAATGCAAACATCAAGCCATAATTAATTAGAATATACTAGACACATATGCACAGTCCATCTGGCAATCCTTCCTATCTTTTAAATGGCCATCCATTCATCCATCCATCCTCAAGCCCTTTTCCAATTTTTACACATGGGGTCAGGGTGTCATTTCCACAGTGACAATCATCTTGAACCAAGGTTTATACCACGTAATGGCTAACCCTGCCATGGTAGTTCATTTGCATCACTCACTCATGCACACACTCTCACCTATTGCCAATTTAGAGTGCCCACTGCACCTACTGCATGTCTTTGGAATATGGAAGGAAACCAGAGCACCCAGAGGAAACCCATGTGACCACAGGGAGAACATGCAGATTCTGCACAGAAGGCACCCCAGCCGAGAATCAAACCAGAGAATCTCTTGCTGTGATATGACAATGCTAACCACTGCACCCCTTGGCCAACCCCTATCTTTTAAATATAACACTACTTGTTAAACTGAAACTCTGCTGCTCACATGTTTTTCGTGAAATATGAACTCATTCACAAATTTGTTCTACTCAACTACCAGCTGTCACCGTAAGACCTTTGCTATTTCCTTGCTTTATTTAGATTTCATTTTATTCCTTCAGTTATTGATGCAATGTCTTCCTGATTTTCTTTCTGAATGTGAAGTTATCCAGGTCAGCATCATGATCCTTGTCTGACACAAATATTTTGAAGACTTGCTGTGCTGCAAAAAGTTTCTGATCACTGACTGGACTCAGGAAGACCACTAAATATTCCATGTAACTTTGCTCAACCCTCCCTTGTAGAGCAAAGCAACAGGTTATGGAAGAATGCATACTAACATTTCTTTATGTTTTACTGTACTCGTGGTATAAGCAGCATATATATGCTGGCATTACTTCTTTCCCATTTCTGTGCATACCCTTGTATGACGTCCTAGTTCTATAATCAGATCCTGGGTCTATCCAGGCTTAGTACAGAATACTTGTGTAATCCAGTTATACATTGCGCTTAGAATATAAGATCAGCATTGTTATCATTCTCTCTGTCTCACTCTCTCTCTCTCTCTCTTACATTTTTTTTCAAAATTGCAATGTAGCTTTTGATTTGTGTCTCCTCTATGCTCCTCAGGAAATAAAATCCACTCCAAATGATTAAATCTCTCTTGAATTGCATTCTTTAATAACCCATAAGCTACTTGACAGTAGTTATGCATTGTCTTTCATTGACTAATCTAGAACTCCCCTGCAAGCAATATAAGTAAATGCAGTGCATAAATGGTCCCAGAGCATTCTGTTCAGCCATTTCTACATTGGGATCAGTATCGCATCCTTTCCTGCTGTTTTACTCTGGTCCTTCCATCACTCATGCCTCATTGTCTCATGCAAATTTCTATTGCTGTTGTTTGCCTACTCTGTTTGCCTTTTCCTCCTTTCATTGAGCTATCCCAAGATTCTATTATAGCGTAATACTGTAATTTGCTACACTAGAATATTTCCTTTTACAATTAGTAGATGCTTACTTTTCTGACTATACCAATGGTGTTGTGCTTTTCATTTTTTTTAAGATAATGCTGTTGACCATCATTTCTGTGTTTTCCAGATTATTCCTGTTTTACGTCTAAAATATCAAGTTTTTCATACCTCTGCTATGTAATCTTTCCTTTGTTGAAAATAAATGTTCTTTTTTTAACAATGCTCTTGAAGCCCTCCTTGTATTGTGTCCTCTATACCTGAATAAAGTAGATGCCCAGATGTCTTATAGGTTCTCTGGCAAACAAATGACAATAGCTAATTGTCTAGAATGTCACTGAATCAGAGTTCTATCATATTTATGGAGTTAATTGTGCCATTTATACCAGAACAACATGCTGATGACATGTTTGAGTGTATCACAGCTTACTTCTTTACACAAAACATAAATCCAAGTAGCTCTCAAAAAGTAAAACTAAAAAAAAAATGCTTAAAAGCAATGCTAAAATGAGAAAGAAATCAGAAAAATAGCAGAGAGAGAGAGAGGCAGAGATAATCCATTTGAAAAAAAAAATAGAACTTTTCATCTCTGTATCATTGGAGGCTTCATCAGACTTCATTCATACATGCAAAACACTGACTTTCAATATGTCACTTCAAATTCTGATTTAATGACATCCCTTGGAATGGATGTTGTATGGCTCAGACAAATAGAATTTGACAAGCCTTCCAGCACTTATATGTAACTGCTACATCGGTAAAATTCTTGCTTTATCCTGAGTTGGAACTATTAAGTTGGAAGGTTCAGGGAAATTTCTATTAAACTGTAGCCATGAAAAGTAAAGAAAATGTGTATTTTGGATTCTTTTTATGGAAGTACTCCTTCATGCATTAAGATGTAGCAAAATCACCATATTCATGTGCAGCCTTGATGGAGCAATCGGTCATCAGTTTAATATGTACTGAGCTTTCAAACCTCTCAGTTTCATCCATAATGTAATGAAAGTAACAATGAAAACAGAGAGGAATTAACATTTTGCCAAAGTGAAATATTAATATAGCCCTTGACTGTCTCCAGTCCTAACTCACTACCACCTAAATAGATCACTCAGCTCTGAAAACCAATTTCTCCTGTAAGATTACAAAGCAAACCTCCCAGCAGATCAAATGCTCTGCTCTACTCCTTCTCTATTGCTAAACTATGGAATGCACTCCCATTAGCTATTAGGGCTATCAGTAACATCTCCTCCTTCAAAACAGCTCTGAAACAGCATCTGTCCACCCTCTGGCACTGTAGATAGTCTAACTTCCATCTTCCTAAGACTTGACTCCTTTTCCCTACATCAGATCACCTTTTTCCTCTACTTCAATCCTCCAAATCTTGACTCTATTACTTCTTCACACTCTTTACTTGTAGTACTAATGTCTCTTTACTTCTAACACATATACCTTTAGATAGTTATTCTAATTCTACCTATATTAAAGCACTTCCACACTCATAACAGTCTACTCTGGAGTGTACACTAACATCAGAGTGTAGTAGAATATGTTCCTTGGATTTACATCTATGCCTTGTATTTTTACATTATTTCTCTGTACCACCTACATTTTAATAATGTACTTTATTGTATTTATAATGTCTGTTATGACTATGCTTCTTGTTAGCACAAACTGTTCCAATATTATGTAACTGTTATACTAACTGCCTTTGTGGAGCTTTTCTCCCCGGCTCTCCACTGAAAATGGCTTCTTCTTGGCACAGTGGATGTTCCTAGTAAACAAATGCTAATAAATAAATAAAATAAAATAAATAATATGAATTTGAGAAGAGTATGTAAATTTCAGCATCTGCTTCTAATCTTAAAAAAAAATGTCTGATTGCATGTATTATTTTATATATATTTGTTGACTGGGGTAGAGCACTCATTCTACTGAGTCATTTTCATGCTCAAAAGTTAAGCAAGAGATCCATTCATCCATCTATCCAGCCAGCCATCCACAACCCCTTTTGCCATTTTTGGACATGGGGTCAGGGTGGCATTTCAACAATGACAATTATCTAGAGCCAAGGTTCATAGCAACAGCTGGAATAACAGTGTTAAAAATCACAGTTCAAGTATGTGTAATAAGTCGAGCTGGCTATATATTAAACAATGACCTGTGTGCAATTTCTTCCCAGTAATCATTTAGAATTATTAACTCTCCAGGTCACAGCATGGCACTTTGAAGTTACTTTTGCAGTGATTAGATCTTGTCTTTGTTAGCTTCTTTCAAGATGAGCCTATCTTACTATTGAAAAGACAGAATCTGCAATACATTACTTCTTCATTCTCATTGGTTAATATATTGTGGAGGATGGATCTCCCACCCTATCAAGAAATCCATATCTAATGATCCTGTCACCATACCTGCCACTGCTTCTGACTTATTTTAACAAAACATTACTATTATTTTGTCCCAAGATGGACCCAAGTCCTTCACACCTGGGATATTTGCCTTTGAGACTATTCGAAGAAAGCCTTGCTGTAGTCAAAGTACTTGTGTGCATACTCCTTACACAGTTAGGGCTGCTTACCTTTATGTAAACGTACAAGTAAAGCTCAACTATAAGATGTCTGTTGTACAAGCATGTTAAGTGCTTAATGTGGTGACTCACTTGTTTTCACTGCACATAGATTTATACACTTACGTTCAACATTATTCAAAGATCTTCAGCACTGTGACTGTTTCTAAGATAATAGTTCAGTTGTTCATGTACTGCAGTCTCACATGAGATTTATCTCCTTGTGTTTTCAAGTTTACAGATCTCCAATTTTACATTTTTATTATTTTATAGTCTTAGAATTTTACATAGTGCCTTTTATATAATTCCACTATTTTAACATATAGATATACATTTCTGTGATAGCAGCATTGGTCTGCTCCTGTTACAATACTGCAGTCCTAACTGTTTGCATAGATGCTTTTTTTAGGTAAAAGTCTACCTTATATGCCATCTGTGGTTAGGTACTCTGTTATTTATTTTTTGGCTTTGTGGCGCAGGTCATGACTGAAAAGGGCTATTTGATCAGTCCACTCACACTGTTAACACATCTTTATGAATAAATAAATATAATAAACTGACAGACTCATTCTTCTACAGTTATTTCCCATTGTATCTTTGTCAGAGGATGATTAATGTTATCACCTATGTCACTACTTCTCTATTACATGTGTTAAATGGAAGATAAAGGAGTTTTATTGTTCATTTGAGAAAGACAATTTCTCCTTATTAGTGTAGGCTGCACCTGTATTTCATTGTATGCAGTGATTTTTATGGCTACTAAATGTTTCAAAGCACACACACACACACACACACACACACACACACACACACACACACACACACACACACACACACACACACACATGCACATACATACTGTTCCTGTTGAAGCATAAAGGGGGGGGGGGTTCTATCCTAAGCAATATAAATCCAGAGTCTGTATGCAGCAGTCTTATGGATGACACATACTGGCATTGGCCAGTCCGTGATTTACAGTGCCTTCTATTCCCATTATTTTAAAGGAGTCCCTTGCTATATATCATTCAAAACCAGGATACAACAGTAGGACTTGTGCTATAACCACAACAGATGTGTATGCTTCACAATTCTCTCTCTTCCCTCCCAGTAAACTGCCCATCTACTCACAGTCTTGCATAAAGTCAGTGCAGGTCTGTGGAACTGTTATGCTTCTCCTGCCTTGGCAGGACCCCAACATTCCATTTCTATTCCTGAATTCTGATTGCTGGTGCCATCAATTATGCTGTAACAGCATGCCTCAAACCTGATCAGATCTTGTTGTTTTTCTTTAAACTGGATGCTTACTATTTTAATTTAAATGGAACAGTGCTGTAAAATATTTCATTCACCAGCAAATGGTTGCTTAAGGTACAGAATTCCTGCTTTTTTTAACTTGAGGAATGGAACTTTTTTCCTGGTGTTCTGTTCAAGAGATTTACGTTAGCATTGTACAGTTGCCAGTAGACATTTGACCAGCACCCCTACACATGACATTTGTTTGTTCAAATGTAACACAATTCATAGGCTCAGCAGGAGAGTGCTGATGCTGTGACATTAACCAGCACATTATTTCTGCTCTTGGCTGACGGTCAGGCATGCTGTGATACTGCCGAGTTCCAGGCCTTGTTTTTTTTTTTTCAGAGCAAAGTGAACTGGCACGAGTCTGGTAGAAGGCAGGTGACAGGCGATGCAATTAAAAGATTCCATTGTTAAACTGTAGTTTATGCCATCGTCCATGAGACCTCTGAAGCAAGTCTTCATTCTTACTGCATACATTTTTAAATGCAGCAGTAAAGTTTTATAAATCGAAATGACATCATTTAATGAAAGGGAACTGAATGTTTACATGCAGCTGTTATTAACTGGAAGGCAGTACATAAACACTCGGGAAAAGATAAAGGTACTTATAAACATTACAGGCAGAAGTTTAGAGAGATACAGCATCAGCTTCTTCTGTTCACATTTCTGATAGGCTTGGTAACTAAGTAATCATCCTTCAATAATCATGTTATGGCTTTGGTGTAAAGATATTATACAACATACTATTAACAGGACATAAGCCAATGTTTGCATAGCATTACTTGTCATGGTTGTATTTATTATGTCATATGGCAGATACTATCATCTCAAGCAGTGCATGCTAGAACACTGATTATGAATTATTATCGAGCGCAACTTTAAACACTTGAAAAAGATTGTGGATACAACAAACACAAGAAATCAAAAGGGATCTTCATCTGTTTTACACCAGCTTTGTCTGCTAATCTGTAGTCTGTTTGGTCTAACTGCAGGATTATTATGGTGGGTGTACTGAATGAAAGCCAAGAAAGGTCCTTAAATAAATAGTTTACACAGCACAGCAGAATGCTTAAAATCATAATGTTGGAACTATCTTGAAATTATTGCTTGCTTCAATAAAAATAAACTTGTATTAGAGCTGTCAGCAGGGAAGTAAAGGCAGTCTTTCTTCTGTTTGTTGAATGTAGAAATGTCATGTAAATCAGCTTTCTCCTGCCTTCACAGCCCATGGCACTTAACTAATTTAGCAAGTTTCTTAAGTAACTCTATTAATAGAGCATCTATGGGTGTCATATTTGTAATTATTCTTTTAAGTTTATGTTATAGCTGATGAATTAAAATTCCAACTGCAATAAACCTGTTTGAGCTTATACCCAGTCTAACTCCAAACTTTTCTGGATGGACCATAGCCGAAAACAGCAGTTACTGAGTCATTCTGTTGGCATAGAGACTAATGATTATTTTATTTAACAAGGTGCAGTAAAATGATCTTCTGCTATTGAAAAGCTAGTTTGTTTCATATAGTACATTTTATAAACATTTAAGTCATTTGTAAGCTCTATAATTTTGTTGCTTATATGGGTTTTAAGCTTTTGGTTCATTACTTCCATCTGAGTTTAGAATACAGTCTATCTTTTGATCAATAAAGGAAGCGAATAAAGGAAATAAGACTTTTGTACAGAGCAAAGATTTTTGGTCACTCACTTGCCCCTCTGCACCACCTTATTAACAAGTGCTAACCCTAACCCTGCCTCTGCCCCTAATGCTATACCTTTCCTTAAAAAAATATCACCTAACATAACAGGCTCAGGCACATACACACACACATGCACACACACACACACACACACACACACACACACACAAACACACACGTGTGTATATATATATATATATATATATATATATATATATATATATATATATATGTGTGTGTGTGTGTGTATGTATGGATCTACTTAAAAATATCTAAACACAAAATACCAATAAAAAAATCTAAAATATCGACTAAATAAAAGTTAGACTTCAGAAGGGTCTATGCCGTTTCCCTACTGTTGTGCAAACTCAGAGATAATACACATAGGGGTGGAGGGAAGGCTTGCCCTCCTGCAAAAACATCGATTTTGGATCCGGTTAGATTTTGTTGATATTTTGTGTTTAGATGTTTTTGAGTTTAGATACTGTTTTTGTTAATATTTTGTGTTTAGATATTGTTGCTTTTAGATAATTTTAAGTAGACTTGTGCATAAATATACACTCATGCTTGCAAATCAGCTGTGCAGCCCATTTCAGAAATAATATTAGTTGTGAAGGAGAATGGAAAACTAAAGATACATTTCAGGTAAATGCTTACTCTGATTTAATCTAAAGGTGAAGAAACATTGGAACATAATACTAAGAGAGAAATAGATGTAGGTATTTGAGTGGGAGAAATAGAATGTGAGGTGGAGTAGGTTTAAGTACAAATGGAGGATGAGTAAAAGAAAGCTGTAAAATGGCTCAAGTTAGAATGGTGAGTTAGTGAGGACAGCTGGACAGAGTGCAGAAAACTGATTAAATTACAAATGGACAAGAAATAAGAAAATAACTAAGAGGATAAAGGAAGTGGTGTAGCTGCTGAAAAAAACTAAATGTTGTATAGTTAATTAAGAAATTTTAAGTACGGGTGATCTGCAGTAAGGTTAGACAAAGCCTAACCTCTGATACTCTAGAAGAGGAACACTGGCTGTTGGGAAGGCCAGGAATGCTTGAGTTTTTCATGAAAGGGGCTAGGCATGTGAGTGACCATAGCTGACCAGGCAAGACTGTGACTTGAATTATAGGCAGTGAAAGTGAATGCCTTATTGACTATTTGAGCCGCAGCCATTAAGATATCAAGCAAGAGGTTCTTAAAGGACCAGGTTGTTTAGATAAGATATATTAAGTGATTTGCAGTGTGTAGACAGTTGGACTTAAACCTGTAGGTGGCTGTCCACCACTTTGAAGGATTCAGAACACTGTAGCAATCTATTCCAGAGCAGCACCAAACTTAGAAACACCACATGCTAGGGCAAGAAAATTAAATAGATGGCACAATATGCTGTAGTCTGTCTGAATATGAAAACAGTGATTGCATTTTTTATCAAGACCTGAGTCATATACTGTCTTATCCAGCGTTACCAGTGTTCTTCCCACTATATGTCACTGACTTGGAATTTGTAAGATTAAAACAATTACGATGTTCTTCACATGATGGCATCAGCTTTTAAAATAGTTTTAGACTACTTTAGCATAAACTAGTTTAATATTATAGACTCTGTGTATATTTTGTAAGTTTACTGAGGAACAGAGGATTCAAAACCTAATCAAAAGCTGTTATTAGACCAAAGATAACAGCTCCATTTAGTATATCTTCATCAGCTGTGCTTAGAATTTAGGCCTGTAAGAGCCTGAAGAGCATTTATGCATATTGTGAGCAAGACCACCCATGCTGATTATCCCAAAATATGACCTAGTTACCTAGATGGATAACCCTCTAAAGAGAAACTGTTTCTAACAGGATTTCACCTAGCAGGGTATAACAGGAAATTGTCAAATATTTTTTAGGACTGATTCAGAGTCTTCCTTTGGGAAGAGAGATGTTATTAGTAATTGTGCAGTCTTCAGGAGAAATAACTAGCATTTATGTACATATTAATTATATAAGTCAAATGGCCACTAATATAAAGTATACATGTTTGGAGGAGTTTAGAACAGAAACCATTTGATTCTGGTTACCCATTAGTAAGCAATTGGTTTTAATAATTTTCTAGCTGGACTGTTGGGTGTAGAGCTGCATAGTGAATATAGGATTCAGAACAGTGACCATTTAGTCAGGACTGTAGAATGGTCATGTGACCCTGATGGTCCACTGATGGCTGAAAGCTAGAACAGTAAATAATAAGACTGACTATGAATCTAGCGAATCAGTTAAGCTGCCACTCATTAGATATGTCACACAAAAATGACTTGCATAGGTTCCCACAGAATACTTATGTAACTTATAAGACTAAATTCTATGTGTGAAGAATGTCTCAGGTATATTTTCCATAACAGCTATTCCATGTTCTACAGATAAATGGCTAACCAGGCTACACAGCTTATATGCTAGATGTTTTCCCTACATGTTCTGTAATACAAAACTCAGAGTAAATCATGTATATTATTTGAAAACATAGCAACCTCTTCTCTTTTACATATTACAATCCACTCATCTGTCATGACTGACAGCTCTGTGAAAGACATCAGCCCAGACTGAAAATGTTCATTTTTATAAAGGGGTGTTTCTGCAGAACAGTCTGAAAAAATGTTCATTTGTTGCAAGCTGAAACATCTGCATTTAGTGGGGGCTTCTGTGTGCTACATCACAGAGTGAATAGAAACAAGCAAACCCAAAGGAAATGTTGCCTTATTTCTATATAATGGCTCAGAATTGTATGCAGTTAGCAAAGTTTAGTGGCAACACACCACAATTCAGTATAATGGATTTGGTGTAATTTATTTCAGCTCGTGTGTGTTTAACAGTCTGTGGAGTGAGATAAATTTAGTACAGAAGTATGAATATACATTGTGTTTTCACTTTTATTATTTATATTATATTAAGTAATGCTATTATTTCATGTTTTCAGTTTAATTTTACAAAAATATTTTTAGTCAAGTTTTATTTCATTTATTTCTTTTTCTTAGTGAGTAACATTTTCTGAATGGATTCCTAATTGTTTTGTGACAGCAATATCACCAAAGATGTCTCTGGCATTTCTTCAGTTTAACCTGTAGTTGACAACTTCACCCAAAGCAGCACAGCTGAAGCACGTACTTCAACTAGAAATTACTCATACCTAACAGAAATATATCAAGTAAAAAAGCACTTTGCACAGTGGACAACTGGAACAACACAACCCCCCTTCTCACCCCTTAGCTAACTCAACAGAATTAAACCTAATCTGTAATCAGAACTCCCCACAGAAAGATGAATAAAATAAAACAAAGTGAGAATGAATCCATGTAGTGTGCAAACACATTTATATTAAAGCTAGCTCTTTAATTTCTCCAGGTGTTGTGTGCTCTTTGACACCATGACAGGAATGTTTCCCATTCTAAAGTCAGGACGGAGTTCAATTAGAATTCATAAAATTAGTACTGTTTCAGTCTTTGATGTTAGCCAGGAGTGCGTTTATTGGCATCTGCAATTTTTTGTATTTTTTAGGTGATATGTTTTTGCATATTTCTGTTCTCTTTTGATTGCTGATGTTTGCATGGTCTGTATACTAAAGGGAATTTTTTTGTAGAGAGGGTCAAAGAGATGCATTTCAAGGTACTGGAGTTCAAATAGACAAGGGGAAATGGAGTTTGTGTCTAAAATACTTGTGTCTACCTGCTACATCCTTTGCACAGCTACTGAGCACATTTATTTTTTTGGTCTCTGCAGTGATCTTGTTAGAAGTTTCTAAGCTACGCACACTGTGTTTAATACTGGAGCTGCTGTTGATTGATTATTAAAACTTGTCAACTCATTTAAAGTGATGAATCTTTCTTCTGAATTGTAAGGTCCATATTGAAAAGTATTTAAAAAACATATAGCAAGTGCAGTAGAAAATGATATAAATGAACTTAAGGAACCGTGCTCCACATATATAAAAAGATGAAACAGTGAGCACACAACCCTTCTAGAGGACAGAGTTATGTCAGACACTAATAGATATCAAAACAGTATTCAACATGTTAGGCTATATTAAGCAGTTGAGGAACCTATTAGAAAAAGTGGGACAAAATGAGTGAATGATGCTGATAATTGAAGACCTATATCATCCCTTATTTAATGCTAAAATTCCTGTTTCTATTAGACTAATTTACTTTTAATTTATCTACAAACTGTCTACAATTTCTCTAAATATTAATTGATTGTTAAATAACTTGTATTGATTCTTAACCAATGTTTTTATAATATGTCAAATTTGTTATAATTATAATCCAAGAACACTGATGGACCCAAGGAAGTCATGACTCTCCACGTTAAAAACTTAATTTATTGTAGGTCATAAGCGCTTTCGCAGCTATTGCAGCTTCATCAGATAAACACATTGAACCAAAACTGGCTTTTAAGTAGAAAAGTGAAATAATGTGAAAGCACATGACAACATATATTTTAGCTGTATTTCTTTAAATTTTGTGATTTAAACAGCACATAAAAACATGTACATATAAATGCAACATAAAAACTGTATAAAAATATATACAAAACATTCTATGAGCAAGTAAAAATACTGCTTTAGCTAACAAGAAAACAAACATATATAATTGCAGATGCAAAAGGCAAATACTCTCATCTGGCTTGTGGTCTTGACTTCAGTTTGGGTTTAATGGGTACAAACTCATTCAACCCTGATGCACAAAATATCCCCTCAGCCTGATAATCCACTTAGCTTCCATCTGTTCTGTTTGATTCCTTATATCTCCATCCCTTATAGTCTCATAGACTCTACCAATAACAAGAAATTTGAATGTGTGCCTAGAATCAGTGGCCAGTACATGTTTTGACAAAGCACTAGTTGTGCTTCCCTTTTGTATATAATAAACATGCTCCTTTATTCTCTCCCTTAAAGCCCTATCAGTGTTTCCTATATACAATTTGGAACATTCCTTACAAGTATCAAATATGGGAAACTCATAATCCCTTTTTTGGTTTGGGCATGTTAATTCTGCACTGCTATCAATGTATGAGCACATTGAACACCTACCACAGGACATCGTGACTTTATTTCTATTCTGCACAGAATCCATAGTGGGGTAACAAAGCTGCCTTTTCAATGAGTTCATATTTCTAAAAAAGGGCATAATTTTTTGAATTGGATTATACACTGCAGAATTTGCAGCATGATAAACCTAAAGGCTTGGAGAGACGTTATAATATTATTCATGACAAAGGCAATCCTTTGCTTGAGAACAACTTAAATATCATGGAAAAAGATCTGCCTCCTGTAGATTTACTACAACTAAAAAGTAAGTTACAGTCTATAGAGAAAAATCTTTTTAAGCTCAAACATTTGCAGTATCAGTCATACCATTTACAAGTCTGTGTAAAGGAAGAAATAATTCCAAGAGGCCTACGGGTGTTAAGGAGGCCAGTGCAGGCAGACTTGGATGTGGAGTTATTAACTGAATGGCAGAAGGTTAACATTTGCTGCAGCACTGAATATCTTAAGCTCCTTATTAATTCTTCCAACAAAGAAATAGAACAGTTGATGCATGTACTTGAGCAGCAGTACACAGAGCTGCTTAATTTGTTTCAGATAGGGGTGGTTGACAGATACATGCTTGAGCTTACTGACACTATTTCTGTATATGAACATAAACTGGCTAAAATCAAATATAAAATAATTAACAAAGGATCACCTTGATTTTAAACAGGGCCATGTCTTTACATGGCCACGTTATAGTGAATCAAAGGAAGGTGTGTCTGAGAGTAGAGAGTCTATTGATACTATGGCAACTACTCAAACAGCTGTGAAAAATGAAATTATTCTTTCAGTTAACACATTAGTGGATTCTGCCAGTGATTCTCAGTTGACATCAGCTGTATCCAGGTAGAATAGTGAAGCACCTAAGGAGCTTGTAGCCAGGAAGAAAACTTTTACTGTTATAGCGCAAGTGCATAGGACAGAAGGTACTGTTTTTAATAATGTACTTGCACAGAGCAATTTGTTTGTTTCTGGAGTCTCAGACCCTTTAGGCTCACACAGACTTTTGTTCCTTCTGTCTATAATAGGTTGGAGCCATCAAAACAAGCAAACACCCTCGCAAAGTCGGGGCAGACTGAAGAGGAAGCCTGAAGAGGATCTCATAGGGACAGCAAATATCAAGAAGGTGTTTATAAAGAAAAGAAATACCTAGTTTGGAACTTATCCACTTACAGTCTTACTGAATGTGAGAACAATGTGTTAAAGTAAGGACTTTCTTTTATACCTGCAAGGTATTCTGATTATAGTGATGTTATTTTAGATGTGAAACTTTTTGCTAGAAATCTTACTTTAAAACTGCTGTGCAATGATAGTAATGATTGTTATGCTGAGTCTAATTGCTTCAGAAAACCTAATACGTTTGTGCCTGCTGTGAATTCCCTTATTAATGCATTTGAGAAACTGTGTATTCAGGATATTTATAAGTCAAAGGAATCTACAAGCAGAATGCATAGGAATTATAGTTTAACTAAAGAAGAGCATTTAGCTCTGAAGCAACTTCAGAATAACCATGACATAATTATCAGGCCTGCAGATAAGGGTGGGCTGATAGTAGTTTTAGATTTGGTCTGGTACAATGAGGTTATGAATAATTTACTTGATGATAAATTTTACTTGGTTATTAGTAAAAGCAAGGTTAAACAGATAGAAACTAACATTCAATGCACACTGAATAAGCTATATCAGCAGGAATTATTACAGAAGGAGCTACTTGATTACTTTTTGGTAAAAGATCCTTTACTTCCCATCATATAAGGGTTACCCAAGTTGCATAAGAATAGAATGAATCCACCTTTGCGTCCTATAGTTGTAGGACGCAACTGGTGTACTGAGCTCATATCTATTTATTTAGAAAAGTCTCTGAAACCACTGCTTAGTGTCATACCACATGTTTTGAAAGATACGCAGCATTTTTTGAGTGATTTATACACTAATTTGGAACAATCCATTGTTGCTACCAGGAATTTTCTGTCTGTCTGTCACCTTAAATGTGACCTCTGTATTTACGGTCATACCCAATGGCCTGGGTTTGGGTATGATACAAGATTTTCTGAGGTTGCTTTCACAGTTTTATGAGTCAGAGAGTATGCTTGTTAAGGTTCTATTACAGTGTGTATTAGAGAATAATGTGTTCTTGTTTAATGAAAGAATTTTCTGGCAATGGAATGACATAGCTATGGGCACATCTTGTGCCAATAGCTACGCCAATTCAGTTATGGCAGTATGGGAGAATAAATATATTTCTAATGGACCTTATAAACAAGTAGTATTTTATAGAAGGTTTGTGGATGATTTGTTCCTTCTGTGGAATGGAACAGAAGACAAACTTAGGGAATATGATGAATATATTAACAATACTACAACATTTTTAAGATTTACTTCTAATGTGTTCGCTAGTAAAATAGATTTATTGGATGTCACTGTAGAGATGGATGGTGATGGGGGGTTGTTCACTAGATTATATAGGAAGTCTTGTCATGTCAATCATTTATTAGCTAGATACAGTATGCACCCCTCCCCCCCCGCACACACATTTTTCAGAATTTTGTCAGGAATCAAATATTTAGAGCTGCTAGGCTTAATGTCCGGGACAATGATTTTGACAACCAACTTAATATTTTGCCCAAGGAACTGGTTGACATAGGTTATGATACGCACAATATTTAAAGGAACATAGGTGAGGTTCAGTCTCTTAGATCTAGCACAGCTAAACCTTACTTTTCTAGAACAATACATCAGACAATGAAGGGTAGAAGAAAGGATTATAAACTTAGGGTTCCCCTATATTATTCTTCTGATGTTTCTTCCTATATGGATGTTATTAAGAATCACGGGGGAATTTTACCAATGGACAGTGACATCAGTAAGCTGATAGGCACTACTCCCAGATTCCTTTTTAAAAATATGAAATCATTGAAAAGGCAGCTTTGTTACCCCACCATGGATTCTGTGCAGCATAGAAATAAAGTCATGATGCCCTGTGGTAGGTGTTCAATGTGTTCATACATTGATAGCAGTGCAAAATTTACACATCCAGACCAAAAAAAGGACTATGAGTTTCATATATTTGCTACTTGCAGTACAGAGCATGTTGTTTATTTAGTCCACTGTAAGGAATGTTCCAAATTTTATATAGGAAATACTGATAGGGCTCTAAGGGAGAGAATAAAGGAGCATGTTTATTATATACAAAAGGGAAGCACAACCAGTGCTTTGTCAAAACATGTACTGGCCGCTGATTCTAGGCACACATTCAAATTTCTTGTTATTGGTAGATTCTATGAGACTATAAGGGGTGGAGATATAAAGAACCAAACAGAAAAGATGGAAGGTAAGTAGATTATCAGGTTGAGGGGAGATTTTGGGCAAGGGTTGAATGAGTTTGTATCCATTAAGCCCAAACTGAAGTCAAGACCACTAGCCAGATGAGATATTTGCCTTTGCATCTGCATTTATGTTTGTTTTCTTGTTAGTTAAAGCAGCATTTTTACTTGTTCATAGGAAGTTTTGTATATATTTTTATACAGTTTTTATGTTGCATTTATATATACGTGCTTTTATGTGCTGTTTAAATAACATATATTTTAGCTGCATTTCTTTAAATTTTGTGGTCATGTGATTTAACACTGTTTCACTTTTCTACTTAAAAGCCAGTTTTGGTTCAATGTGTTTGTTATCTGATGAAGCAGCAGTAGCTGTGAAAGCACTTAAGACCTACAATAAATTAAGTTTTTAACCTGGAGAGTCTGCCTTCCTTGGGTCCATCAGTGTTCTTGGATTATTTGATTTTATTTTTATTGGACTCTGCTGCTCTGGGAAGTTGGTGGTAGTTTTTCTTTGGCTTATTATAATTATAATTATTTAAACTGCAGATGTTTTTGTTTTATTTTTGAAGATTGTAAAATTGTTGTTCTTAAAATGTTTTGTAATAATTTGGAGCTTTTCTCCCCGGGCCTCCACTGAAAATGGGCTTCTACTCAGTAGTAGAACTTTCCATGTAATCAAATGTTAATAAATATACATAGATAAATAAATGCTCCAACTGAGACAGACAAAACAGAATATGAGGATAGCCTGGGGCCACATGGATGACACAACAGGAATATAGAAGAAAGGTCATTCTAGACTTCTGTTTGGCAAATGACTTGATGATTAATGCATGGCTCACCAAGACTGACAGTCATATATAAGAGTGGTTAGCATGCAACTCAGATGGACTTCTCCCTAGTGAGAAAAAGGTATTATGGTATAAACAGAGACTGCAAAGACCTCAGTGAAACAGTCAGTCCAGATCAGAAACCACAGTTGGCCAAAGTCAGCTGCAAGGAGTGATCACAGAAGGCTATAAAGTCAACAGAGATTATGCTGAAGGCCTGGAATTTGACTGTAGTAAAAGCATAGGAGTTCTAGGAAATCATTAGGGTTGAAGCATCATAGAAAGAAGAGGAAATATGTGAAGTCAAAGAAGAAGAATGACAGCACCTCAGCTAGCACGTGTGAAGACTATGGAACAGAAACTTGGCTGAGCCATTTATTGAAATAAAGTGCACAAAAAAAGACATTGGTGGAATGTAATAGTCCAGGAAGTTATCAAAAGAAATAAGGAGTGCAGTGAGAAGTGGGAGATAGAAAATATGGGCCAGGCTAAGTAGGAATACTGGTGGGCTAACAAAAAGGCAAAAGGCATCAGAGAAACTACCAGCTCTGAGAAAGTGACTCAGCACATACACCCATTTACCCTGTCTAAGTTATATTTCTGCCAATGTACAGAGCAAAGGGGATATTCATAGCTATGAACAGTACAGCGGTATCAGTCTTCTGTCCCACTGAATGAAAGTGCTGGAAAATATGATCCATAAAAGGACACACAGAAGAGGAGAAAGTAACAAGGGACATGAGCAGTTCATGTTGATATCAGGAATCAGCACAACCAACCCGATGTTTGCATGTGATAAGTGGTGGGGAAGAAGAAGATGGAGATGATAAACAGTCCAAATAGACATTCATACATTTGAAGAAAGCATGTGACAAAGTCCCAGAAAAGCTAATTTGGTAGTCCTGTAATGTTCTGATATCCCAGAAGCATTGGTAGAATTAGGGCAGGCTATGCACAAGGACCCAATGACACGAGTGCAAACTTTTTAGATTCACAGAAGGGTTCTAGTGGGAGAGGTTATACATCAGGGTTCATCTCTGAGCCCACTGGTATTCATACTGGTGATGGCCTACATATGTAAACATATCTCAGAAGACAGGTCAACAAAGATCCATTATGCAGATGATGTGGCACTGCAAGCAGACTCTGAACAGAAACTCTTGCAATTTATATCACAGAAATGCAAAGCTAAAGGCACAAGGGATGAAACTGACTATAGATAAGACAGCTGTAATGGCAGAAAATGGGAGAAATTAGAAGAGACTGAGAACTGCGGTAGAATGGAAAATAGTGGGACAGGTTATTATCAACAGGTATCATTTCTATGGTTGTTGAGGAAAAGGTAAGTTTGAATCAGAGGTTCTGCAACCAACTGATACAAGGTGTTCAAAATAATACATGACAGAAATCGTGGGCATTGAAAGAAGTCTGAGGTGATGGCAATGAAGTTCTTGAGATGGGTGGTAGGATGCACACTGCAGGAGAGATGTAGAAATGAGGATATCAGAATAGTAACCAAAGTAGCCCCAGATGCAAAGACGGTGAAGGGAAATAGATTATAATGGTCTAGCTGCATGTGTAGGAAAGCAGAAGATCATTTTGAGAAAAAAATGTGGACAGAGATGAAGAAGGCAAGAGGTAACAAGGCCATCCAGCTAAAAGACAGATGAACTGTGTCAGAAGGGGTTCCCTTCATAATTTCGAAATACTGAAATCCCGAACTTCTGTATTTCGAAATTATAATACAGAAGCCTTAAAATCCCAAAACACCAGAAGAACGAAATTTAAAATCCGAGGTACAGAGATTTTGAATTAGTGCTTCTGGTGTTGCGGTGTGTGAATGGTTAGGTGTTAGTTTGGGTATGTATGTGTGTGTAAGTGTATTGGTTAGGGGCTTTAGTGTATGTCAGTGTGTATTGTGACTGTGATGTGTGTGTGCAAGGCACTATGAAATGTGTGGGTGTGAGTTACCTTTGTGTGTCTGATTGTGCAATCTCGGAGTTAGTGTATATATAAGTAGGGGGCGTGGGGGTAAAGCCCCCCCACATGAGGGATGCAGGAGTGCTTGCCCCCCCCCCCCAGTTATATGTAGTCTAGGTTTGTCTGGGTGGTTTTGGGGGGAAGTTGTGTGTATGTTTATGTGTGTACTCTGTGTGTAGTGTAGGGTCAGGATTTTGAGTTTTGCGATTATGGGTTTTCAGGATTTCAGCATTTCGAGATTTCATAGTGAACCCATGAAAAGACATGCAACAGTCAGGCACGAGGAAATTGATGATAAGGATGTATATGTATATACAAAGTAGATACATAAAATGCATACACACACACACACACACACACACACACACACACACACACACACACACACACACACACACACACATAGACAAAACAGCTGCTATAAAATGACTCACCAGTAACTTATTTGAGTGCTTTTCTCAAAGTAATAGCTACTTCTTTCTTTAATGACTTTGGCCCTTTTGTTTAGTTAGTTAGGCTAATGCTATTTGTTTAAAACATCACTGGATGAGTTGATGATTGTTAATATAGTTTCATCCTTAAGCAGTCTGTGTTTCTTGATTTTCAGTCCTAAATGCAGGGAATGCACTCTATGAAAACATGAACTACGCAAGCGTTTTTCCTTTGGATATGTTGCAAAAACAGAACCTGCTATTATGTTTCTCGATTTGTTTTATTTTACTTTTGTTTATTTACTTTACAGTTTGATAACAAAGTAAGTCAGCTAGTCTACAGGCACTTTCAGTCATGACCTGGACGTAAAGGTAAAGAAAAAAATGAAGTATTTAAGAAACATTTGCACAGTGAGTATAGAAGATTATGTACATGCATATGTCTAAAAGTTTAGAAGTGTTTTTGCATTTTGATGTCAGAGAACTGAGAATCAGTCAGTGGTTTAGTAAGATTAAAGTTTTCTTTTAATGGAATATTTTTGTCTCTATGTCACCCAGTTTCTTATAGTTAAATATGATGATTTGGTAGCAAAGTTAGTTATACCACTGGGAACTCTCATGAAAACTTTGCCACTTTTGCTTTGTCTTGCTGCATAACATTTAGAATAAACAGTTGGTTTAATTTTTACTTTGAAAATTTCATATGCTGCCCATGGAGGCTAAAATGACTTATTCTTGAATTTTATTACATACCTAATATTAGAGATTATCTAAGGATGGATTTTAATTCAATTGCTGAACTGTACTTTTTGCTATCTTTTTTTTTTTTTTGTAAAACTGTTTTGTATAATCAGGCTGTAGTTCAAATGGTCAATTATTTTTTTTCTTGCAGCCTACAGTGTAAGCTATTTATCTTTGATATCCAAAAGTTTAACAGTAATATGCATTATTTTATTTTACTTACAGATTGAGGCCTTTGGTCCTTCTGTACACTAATGTAAAGGTCATGACAGCCTTAACTTTAATGACAAAGACAAGTCACAAACGTCTCTACTCTTTAAGCCTTCTTTTAAACTAGTAATGCTTATACTATTCTGATCTGTTGTTTATATCATCAGTCTGTCAATACAGTTGTAAAAGAAAAGCTCAGAATGTTTCTGAAGCGGCACAATTACTGAAAATTATATCAATTCCTAACTTAAAGTATTTGGCTTTTGCCAATAAAATTCAGTACTACTATCTGTTCTTAATATCTGTATTTAGATTCATAGAGGTTACAAGGCAGAGTCAATCTATGTGCCATAATTATCTTACCAATACAGTAGAGTACATCCTGCCTCCAAAAGGGCAAAGCAAGTCATGCCTGGGATAAATATTTGGATGCCCATCCAATCATCAAGGTTTGCCTTAAGGTAAATGAGAGTATCACTCTGTTTTATATGTAACAAAAGGTTATTCCAGAAATGGAGAAAGACAGAATAAATAAACCTATTCCTCTAGCATGTGCTATTTATTTGGGTTCCCTATTATATGATGGAAGATGCATTCTTTCAAATGTGTCTTGATCGAACTTAAAAGCACAAAATGGCAAAATTCCGAAATGGCATATAAGCAAATTCTTTCCCTGGGAAAGAAATCGCTTGGCTGCCTTTGTTATTTTGCCATTTTTGTCACTGTAGTGCAATCTCAGAGTTGGTATATTTAAGTAGGGGGGTTTGGGGCGAAGCTCCCCACTTTATGTAATGTTTTAAAGTTTTTTTTTCTTTTATGGAACAGCGATTTTTTTTCCCTGTGAAAAAAAATTGCTGTTCTAAGTGTTCAGGACTGTAAACTTTTGCTTACATGTGGTCGATAAATCAGTGTTCGCTTTTTTTAAGCGTTCGCTGATTTAATATAGACCCTTTATTTGTTGGGGAAAAATCATGCCTTTAGTTCATTTTTGTAGAGCTATTTGTTTTGGTGAAATGTAGAATATCATGTTGGGTTTCTTCCTTAGTAACATGGAATGGTGGGCATAAGTTATCATGCAGGAGGTTATAAGAATCTAAGTAAGCAACAAAGCTTCAAGACTGTTTTGGTAGATGAGGGTCTTTAGTCCAGTGAACTTTTTAGTTAGGCATATAAAGTAGGCAAACAGCAACAAAGAGAAAATCAGTCCAAATGTAGAAAAAAGCAGGTTAAAATACTTGAGAAACAACAATGGGACAACCACAGCAAATCACATATATTTAATAAACTATAAGCAATAAACAGATAAGTGCTTTCGGAGATGCCTCCTTCATCATATCATTACGTTTCTCAAGTATTTTTAGTTAGGCATCACTGGTATTTTTCTTTATAGTTTAATGTGTTTCAATATAGCATTATATTCTATAACTGGTCTAAACGGGGTAGAGTATAGAGGAACAATAACTTTACTTGACCTGAATTAGATACCTTTAATTATTATTTTTTGCTAGATAGAAATATATTTTGACTGTTATTTCTACATGGTAGTCAAAGGAAAGGGATCTCTCTTTTCAGAAATGCTAAATGTTATCAGTAAGGAGTGCTAGTTTGTCTATTCTGTAAACTGCATTTGAGACTTATTTAACTGAAGGTACCAAGGCTACAGTTTTTTTGCATTTACCTTTAGCTTGTTTTCTGTTTCATGTATATGGTTTTGCCCTTTTCTGTAAAAGCAAGATGGCAGATACTGAGGTGTAGAGACATCCAGGTTGCAGTCACTGACAAATTTGTTAGCCATATGTTTGGGTTAGTGGTTTGGAGAGCTGGGAATTTGATGCTGAACAGAAGAGATCCCAGTACTGAGCTCAAAAGAATGCCGGTAGTGTCCTTTTTGCTTCTGAGGTAGAACCTGCTACTTTAACTATGTGGGTTGTATCTGTCAGCCAGTTTATTTATTTATTTAACATTTGTTTACCAGGAACACCTGACTTGGAACAAGTTAATTTTCGGCGGATGCGCCGGGAGAAATGCTCCAGACACATGTCTTTGTAACGTGGGAGGAAATCAGAGAACCCAGAGGAAACCCACACAAACACAGGGAGGACATGTAGACTCCACACAGAAGGTATCCCAGCTGAGAATTGAAGTAGACAACCTCTTGCTGTGAGGCAACAACATTAACAACTGCACCACTGTGCCATCCAGTTTGATACGCATTTTACAATATGAGCTTCTATGTTTTTGCTTTTAAGTATTTTTTTTTTATAATTTCATCATAGGTAATAGCGTCAAAGTATTTGTTCAGATCCAGGTATACAGTGTGATCTGCTTGGTTGTTATTCACAGCTTCAGAATTTTTTTAGGAGGTTTATTAGATGAAGGAGACACAAACTCCCTTTAACAAAATCACACTGTTGTGGATCTAGAGAAAACAAATTTGTATTGTAACTTATAAAATTAGGTATAATACATGCCATGGTTAAGCAAATTAGAATTGTTAGGTTGATGGGTCTATTGTTCCTAAGATTTGAGGTGGGGGACTGCATATGAAGTGGCATAGCAATAGCTGAGCTGTTTTCCATACCTGAAGAACATGTGCTGTGGCTATACTTAATCTAAACACTTTTAGAAAAGGTAAAGACAGCAAGTTTGGTGCTGTTGATTAAGTAACTAGGTACAATATCAGTGCCCATGCAGGCAGTATTTTTATATTTAGAGAGTGCATATGGAATATGTTTCTCAATGATGTTATTCAGAGTAGATTCAGATTACCAAACCTTCACACACACTTATGACAGAACTGTAATTTTCTAATAAAGGAAACTAAGACCACTTATTTTGACAATTAACTATTCTGACAAATAACTAAGAATATATCCAACACTGACTCCATTAGTAATACAACTTACAACAGTAACAATTCTACTACAAATAGTGCCCTACTTACCAAATTGTCAAATACCGATAAAATCCAGCCTCCAAACTACAGCCAAAAAGTCAGCAGGAAAATGGTTAGAGAACTCCTGAAAATGTTAAACAACAAATTCACTCCCAACACCCCTCTTTTCTAAAGCAAAACCCCTTGGCTACATATGTAACCCTTCACAAACATCTGGCTTTGTGCACTGTCAATGTAGGCATGCTGTCATACTTCCAGTCCAGCTGGTGAATCTGGGAATCTTGAGGCAATGTTACAACTGCCTTATGTATACAGACCACCCTCTCCTCCTCCAAACAAGCTGAAATATATGTGAGAGATGCAACTATACAGCCAAACTGGAGACTAAGCTCTATCAACCCAGTACTGGCACAGCCTGTCAGGAGGAGAAGGTAACCACACACACCACAAATCCAGTCTCACATAGACCTATCACATCAGCAAACCAAACACATAAACACACAAAAACATACTCGGAGGCTCAAAATAAAAATCTGCCTAAGCAGCAGAGACCTCCAAAGCAGACATCCAAGCAACGCCTACCATGAAACAATATCCAGGTAGCACATAGCTCACAAAGTCAGTGTGCCACACAGTCACAGCCCTTAAGGCTAAACAACACACCTAATGCACTTGTAATAGGGGACTCTATTGTCAGACACACTGATGTCCCACTTACCAGGCTGAACAAGAAGAAGGTTACTGTAAGCTGCCTGTCGGGTGCCAGGATCCGCCACATAACACAAGCACTCAGGTCACCCCAAAGCAAGTACAAATATGACTCCGTCATTGTCCATGCTGGTGTGAATGACATGAGTCGTATCTCCCTGGACTACATGAAAAAAGATGTACAGGAGCTCTTTGATCATGTAGCCCAGGCCAGTATGACCCTGACCTTGAGTATCATCTTGCCCTCACCAAGAATGATGCCACAGTATAAAGACAAAATGATCAATTTTAACAATTGGCTAAAGTATTGGTGTCATTCAAAGGGGATCCAGTGTCTATCAGCCTGGGATGACATGCTCGACAAGCCACGTTGCTTCGCTAGGGACGGCTTGCACCTGTCACCCCTGGGTTTTTGAATACTGGCAAATGCTCTTGCCTTCCCCATAGTGCCTTTTTTAAGCAAGGCTCAAAAGACAAACCCACCCCCATAGACAACACAAAGAAATAAAAACTAAGGTTAATGCTGCTCAATGCCAGAAGTCTAAACCTCAAGATGCATGCACTCGAGACTCTCCTCAGTATGGAAAATATCGATATCTGTGCAGTAACAGAAACCTGGTTCAAGGCAACCGAGAGCACACCAGCACTAACAGGTTATACTTCATACCATGCTTTCCAGTCTCAAAGCTCGGACCAAACCACAAAAGGAGGGGGAGTATCCATATTTATCAAAGATACCCACACCTCCAGGTTAGTGGCACTGCACAAAGCATCGGAGACCATCCATGTGCAACTAACAGTGGGAAAAACTGCCTTTCAGTTTGTAGCCTGCTACAGACCACCCTCCCAAACACAGGGACTTCACTCGGCTTTCCTGAGAACACTGGAGAATATGAAGGTCTCTCCAAACACTATTATATTGGGTGACTTCAACTACCCAAACATCGATTGGAAAAACTTCTCAAGCCCAAACACCCTCGCCCAACGGTTCCTAGAATTTATAAACTCAAATGCTATGGAACAACTGGTCACCACTCCCACAAGACGGGAAAACATATTGGATCTGGTCATCACCAACATGGGCTCTCTATTTTCCACACCAGAGGTATACCCCTCATTGGTAAGATCAGACCATAAACAAATCTCACTGGACATCCATATTCCATCCCCACCCCTAGCCAAGGAAACCACGGTGAAGAACTTCTCAAAAGCAAACTTCACACTTCTCAAAACTGAGGTGGAATCGTTCAAAGCCCCCGGGCCAGTGGAAAATACGGCCCAAAATGCAGAATCCTTTACAAAAGCATACTATGGGCACAGACAGGAATGCATGGAGCATGCTATCCCAAATAAAACCAAGACTCTCTCCTCCAAAGGCAGGAGACCTGTCTGGTGGACCCCGGTCATAAATAAGCTATACAACAGAAGGAGAAAGCTACTACATGACAAAGCAAAATCCCAAAAAGGGAAGGCGTCACTGATCAGTACTAGCAAGAAACTATGATCCCTCATAAAATCATCTAAGGCCAGCATTGAAAGAAAAATTGCACAAGACACTAAAGATAATCACAAGGCCTTCTTTAGTTATGTCAGAAACCAGGGAGGCAACTCCCAGATATGCTCTGGGTTAGTGCAAAATGACAAAAAATACACTGAACCCACAGACATTGCCAACATCCTGGCAGAAAGGTTCAGTGCAAACTTCTCTCCCCCTTCCCCCCCAAAAGAGCAAATATCTATCCCAACAGGGTGTAGCCTTCCTGAGATCACAGATGTACAGGTGAGAGCTGCCCTCTCCAAAGCAAAAAACACAGCATCAGTTGGACCAGACGGTGTCCCGGGCTGCGTCTTACATGAGCTCCAAGAAGAACTAAACCCTCATATAAAGTCACTGTTCAATCTCAGTCTTACTACAGGATATGTACCCAAGGAATGGTGTACAGCAACAGTGGTCCCACTCCACAAAGGTGGTGCCACAACAGACCCCAGAAACTGTCGCCCTATAAGCCTGACTAGCCTGGTCTGCAAAGCTATGGAGCATATCATCATGGAAATCATAAACAAAGACATTGGGAACCTCCAGACACTGGACCCTACCCAATTAGGCTTTGTTAAGGGCAGATCTTGCCTCTTGAACCTGGTTGACTTCTTTGAAACAGTTACCAAAGCCATAGATGAAGGGAAGGTAGTCCACACAGCCTACCTGGACCTCGCAAAAGCCTTCAACACAATACCCCTCTCGGGCATCATAAATAAGCTCACCAGCTTTCTCTGAGGTACAGGCTAACATGGTTGGACTATGGCTGACCAAGTTCGCAGATGACTGCAAACTGGGTGCTGTAATCGACTCTCTGGCTGACACAAGCATCCTCCAAAAGGGTCTCACAGAGACGGATAACTGGTGCCAGAGCCATGGCCTAAAGCTAAATGCCAAAAAGTGCATAGTCATCTCCTTTGGGAAAAACAAAGTGCCCACAAATTACCACATAGGTGGTAATCCATTAAGTACGGAAGAAGTAATTACAGACTTGGGGACCCAAGTAGATAGCAATCTCTCCTTTGACAATCACATTGCCAAAGTGGTTAGAAAGACCTTCTATATAGCCCACCTTATCATGAAAGGGTTCACATCTAGATCAAGAGAGGTCATTGTGCCCCTCTACTCATCTCTTATCAGGCCCATAATTGAGTACAATGCCCCATTTGGGATGTACCTTACCCGACACCTTCAACAACTGGAAAGACCCCAAAAGTATCTCACCAAGAGGATCAAGGGGCTCAAACAGATGCCCTATGCAGTTCAGCTAAAGAAACTCCAGCTCTACTCAGTTGCGTACCGCCTACTCAGAGGCGATCTGTGTCTGACGTATAAAGCCATGTCCAACCCAGAATTAATGGACATGCTTCACCTCAGGAAATCCAAATCCCTTAGAGCTACACGCTCCAGGGACTTGAACCTCAGCACAGAAATAAATAGGACATGCTGGAGGGACAGATTCATATCCCAGAGGCTCCCCTCACTCTGGAACAAAATCCCAATCCATGTTAGGCAGAGCCCCTCACTGACCCTCTTCAAGAGAAATCTTGACGAGTGGATGGGAGATCGTAAGTTTACCCCTGGGATCTCTTCTGTGTCCCTGCTTGACAGAGGTACAGTAAACTAACCTTAAAAGGGCTACCTTCTGTGACCTACTATACAGAGGCACAGTCAACTAATCTAAAAGGGTGGTGAAAGCCAAATACACTCTGGCTAGGCTTATAAATGCCCTAGGGCAGATGGCCTAGTATCAGCCTATGAACCTAAAACACCATCCCTTGGGGCCTTGAGGACTACTTTTCATATCCATCCTCTAGGCAGTAACAAAGCCCTTTGAAAATACTCCACAAGCAAATCATGAAGTATATTGATAAATATGGCCACTGTGTTAGGTTGAATTATGGGTTTAGGGAGGGCCATGGTAGGTTCATAGGTTCATAGGTTCATACTAGGCTATCTGCCCTAGGGCATTTATAAGCCTAGCCAGAGTGTGTTTGGCTTTCGCCACCCATTTTAAATTAATTTTGCTATGCCCTTTTTCGAGGTTAGTATACTATGCCTCTGTCTAACAGTGACACAGAAGTGATACCCAGGGTAAACCTACGATCTCCCATCCACTCATCAAGATTCCTCTTGAAGAGAGTCAATGAGAGACTCTGCCTAACCTGGACTGGGATTTTAATTGTCCACTATACGGCAACAAAAAAAAATCTATGACAGTATGGAAGCGGGAAATCTAACTGGTGGGGTATTTATTGACCTTAGGAGAGCATATTTAAAAGTGTTAGTCATCGGCTCCTGCTGCTCAAGCTTCAGAGACTAGCATGTAGCCCTGGGGTACTAAACAAAATGTCAAACCACCATCCCAGCTGTACTATGTTTACCTAAAATAGTTACCATCTTTATTCTACAGTTACCTAACACACAGATATACCATGTGGGTCTGTACTAGGATCAATACTCATCTCTTCTGAAGCTATAATATTGGATAACTAATGATATAATTATTATTACTCAGGACCTTCAATCAAAGCAATTGATGTTCACCTCCTAAAAAGATATGTGCACAATCTGTTCACACTTCATTTAAAGCAGACTTTACCTTAACATTCCAAATTCAGCATTCATGCTGTTTGGTGCTCCACAAAAGCTCAAGGACAATGACTCCCTTACAATCCTAAATAAATTAACAAAATAAATGAATTCTAGACCTTCATAGGTTGGTACTAGGCTATCAGCCCTAGGGCCTATACAAGCCTAGCCATAACAATTCCCTGGCTATTTCTTCCCACATTATTTACTTTCCTGGACCCCTGTCTAGCAGGGCGACTGACGTGATCCCTGGGGTGAATTTCCTTTCTCCCATCCAATCGTCAAGGTTCCTCTTGAAGAGGTCCAAAGAGGCACTCTGCTTGACATGTATGGGCAATCTATTCCAGAGTCTGGGGAGTCTCTGGGTCAGGAACCTATCCCTCCAGCATGTTTTGTTTATTGTGATGACAAGGTTTAGATCCCTGGAGCGTGTAGCTCTGAGGGATTGGGATTTCTTTAGGTGTAGCATGTCCAACAGCTCTGGGTTTGACATGGCCTTGTATGTTAAGCAGAGATCGCCTCTGAGTAGACGATATGCGACAGAATATAGCTGGAGTTTTTTAAGGCGGTCAGCGTAGGGCATCTACTTTAGGCCTGTGATTCTTTTAGTGAGGTATTTCTGAGGCCTTTCCAGTTGTTGCAGATGTCTTGAGAGGTACATACCAAATGGGGCGTTGTATTCTATAATGGGTCTAATGATGGATGAGTACAGTGGGACAATGACCTCCTTTTTTCTGGATGAAAAGCCCTTCATGATGAGGTGTGCCACATAGAAGGATTTCCTGACTGTTGTGGCGATGTGGTTATCGAAGGTGAGACCACTGTCCACCTGTGTCCCTAAGTCTCTTATCACACTTTCTGTGTTTAGTGTACTGCCACCTATATGGTAATTCATGGATACATGTTTTTTCCCAAAGGGGATAACAATACATTTCTTGGCATTGACCTTGAGCCCATGGCTCTGGCACCAAGCATCTGTTTCCGTAAGGCCCTTTTGTAGAGTATCCACATCATTTGGGGATTCAATAATGGCTCCCAGTTTGCAGTCATCTGCAAACTTTGTTAGCCAGAGTCCCTTAGTGTTGACCTGTACTTCAGAGAAGTAGATGCCAAGCAAGAGCGGCCCCAGGACTGAACCCTGAGGTACTCCACTTGTCACTTGTCTGGAGCTGGATTTGGAGTCGGCTACTTTTACAGTGTGGGTTCTATCAGTAAGCCATTTAGCAACCCACTGGGTGACATAGGGATTAATGCCCAACTTAGTAAGTTTATCTATGATTCCAGAGTGGGGGATGGTGTCAAAGGCCTTGGCAAATTCTAGATAGGCTGTGTGGACCACTTTACCCTTGTCCATGGCTCTGGAGACTGATTCAAAGTCAATCAGGTTCAAGAGACAAGATCGGCCCTTTACAAACCCAAACTGGGTGGGGTCCAGTGTTTAAAGGTTGCCAATGTCTTTGTTTATAAGTTCCATGATAATACGCTCCATGGCCTTGCAGATAAGGCTTGTCAGACTGATGGGACGGTAGTTTCTGGGATCCAAGGTGGACCTAGTGTTACTTTACCCACCAAAACTGAATATTTCACAGATAGGTTCATAGGTTCATAGGTTCATACTAGGCTATCTGCCCAAGGGCATTTATAAGCCTTTATGTGGCTTTTTGAATAAAAACTATGCCTATCATTTTGCTGTGCCTCTGTCAAGCAGTGAGTAATCCTCTGTCCCTCCAGCACGTTCTATTTATAACCGTGTCAGGTTTAAGTCTCCGCCTTTGTGGTTCTGAGGGATCTAGATTTTTGAGGTGAAGCATATTCATCAAATCTGGGTTTGACATGGCCTTATATGTCAGGCACAGGTCACCTCTGAGCAAGCGGTATGAGACTGAATAGAGCTGGAGTTCTTTCAGTCGGGCAGCATAAGACATATTTTGAGACCCTTTATCCTTTTGGTGAGGAACTTTTGGGGCCTTTCAAGCTGCAGCAGGTGTCTGGTCAGATACATTCGAACGGGGCATTGTACTCAATCATAGGTCTAATAAGTGATGAGTACAGGGGACGATGACCTCCCTTGATCTAGATGTGAATCCCTTCATGATCAGGTGGGTGATATAGAAGGTTTTCCTAACTACTTTAGCAACATGAGTGTCAAGCGAAGGCTACTGTCAACCTGGGTCCCCAGATCTCTGATGACTTTTTCTGTGCTCAGTGGATTGCCACCTATATGGTAGCTAGGGGTAGCCTTGTTTTTCCCAAAGGGTATGACTATGCATTTTTGGCGTTTAACTTCAGGCCATGGCTCTGGCACCAGTTATCCATTTCTGTGAGGCCCTTCTGGAGGATATCTGTGTCAGAGACTATGGGCAGTCATCTGCAAACTTTGTCAGCCATAACCCTCCTGTGTTTGCTTGTACTTCAGAAAAGTAGATGCCGAACAAGAGTGGACCCAGGACTGAGCCCTGTGGGACACCACTTGTGACAGGCTTTGAGTCTGACATGGCTCCAGCAACTCTGACCCTGTGGGTTCTGTCACTTAGCCAGTTTGCAACCCATCTTGTGATGTATGGGTTTACATTCAAGCTGATGAGTTTTCGATGATACCTGAGTGGGGTATTGTGTCGAAGGCCTTTGCCAGGTCGAGGTAGGCTGTATGGACTGCCTTTCCCTCATCAATGGCCTTGGTGACTGTCTCGAAAAAGTCAACCAAGTTAAGAGGCAGGATCTGCCTTTGACAAAGCCAAACTGAGTTGGATCCAAAGTCTGCAAGTTCCCTATGTCTTTATTTATGAGTTCCATTATGATCCTCTCCATGGCTTTGCAGATAAGGCTTGTCAAGCTAATGGGTAATTTCCAGGGTCTGTGGAGGCACCCCTTATGAAGTGGGACCACATCCTGAGGTGAGGCTAAGATTAAACAGCTGTCCTAACTGTGGGTTTAATTCCTCATTGAGTTCATGAAGCACACAGCCGGGACACCATCCGGTCCCATGGATGCTGTGTTTTTGCCTTAGTGAGGGCAGTTCTCACCTGGGCGTTGGAGATGTTTGGGGGCTACAATCCTCTGGAATAGATATCTCTCCTTTGGGGAGGGGAGAAGTTTGCACTGAACCTGTCAGCCAGTATGTTGGCAATGTGTGTAGGTTCAGTAATTTTCACATCATTTTGAACTAATTCTGAGCATATCTGGGAGTTTCCTCCTAGGTTTCTAACATAGCTAAAGAAGGCCTTATGATTCTCTTTAGAGTCCTTGGCGATTTTTCTCAAAAATTTGCCTTGGATGATTTTATTAGAGCTCTTAGATTTTTACTTATAATGATCAAAGGTGTCTTACCTTTCAAGGATTTTGCTCTATCTTGTAGTAGCTTCCTCCTTTTGTTGTAGAGCTTGTTTATGGCTGGGGTCCACCAGACTGGACGCTTGCCTTTGGTACAGAGAGTCTTAGTTTTGTTTGGGATTGCCTGATCCATGCAGTCCTGTAGGTGCTGGTAGAAGGCATTTGTAAGTGATTCAGCGGTTTGAGTAATGTTTACCACTGGCTCAGGGGCCTTAAAGGAGACCACACTAGTTTTAGAAGTGTGAAATCGGCTTTTGAGAAGTTTTTCACTGTGGTCTTTTTGTTTCAGGTGGGGCGGATGAGGACCTCCAGCGAGATTAGTTTATGATCTGATCTCACCAGTGAGGGGTATACTTCGGTGTTGAACATTTTGATCCCATGTTCGTGATGATGAGATCAAGTATGTTTTCTCCTCTTGTGGGGATGGTGACTAGTTGTTCCATGGCATTTGAGTTTATGAACTCCAGGAATCTTTGGGTTAGAGTGTTCGGGCTTGAGTAGTGTTCCCAGTCTATATTAGGGTAGTTAAAGTCACCTAGTATGATGGTGTTTGGAGATACATTTATCCTCCAATGTTTTCAGGAAGGCCATGTGAGGTTCCTGAGTTTGAGAGGGTGGCCTGTAACATGCTACAAATTGCAGAGCAGTCTTGCCTATGGTTAATTGCACCTGGATGGTCTCCGATGCATCATCGTTGCCACCAACCTTGAGGTGTGGGTGTCCTTTATGAATATGGACACCCCTCCTTTCTTGGTGTTGTCCGGATTTTGGGGCCGAACGCATGATATGAGGTGAAACCTGTTAGTGCTGGGGTGCTCTCAGGAGCCTTGAACCAGGTTTCTGTCACAGCACAGACATCGATGTTCTCCATATTGAGAAGGGCCTCGAGTGTGCATCTTGAGATTGAGACTTCTGGCATTGAGCAGCATTACCCTTAGTTTTTTCCTTTTGGTGTTCTAGGGTGGTAGGTTTAGAATTTGAGCCTTGCCTAAAAGGCACTATGGGGTGGCAAGAGCCTTTGCCAATATCCGGAAGCCCAGGGTGACAGGTGCAAGCCGTCTTGACAGCGTGGCTTGTCCATCATCCCAGGCAGACAGACATTGGATCCCCTTTGAATGACACCAGCCAATTATTAAAGCTGATCATCTTATCACTGTATTGTGGCATCATTCTAGGTGAAGGTAGGATACTGCTCAAGGTCAGGGTCATACCTGCCTGGGCTACATAATCAGAGAGCTCCTCGATGTCCCTTTTCATGTAGTCCAAGGACTCAGGTCGTTGACACCAGCGTGGACAATGACTGAGTCGACTTGTACCTGCTGTTGAGAGACCTGAGTGCTTGCGTTATGTGGCGGATTCTAGCGCCTGACAGGCAGCTTACTGTGACCTTCTCTTTACTCAGTCTGGTGAGCGGGACGTCAGTGTGTCTGACTATGGAATCACCAATGACAAGTGTGTCTGGCATTTTGTTTGGCCTTAAGGGCTGTGACTGTTTGACACTCTGACTGTGTGGTCTATGTGTTGCATGTGTTGGGTCGTGAGGTGGTAGTTGTTTGGGTGTCTGCTTTGGTGGCCTCTGCTGTTTTGGTAAATTTTTGATCAGAGCCTCGAGTATGTCTTTGTGTGAGTATGTGTATGATTTGAAGTTGTGATGGTACCATGTGTGACTGGGTATGTATTGTGTGTGGTTACCTTCTCCTCCTGTCTGGTCTTGCCAGTCCTATGTTGAGAGAGCTCAGCCTCCAGTTTGGCCGTATAGTTGCATCTCTCGCATGTATTTGTGTTTTGTGGGAGAAGGAGAGGATTGTCTGTGTACATGAGGCAGTTGTAACATTGCCTCAATATTCCCAGGTTCACCAGTTGAGCTGGAGAGGACACTAGCAACTGATCCCTCGACATACTAGAAGTAGTAGATAAAGAGACTTTCAAAGGACTCCGGGAAGTGGGTTTTAGGCTGGTGGGGTACTATCTATAATAAGAGTGCTTTATCAAGGTGCAAGTACTGTAGGAGTAAGTGCTAGGCTTTACAGATAGAGAATAGTCTACTTGGGAATCAAGTAGAGATGAACTTTCAGTTGTAGGATATGCTGGTTAGATCAGCAGTACAGCTCGAGGAAGGTAGTTTTAAGGGAAAATTGGAAGAGTGGAATTTAGATGGCCCAAATAGTTTAACCTTGTTTAACCGCTGCTCTTGTGTGCAACAGTGGTAAAGCTAAAGCTTAGCGTGTTTTATAGCAGGGGCTGAAGGAGCTAGGAATTGGCCCAAAGCGACTAATGGACTACTAGTTTCTGGCTGAAACTTCACCAAATCAGACAAAACAGTGCTTCCCACTCCCACTGGTAAGCAAAGAAACTTCCCTCCTTCCTAATAAGGCAATGGATCAGTAACAGGAACTAAAAACAAAGCCCAGGGATCAGCAACTCTGAAACTGGACTACTCTAGTTCAGTAAGGCGGGAAAACAAGAGATTTTTTTTGTTTTATTACAGAGACAAGGAAAAAAACAGCGCACTTTAGTGTGTAGCCTACAGAAACAATTTGCAACAATTAGTAACTTAAAGTGCAATAAACAGTGTAAAATGCAGAAATCACTTAAAGTAGCAATAAAACAGGCGAAATGCAGTTGCTAGCTTAAATAACAGTGGAAAAGCCACAAAAAATACTTATATCTGGTAGAAAGTCACTCTTTTAGCTCTCTGCTGCTTGGATCACCCTGCAGGCCACCACGAGGATCTGTGCTGAGTTGGTACAAGCTGGAAAACGCGTGTTTAGCGTGTTTTATAGCAGGGGGCTGAAAGGAGCTAGGAATGGGCCCAAAACAACCAATGGACTACTAGTTTCTGGCTGAAACTTCACCAAATCGGACAGAAAGGCTGCTCAGTGCTTCCCACTCCCACTGGTAAGCAAAGAAACTTCCCTCCTCCCTAATAAGGCAATGAATCAGTAACAGGAACTAAAAACAAAGCCCAGGAATCAGCAACTCTGAAACTGGACTACTCTAGTTCAGTAAGGCAGGAAAACAAGAGATTTTTTTTTTTTTTTACAGAGACAAGGAAAAAACAGACAGTAAATGCTATAAATGCTGTAAATCAGCTAGCGCACTTTAGTGTGTAGCCTACAGAAACAATTTGCAACAATTAGTAACTTAAAGTGCAATAAACAGTGTAAAATGCAGAAATCACTTAAAGTAGCAGTAAAACAGGCGAAATGCAGTCGCTAGCTTAAATAACAGTGGGAAAGCCACAAAAATACTTATATCTGGTAGAAAGTCACTCTTTTAGCTCTCTGCTGCTTGGATCACTCTGCAGGCCACCACGAGGATCTGTGCTGAGTTGGTACAAGCTGGAAAAACGCTTGTTTAGCGTGTTTTATAGCAGGGGCTGAAAGGCTAGGAATTGGCCCAAAATGACCAATGGACTAATAGTATCTGGCTGATACATCACCAAATCGGACAGAAAGGCTGCTCAGTGCTTCCTCCCACTGGTAAGCAAAGAAACTTCCCTCCTCCCTAATAAGGCAATGGATCAGTAACAGGAACTAAAAGCAACTCTGAAACTGGACTACTCTAGTTCAGTAAGGCGGAAAACAAGAGATTTTTGTTTTATTACAGAGACAAGGAAAAAAAAACAGACAGTAAATGCTATAAATGCTGTAAATCGGCTAGCGCACTTTAGTGTGTAGCCTACAGAAACAATTTGCAACAATTAGTAACTTAAAGTGCAATAAAAGTGTAAAATGCAGAAATCACTTAAAGTAGCAGTAAAACAGGCTAAATGCAGTCGCTAGCTTAATAACAGTGGGAAAGCCACAAAATACTTATATCTGGTAGAAAGTCACTCTTTAGCTCTCTGCTGCTTGGATCACTCTGCAGGCCACCACGAGGATCTGTGCTGAGTTGGTACAAGCTGGAAAAACGCGTGTTTAGCGTGTTTTATAGCAGGGGCTGAAAGGAGCTAGGAATTGGCCCAAAATGACCAATGGACTACTAGTTTCCGGCTGAAACTTCACCAAATCGGACAGAAAGGGGCTCAGTGCTTCCCACTCCCACTGGTAAGCAAAGAAACTTCCCTCCTCCCTAATAAGGCAATGGATCAGTGACAGGAACTAAAAACAAAGCCCAGGGATCAGCAACTCTGAAACTGGACTACTCTAGTTCAGTAAGGCGGAAAACAAGAGATTTTTTGTTTTATTACAGAGACAAGGAAAAAACAGACAGTAAATGCTATAAATGCTGTAAATCCTTTAGTGTGTAGCCTACAGAAACAATTTGCAACAATTAGTAACTTAAAGTGCAATAAACAGTGTAAAATGCAGAAATCACTTAAAGTAGCAGTAAAACAGGCGAAATGCAGTCGCTAGCTTAATAACAGTGGGAAAGCCACAAAAATACTTATATCTGGTAGAAAGTCACTCTTTTAGCTCTCTGCTGCTTGGATCACTCTGCAGGCCACCACGAGGATCTGTGCTGAGTTGGTACAAGCTGGAAAACGCGTAGTCTGCTGTTCTGTATCAAGTCACCTTACCCCTAAAGCCAGCAGATCTCCTTCTAAGAGCATGTCACTACCAAATGAACTCTACTTCTTTATATCAGTTAATTCCTCTAAGTACACCTCATTACTCCAAACCATCTCTAACAAAATCTGTGGATTTAGTAATCTTTTTCAAAGTCAGAACACCATTGTGATATATGCTTGAAACCTAAATGGTTCACTGTTACCCATGGAATCACCGTTCTACTATCGTTCCTCACCTTCAGACTTATACACTGCATCTGCTGCTGCTTCATTGATGATATGTATCAACTAAAAACACAAACATGGCCTAAGGGACAGCACTAACAGCTGAAATGCCCCTTTTAGGCCATAGTTCACTAAGACCATTCTGGGAAAGTGTTCCTACAAACTAACTCTTTCCAACTGAAACCTTCTATGCATTGCTGTCAGGACTAAAACCAGCTAAACCAACTTAAGACAAGAAATTAAAACTCACTTAAATGAAATCAGTAAATCATTGGATCTAAGGGCCAGATTCCAAAAGACCTGCTGTCAGTGTAAGTGGTCAGTTACATTGACAGCATGTTTTTTGGACTCAGGCCGTAAGTGTTACAGACACAATGGATAACTGATAAACTCATTAGTGTATGCCACCTAATAATCTGTGGTCAAGAGAATTGTCCAAAAGTACATAACCTTCTTCCAGCTGGCTGTATGTTTCATGTACAAACTCTTTGTAATTAAATAAATAAATATGTATTGACTGTTTGTAAATGTATAAACTCATTTTAAGGATCAAAGTCCATACCATGCAAGACTTTTAAAACTGTACAGGACTGCTTTTTGTCAATCTGTTTCCTCCTACTGCAATAAACTTGGAATTTCGTTAATTTTTTTTTTCATTTTTTGTAAGACTTTATAAAGTTCATTTGACTTGTACATGCAAATGTCAAGCTATGTAACCAGTTAACATTCTGCAGTTTTGAAAACTCATAAGAAATAAGCATGTGTCAACTTTTTTATATCACTTGCCTGTAAAAACTATGGCCCAGGTTGTGACTAGAAAGGGTCTAAGAAACAGATCATACAACCACTTTACAAATCTGAAGAAAAAAATACATAAATTAAATAAAAATCTTTGAAGAGTAAGGTTGTTTGAAATTGGCACTAAATGTATTGACAAATATAGTAGAAATACCTTTGTGGTTGATGTGGGTCATACCATTATGAATTAATTCATAGTATTGCTGAGTGCTACTTCTTAATTATGTGGTGTAGTAAAACATGGAGTGATCATTATGCTTAGCTTAAGATGAGTTTAATTTTCAGACAGCTTTGATCTTCCTTTTGGTATCTTTTAGATTTTTGCTTATGCTTTTGACAGAGTAATGTGCTTAGGTTTGGATTTATTATACACCTTAACTGTTTTTTTTTTAATTATTTTATTTTATTTTAGAGCATATTAATGCTGGGATTTCACTAAGGTAGTTTATTTTTATTTTCTCCAATGTATTTAATTCTAACTGGGACCACTAGATTTACACTATTTATTAGACTGGAGTAAAATTCAGACATACTTGACAGTTGAGGCAACAAGGGGGTGAAGGCTTGCAGTCGAGTTTTGAGAGCTCATCGTAAAGTGTTAATAACTTTGTATTTTTAAAGCCCTTGCTTGTCATAGTAGGTTTATGAGCACCAAATCCAAAGATTTCTGATTGTGATCAGAACTGACTAGAGATGGAGATACTATAGTATTACTGCAATTAGGTGTGATGTTAGTGCTCTCCTAAACTACATAAAATGTATACCCTTAGTGGCCTGGATAACTGTACAAGACAGTTAGCATTTATTCACTCTTGGAATCTTTGCATCTACCCAAGTAATCAATGTATAGTTGAAATCACTCATCACAAAGCATTTTTTTATTTATGGGTGGTTCAGTAGGCACATTTAGAAATCTTTTTGTGGTCCTATGGTTCTTCTTCATCCGATATATTCCCCAGTGATCACATCAGATGCTTGTGTTTTTCTTCTAATTGGTAATATGCCTGGTTTTGTATATTCCCTACAGTGGTATAATCTTTTTGTGTATCCACTGCTCGAAAACTGAGCTGTGCATACTTAGTGAAGTCCACCATATAGAGTTGTCACAATGCCTTAGAATTAGCACTGCATAAACATAGACACATAGGAGTAGCTATGCTTACTTTGTCATCCATATTATGAATAACCACAGTCTGTTATCAAAAATCCAAAACAGAAGCAGCTAAATGGGCAGAACACAGTCTTAGCTGCACAGACACATGGTTTGCTCTTAAGTGCAGACAGTGTTGAAAAGTTAATGTAATAAACTTGGAGTTGAGGAGTTAAATAAATATTACTGTAAATTTTTTTACCATTGAAAGGAAACATAATAGTGATATATGTCTTCCTGCCCAGTACAAAATCCCTGATAGCACCTATGAAAACATAGAAAGGTAAACCACTGAGTCAACACTCAAGAAATAAAAATCCTACTTGTCAACTTCTTCAGTCCAGTCATATGCTGAATGAAAAAAAGATTACACAGTGCACCTAAGAACAGCAAAATAAACCACTTTATGAAAAATAAATATGGTTTGTTAAGTGTTTTAAACAGTTCCTGCTCTTTGAATTGTCATATTAGGATATATTTATATTATAGCATTGAGGATTCTGAGAATGAGGTTCAGCTGAGGACCAGCATTTTTAAATAATAACGAAGCCCTTTCCTCCACCAGTTAAATCAACTTAGGCTGCACTCTGAATTATGAAATGGTAGCAGCAGAGCTGAAGTAATGAGTCTGTGACCTAGTCACTGCATTGTCAGTGGAGTTTAGGCCAGGCCCCTTCCCTGCTCTGGCATTCTGTAACTTTTCAGATATAACTGCTATGTGTAGAATGGTGACCTTGACACTGAAAGCATTCAAGGTTATCACTCCTACATATTCACAGGACATAACTGACACTGTGTTCCAGCTTTTGGCATGCACGCAACTTAATTTTTTTCATCATTTTATGATATGTTCTGCCTTTCCCATTTCATGTTTTCAAAACAGACACAGCATCATCTAATGATCTGCAATAGATCATGAAGAGTTTCTTTGTTAGGTGTGTTACATTTATATTGTTGCTACCGTCACTGAGTTTGTACTGTAATATAGTAAAATGGAAAAACACAGTGGTTTTATTAACTGTGATACAGTGGAATATGCATTTTATCATAAAATTGTGACTATTTGTCCTTTCCCCTGTTAGATTTCCATTTTTTCTGCAGGTTTATTTTTTTTAAAGGAAATAACACATCAGACGTGCTTTATATGTCTGTATGTGCTGTGATGGATATACCCTGAATTATATGCCATAATCTGGATCTCTGGCATGTTACACTCAGAAGCTTAATATTCATGATTAGCATTAACTACCAAGTGGCAAATTTGTTTGTTTAACTAATCAGTCCTCATTTATTAGCAGTAGTGCAAAAGTAATTATCTGAAGCAGGTTTTAGCTTCCAGTTTCTTGAAGACTTGAGTTTACAATGTTGCAATGCTGTAGGAGAGTATAACTTGAATTTAATCAGCCCACACACGCACCAAATATTATTTTCTCATGTAGTGGCCTGTTTTAGACACAAAAGACCAGATGTCACTATTTCTTTGTTTTGTGGGAAAATTTTGTTTAAATCCTGACCAGTGCTGCAGGCTAATCATCCAGTCAAAATAGTGTGGATGTGTCAGACACTGCAGACCTTGGTTTGAGTCTAATACATGCTGCTTTTGAATATTTGCAGCACTTTCTCTCCCTGTCAAACATCTGTGACTCATTAGTGCAAGCCACAGCACTACAAGAAAAACACTGCAACCAAACAATGATTTCAAAAACTCACCTTTTATAACTTTCAGGCATTTCCCAAGGGTATGCCTAGCCCACCTTCACCTTTGCTGTGAGAAATGTCATCTCCAAGTCTTACTACTTTACCTGTACTAACCTGAAGTCACTGTACCTCATACCTCATAGGAGGAATGGTCTGATGTACTACACCCCCTGGCTTAGTATTTATTCCTTTTATTCATACCCGTAGCTTTGTTTTCCAGCAATCTCATTTATGAGCATTGTAGGTACTCATGTCATCCAAAATGCGGTGGTGGTGCTGCGGTAGCGTTGTTGCCTCACAGTAAGACGCTGTGCGGTTCGATTCTCAGCTAGAGCGTCTTTTGCTTGGAGATATGCGTGAATGGGCGTACCTTCGTTGAAGGCTGTGCATCAGGCCTGGCAAGCCGGTACGTAAAAATCAACTGCCAATCATTAGCGGACCGGAGTTCTGCTGTGGCGACTCCTAACCGGGAAAAGCCGAAAGACACAAACAAAACAAACTCATGTCATCCAAAGCAACATGTCGATGCTCCTTAGGTATTTACAAAATAAATCAAAAATAGTAAATTTATAGTAATAAACTATTTCCTTGAATTGTTAAATACAATTAAAAAAATATGATCATATATAAAGCCAAGCACGGTAGCTGAAACTGAAGGTTTGACTAAATATAAAATTTTAAGGAAATTTAAAGCTAATTTAAATATAATGAACACATAAAATAGGGTAATAATGTTGAACACCTATCACAGTGACTGAAATTATTTCCCTTTGATTCAGAAATATGTTATGTCTCAGTAATTGATTTTGTATAAAGAATGGCCACATGCAGGGTGAAGGTGAGTCAAAGATACTTTAAGCACAACCATGGAAACCTGAGAAATTCCACAGTCTGCTTAGTATGCAAATGTTGATATAATGACATTGGTAATGACTGCTATTATTAGAATGAATGTGCTCACAAATGAAAAGAAGAAAAATCATTTGTCAAAGTGATTCAGATGCATAGGCATACCATGCAAAAAGATGCTAGCACCAGAGATAATGGCACAGTAAGATCCTGGATTTATGGGTGCAAAAACATCTACGGGGCAGATGCCACATCAATTAATCTGTATTTGCAACCAGCTTTACTCACTGCTAGTAGTAGCAGAATTTCATGCCATTGCCCTCAGTGGAGTAGTGTCATCCATCTGAGCTTAACATACTATGCCCACCATGCCACTGACATTGTGGATTGCTACTGTGTGGACAGAGGCACCATGCAGGAGCAAACTGATGTGTTGCCCTCATATGCAGTGCTGTGGGTTACCTGGAGTACATATACTTGTGAACACCAAGACATGCAAGGCCTTGATAATACTAGATATAGAGACTTTTTACTTACCATCAGGGACATGGTGGGTTGATCCCAGGGATCTGTTTCAAGGATGCTCCATTTCCTCTATGTAATTCTTAAGCATGTAGGGGAGCATTTCACATAATATAGGAGAGAAAAACAAAAACATGCAAGCTTTTCACAATATAGCCTGTTTCCCTGTGGAACTAGAGGCCATAGGATGCACCCACATTGCAATAAGGACCCCACCTGGGGAGCAGGAAAGAAGATATATAAGCCATAAATGTTTCTACTCTGGAAACTGTTAGGTGGTCTTTAATGCACAGGGTATGATATATAATGTGTCTGCTGGCCTTCCAGACAGACCCCACATGATTTTTATCAGTGGTTTATGCAGGATGATGTTTACCCACATACATCTTATTTGCAATGCCAGATATACCATGGTGCAATGGTTAATGATAGCTACCAGAAATCTCCAGACTGTGGTCACGAATGGCTGCAACAATGCCCTGTCACAGACCTGTGTCACCACTGAATACACATCTGACCTGCAGAAGGCTCACTCCCACCATCTAGATGTATCTCGGAATGCATGACACTATGACCCTGGCACATGTAGTAGCATCATTTCAGTCAATGCAATGTTGCATAATATCATTATACACAAGCAGTTAGACCACGGCAGATGCATTTAGGAACAGGAAATCCCAGACTCAGCTGTGGAGGAAGACCCTGATGAGGAACCTGTGGAGGATCAGGCTGCAGGGTAGTACTATGTCAAATAAATCAGGAGCTGGCTCAACTACAGGCCAGAGTAAAGCATTGTAGAAAAAAATAAAAAGTGATGCATGCAAACTTTCACCCAGGCTGCAGAGATCGGCCATACTGTACATTAGACATAGGCTACCCATGTGACAAAGTACAGAGGCAAGCATAGTTATCATCATATATATGTATATGGGGTCTATATTGGAATATTGAATATTTAACAGTTTGAATCACTAAAGGTCGACCCTTAGTGATCAACCTGTTAAAACATCGAATGTTCCGAAAAAAATAAAAACAAAAACAAAAAATACTAAATGGTGTAGGCAGGGGAGCAAGCCCATCTGCACCCCTTACCCCCCACTACTTAAATATCCGAACTCCGAGACCGCACTACATTGAAGTAAATGGAATTGTTTGTGTGTGTGTGTGTGTGTGTGTGTGTGTGTGTGTGTGTGTGTGTGTGTGTGTGTGTGTGTAAAAAAATCCTACTTGTCAACTTCTTCAGTCCAGTCATATGCTGAATGAAAAAAAGATTACACAGTGCACCTAAGAACAGCAAAATAAACCACTTTATGAAAAATAAATATGGTTTGTTAAGTGTTTTAAACAGTTCCTGCTCTTTGAATTGTCATATTAGGATATATTTATATTATAGCATTGAGGATTCTGAGAATGCGGTTCAGCTGGGGACCAGCATTTTTAAATAATAATGAAGCCCTTTCCTCCACCAGTTAAATCCACTTAGGCTGCACTCTGAATTATGAAATGGTAGCAGCAGAGCTGAAGTAATGAGTCTGTGACCTAGTCACTGCATTGTCAGTGGAGTTTAGGCCAGGCCCCTTCCCTGCTCTGGCATTCTGTAACTTTTCAGATATAACTGCTATGTGTAGAATGGTGGATATTGTTTCAGTCTAATTGGTATTTGCTGGAAGATAGCCTTAGCAGATGTTGTGGCAATGCTTTAGCAGGGTTTCAAACACAGGTCTAGAGCACCAGTATGAAGCATATGCTCACACCATACTTATCCCAGTCCATAGGAATGACTTCTTCTGGGAGGGTCATAGGCATGATCCAGACCAGGCTGAGATGATGGTGTGTTCCATGAATGTGAGTGATGGCCCATGCCAAGGTTCATTCAGCATGAATGGCACTGCGGCATATGCATCCACTTTTGCAGGATACTTCCTTCAATACTGGATGGTGGAGTTGAGGTGGAGCCAGTAAACAGTTCTGACTCTGGTGTTCCCCTTCCATAATAGCTATCAGTACTCTAGAAGGATGCAGTCCAGCTATGGGAAGTACATCTGCCATGATGTCTGCCTTCAGAGAAGCAAATGTTTCATGCAAATCCGGGCACCATATGGCCATGTAGATGCAGATGTGGCCCATGCACTCCCTGAGGTCATCATGCGGAAGTCACGCTACCCTTTTCAGTACAGCAAGAACTACAGTGGTCTCAGGCTACCCCTCCATTATGGCCCTGCACATATGTTGGGTTGCAGCCACTGACATGGCTAGTTTAGGTAGTAGGCAATACCCATGGCATGCATTGTCACCAGCATGATGTCCACACATTTTCCATTTGCTCAGTTGCAGCTTGATGTAACTAAGGAGGAGTATTCTGCAGATGAAGATAACTCTTTCCAAATAAATCTCTCTGTATCTTCCTATCTTTATATGTCTTTCTGCATTTGTGGAGCAGGAGTCACAGGCACAGATGCTGTGTTTACTAAATGAGTTGGAGATATGGATGGCATATTGCCTGGGTCCAGCACTGACACCCTGACCACTGAACATACCTAAATTTGCTTACCATCATTACCATCATCCTTATCATCATCATCACCAGCATCATCAGAGATGGACAGTTCTCTGACATCAGGCATCAGACATCAGTTGTATATCCATGGCGGAGGACCCTGATAACACTGCACCTGTGAAAAATACAAAAACTACTCACACTAATTTTGACCCATCACCAATAACTTGAATCCTAATGACTAAATAGTTACTGTTTACCATAATGTCATGGCAAAGTAATAGGTAACACACCTTGTGCTGGTAGTTTTGGTGGTATCTGCACCTATAGCACTGATGTTCCTGTGAAAATAAGTAGCTATGTTTGTAGAATGTATTAAAAACGCATTCACCTATGATGGAACATAATTCTTCATGCAAGATATACCCATCTGAGAAATCACAACAGATATTCTGGATGGTCAGCTAAGATCCACACCAAGATCCAGGGCTACACCATGGATAACAGAAATATACTCCCATGCAGAAATGCCAGGAACTCATCCATCTGTATTAAAAGTGGTTCAGTCATGAGGTCACTTTGCCCTCTGCTCCTACACTAGGCAGGTAGCTCAACTTTTAGTGGCATTTATGTCGGTGGCCATATTTTTCACTTGATCTTGCATCCCACTCTGGCCACTGGCAGCATTGATACCATTAATCATATACTCTTTGGGTATTCATGAGAGAGCCAGTCATTTTTATTATGGCTGATCATCCTCCATCTGTACAGATTGAGTGTCTGTAGCAAGATCTCATTCTCGTCGTGGGCAAGTTTGCTTTTGAGTTATTTTCTATGTTGTTACAACATCCTCTGAAATAAGCAAAAAAGTATGCCAGAACATTCATAGCCTGACCTACCATATGCATGCAATGATGTAAACATAGGATGCCTGTGTTGCACAACATTTGTGGCCTTGCTTTATCTGTGTGCAAAACATCAAACACAAATGAGATAGCCATGGCCAGATGATGTATGGAAGGTCTTATATGACCCCCACAAAAAAAATCAAATGTGGATTCCACATAGAGACCACATGTATTGACCTCTGACAGTTTCCTGCAGTTCTAAAGTTATGTATCATGATAGTTATCCATGACATTCGGTGAACATACCCTTAGGGCATGAGCATCATAACATTCATTTTTGTTGTGCACATTTACTGTTTGTAGACATAGAGAAAGCTATATGGCAATTATTCTGTGTATCACAGGAATGCCACAAGTACATCAGGGTGACCAGAAACAATTTCCTAAGTAAAATGAATATGATTGCTACTACTTTAGAATGCATGTGTTACGACAGTGTAATGAGTATAACTATAAGGGGCTCCCATGTGAGCTCCTGGTAGATGCAAACCATCTGCAGTTTATTTCACAAGCCTGATGGAATACTCAACCTCCCCCAGCATCAGACACATGCCAAGGAAATTTGTAAACCCAGACATCTTCTAACTACCCTATAGCACATGTAGAAAGGACTATCTGAATAAGTCAAGCAAAACATGACCTCAGACAACTGTCATAACAGTAAACGTGAAAGGCCTCTCTTTCTACAGAACGACTATTATTGTAATATGTTCACTAAAGGCACTGCAAATTATTGTCCAACACCACAGAAACATTAACCCTGCCGTGGCATTGTAGACAGGTTATGATAACCCCTCAGAGTGGCCACATGGATGAGTGTGGCCTAATGGTTCAGGTGTTTGCCTTATAAACACAAGGTGCAGGGTTTGAGTCTCACAAGGGATAATTGGCTAGGCATAAAATGGCTCACAAGAGTAGTTAGCCTAGTACTAACCTATGAACCATCCATTTAGGGTTGGGAGGGTGGCCTAATGGTTAAGGCGTTTGCCTTACAAACACAAGGTGCAGGGTTTGAGTCTCACGAGGGATAATTGGCTAGGCTTAAAATGGCTCACAAGAGAAATTAGTCTAGTACTAATCTATGAACCTATGAACATAAACAAGCTTGTACACTAACTTGTAAACTATCACTGTTAGGAAAACACTTTACCAAACATACAGGCAGAATAACAGATTATATCAACTACTAAGATGCATGCAGTTAACCTTTGGATCTCAAAAGGTTCAAAGGAAACCTATTTATCAAGCTTTCCTCAAACTCAAGTATTTGCTACATTATAGTCTTCCATAGTCCACTGAGGGCCATGGTGACAGAGGAAGCTTATATTATAAAACATTCAAGCCCCTAATGGGGCACCAGCTAATGAATGCTGGCGAATCTCTAGTTTTATTCATTATAGTCATGAACAAAGCTGCCATAAGAGGCTGGTTCACCTATGTGCACTCACATGAGCACCTGAAAAGTGCACTGGGCATGGATGGATGGGTCAATAACCCTTTTAGGGACATGGAAAAACTAGTGTGGGTTTGTAGTATATAGTGGCACTAAAGAACAAAACTTACACCACAATTATTTATCATACATCTAGAAGTCATTTTGCATGCCAGTGATTACACCCTAACACCATTATGTCATGCCATCAGTTTATGCTCTAAGCAATGGTGACACCTCAACTGACTGTACTCACTAGCACCTTAACCTGCAAGTCATATGCTAGAAAAAGTCAGTCTGCATGTCTGCAAGAAGACTGCCATAGCTCTGTATGATGCAACCTGGTAAATGGTCATGTCCTGCAAAGCTAGTGATGTTGGCAGCATTCCTCGTGTGCAGCAAAGGACATGGACACCACCAGGAGCACCTGTTTGATGACTCTAATGATGGTAATTTATAAAGTGGATGAATGGCACAGTCTTGCCAGGGTGGTCTGTGATGCCACTGGCATACCCCATTGTGGTGAACATTCCCAACAGCACTAAAGCAACCTGAGAAAGCATTATCCTGACCTTAGCCAGTTGAAAGAAGAGGTCAGAATAAGAAACCTAAGATGTATTGTAGTTGAATGCTAATTATATTCTATTCTAACCAATATATCAGACAATTGCACATACCGTGCATGATTTGTTTTTGTGTTCTTTTTTTTTTGTTTGTTTTGTAGATTTGAAGGTGATTTTGGAAATGTGTTGTGTATCAGTGGAGAAATCAGAAGCTCTCCAGGCAAAAGGATGCACATGGGTGTTTTTTAACATAATTGTTGAGAATATTCTGTGTGTAGCTACTAGCATGTAGGCACACTACTACAGTATTTCCCTAAAGAGTTGTACTATTTAATTATGAGTGCCTGTTACATATTGCAAGTATACTAAATTTTGCATATGTTATTTAGATATACTTTTCATAAACATGAGATATAATCTGTGCAGGAACAGTTGTCAGAAAACATACTAGGTATAACAGTATGCTGCATTTCTTAATTGTGAGCTGGTAGGATTTGCAAACGTATAGAGATATGTAGGCCAATGCCCTGAAAAGTGTAGTTGCATACAGAAGTAAAACATACTGCATAACACAGGGTCGTTATTATCATTTTTTTTTTTTTTTTTTTGTGGAGAGGTTATAACATGTCTGTGCAGTGATGCCGTGGAGAAAAAGGTGCCTGCCTTTAGCAGGGATGAATATTCTTAGTAGTTTTAACACTGCACACCTACACATCCTAGCAGAGGGCCATATTATACTTCATGTAGACAATCATTAGCAATGGGACCTCGTATCATTTTTCTGCTTGGCTAATATGCATCTTTGTAATGCTCTGATAGCACTTATATTCCACATGTAATAATAATCAACCCCCCCACCCCATTGTGATCCTGTTTTTTAGCCTTTTTTTTCTTTGTTTTTTTTATTTTTCTCCATTTATATATCACATGAGGATGCACATAGAGGTGTGCATGCTATATATCACACGTGTATGCTCTTATGGGTACACATATTCCTTACACACCTGTTTTCTTTGCATCACTCCTAACTGCAGTTGCAATAATCTTTCTTTCTTTATGTGGTCTGTCATTTCCTTAGGTGTGTTTTGTAATTAGCAATACTATGGCCCAAGAACTACCACCTAGTCAAATGATTGCTAACATTAAGTCACATCCTGCTATGAGCCATGGCCATGGCAGGCTTACCGCAACCACATTATCTATGTTTCTGAATCGCAAGTTTTGTGCTAATGTAAAAAATGGAATGTTTAAGAAGGTCTGAGGAAATATAAAAATCCTGCACCTATAGAAGAAGACTTATAAGCAGGTGGGTTTCAGGAAGATGAAGAAGAACAAAAACAATGCAGATTGTGACAAAAGAGCATTGGTGGAGCATCATTTCGAAGGAGAACCCGTTAAAGTTCAAAAGAAGGAAAGGAGCCTGAAACCAGTCATGGTACTATGAAGTGAAGCTTGATGGAGAGCAATGCTGATTGGATGGTCTGCACCAAAGGATAATTTAAAGAAGAAGAAAGATGAAGCAGTTGCTGATCATCTGCCACCCCCTGAGAAGGCTTGTTTTTCAGCACTAACCTCTGAAAGCCACAGCACTGGGAGAAAGTAGACAGGGTGTTGTTATGTGAATTCATCTGTGTTTGTACATGATCTACATTAGATGAAATACAAAGAGAAACCAAACTATTGTACAGTTTGGTGAAGGGAATAAGTAGAATGTGACAAAGATGATTTGTATACATTATAATATAATACATGGATGATTCAGTAGTCATGTATTTTACATTCAATGAACATGCACACAATTCAGTTGCATATGTTTTATTACAGAGACTAGCAGTATATGCTCAGCATGATACTGTGTTGAAAGGAAGAATTAGTAACTATATTTTATATCATATAATAAGCAACAGTATGTAAACAACAATATGGTAGTGATGTCATAAACTTTGCACTAGTATTATTAGTAAATTTATTAGATAGCACAATGGCATGCATATGGTTTGCAGAGGAACTACATTACCAAGAAGACAGAGAGAGCAGGCTTAAAAATGAGAGGTTTGGTAATATGAGCCTTGTGGTATCTGACTGGACAAAACTACATACAAATAAATGCAGACTGGTATGTAGGCAGTTGAAAGGCAAGTTTGGAGGAAATGAAAATTGGCAGTAATTCTTATCTCTCAACTGTCCAGATTGTTGCCTCATGTTTTTGGTCTAGTCCTAACAAAATTGTTGTTCTTCTGGCAAATCATCGATAAATGAACTCACTAAATAATGACAGATATTAGAGTTTCAGACTCCATATCCTTTGGAAAATGCATGCTAACACAAACCCTTTTATTCTAGCATCTATTAAGTATATAAGAGCAATTCTTAAAATATGTCCCTATTTTTGTGCCTTTGTCCCACCATAATTTTTTGTTTTGTCCAAATTTCCTGTCTTAAGAGGTTGAAAGGTATTCAGCAAGGATATGCAGAGAAGGAGGTGTCAAAAGGAGGGCGAGTAGGAGTCAGGAGGGGATTGGACAATCATAAAGAAAATGTACCGCAGGTAGATTAAGGAGATGAAAAGTGGATGAGACAGAAACATAATTATTAAGTATAGAGATGTATAAGGTTCCCTAATATAATTAGCAATATGAGGAAGATAAAATTATCTGGGGAACTAAACAGGAGAAGAAAGCATGTGATATATCAATATACTATTAAGGAAAAACATAGTGTAATCAACATAAAGGTCCATTACCAAATGAAATTGCTATCAAGAGTGAAAACTAAGGTCACAGCACAGCTAGAAGCAATAGTGTAAGCCAGTTTAAATGTTTGCCGGACATATAGGTGTCACAGACTAAATATTAAATTATCTCAAATTTTAGCTGTATACATACCTCTCAACTTGGAAACATCAAAAATCTGAACAAGGCTCATGAAAAATAGGTACAAATCTGTATGCTGATTAACATCTAATTTGCATACATAATTACATAACCCCACCCACTCCACTGGAATTGTGGGATACCAACTTTCAAATGCAAACTGAAGAACAGACAACCAAAATATGGCACCAGAGTCCCCCTGTAGCCATTCCAATGTCCCATTACTTGGCTATTTCGCTCCATTTACCATAAACACTAATGTGTGCATACTGCTTTAGTTCTATAATGATTATTTGGATTTTATTTTTACAGCACAACAATGCACAAACACTAATAGGCATCTGGTAAACAAAGCAATACTGTCTCACAATGAAAATAGATTTAGCATTAAAACTTATCTGTCCTTGAAACTCACATTCATTGAAACAGCAATGAAACCCACACCACATCCAAAGAAAATGCATCTGGCCAGTGGTGGATAAAGATTACCTTTAGACTGTTTTCAAATCATTGGTCCCTTGCACACAAAACAAGAAACATGCATGTGTTCTTTGATACACCTTCTTGATTTTATTAAATTATATTCCTTGTATAATACAGCACACTTGTTAGACAGAGGGCATTTTAAATTTATTGTTTGAACATTTTTTTCCAGTAGGCTGTACTGTAGGCAATGAAACAAAATGCATGAACCAATACTGACAAAACTGCCCATTTCAGAACATTTCCATCATAAAAGTCTACTTTCACACCCATACTATAAATAGAATGACAGTAGTGTAAGCCATAGGCATATTGCATAGCTTCTCACACTTATTTTCAATTTCATTTTTTTTGGGGGGAGAGGCAAAACGTCAAAAACCAGGGACACATTTTAACGATTGCTTGTATAATTTTGGAAAGTTGCTAGAATAACATGTTGTGTTACCACCATTCATTTCACTGGCAAGTTTGGAACCCAGAACCTTATGCACTACAGTCAGAGCAACGGGGTCTATATTAGAACATCGAACGTTTAAACCTTTGAATGTTCCAATATCGACCCCTATTCAGCGAACGCTGAAAATAGCAAAGCTGCAAAACACCAAATTCTTTCCTAGGGAAAGAATTTGGTTGACCATTTCTGTGGCTTTGCTATTTTCAGCAATGTGGTGGAAAGTTATGGGTTGTGTTCTGGTAAGTGTGCAATTGTGTGGATGTTAAGGTTAGGGCGCGGGTTAGGTGAGTTAGGATTAGGGAGCAGGTCAGGTAAGTGTGCGATTGTGATGGACATTAGGGTTAGGGCACGGTTAGGTTAGAGTACGATAGTGACAGACTCTAGGGTTAGGGTGGGGTAAGTGAGTTAGGGTTAGGGCGTGGGTCAGGTGAGTGTGCGATAGTGACAGAACTTACGGTTAGGGCGGGGTAGGTGAGTTAGGGTTAGGGGGCGGGTGAGGTGAGTGTGCGATAGTGACGGACCTTAGGGTTAGGGTTTGGGTTAAGGTAAGTGGATAGATAGTAGTGTATGTACAGTTTAGTATAGGCTTAGATGTAGAATTTTAAGTGTATGTGTGTGGATTGCTGTTTTTTCGGAGAGCTTGTGTTGTGTGTGTGTTTCTCGGAACAGCAAATTCTTTCCCTAGGAAAGAATTTGGTGTTCTGCAGGTTCGGTATTTTTAGGGTTTGCTGAATAGGGGTCAACATTAGAACATTCGAAGTTTTAAACTTTCGATGTTCTAATATAGACCCCGGAGCAACATATCACTATACCAAATCAGCAGCTTCCTGAAAAATAGGAAGATTGAAACTTAATGGTTATCACTTAGTGAATTAATTTCTCACTTCTCACCATAGCTATCAACCTCTTAGCACAAAAAACCTGGAGAAAGCCAATAATGGGAGAATACAAATTCAGTTCTCATCATAGCTCTCAACCTCTTAGCACAAAAAACCTGGACAAAGCTCACACGTGGTGGTGGCTAGGGACTTTAGGCTCTTTTTACCCTGTACCCAAGGTACAAGGTTTGAGCCTGAGTATCTCTAGCCATCAGGTGTATTAAATGGGGGGCATTTTCACACCCCACACACACACACACACACACACACACACACACACACACACACACACACACACACACACACACACACACACACACATCTGAAAGGGATCTGGCAGATATGTGGTTACCAGAAAAAAAAAATAAATAAAATATTTGTATATTGGCCATTATGTTTTTCTTGTGAAAATTGTTCAGATAAGAAACTCTTGTTTGCTTGCTTATCTTGTAACTCTGCTGGTGTTTAAACTGAGTAATTTAGATGTCATTACAACTTTTTTTCCCCTGGTGGTTTAGAAATCCAGTTGGGTGTGTGGTAAATGAGAAGCATTTATAAAACATACTTGACAAGCATTGTATTTTTTCATAGCTGTCAGCTGATTATTGAAAAAAATGTGTGATTTGCAGTGTTTCTTGTAATATTTGCTATAGGTTTATGATGCAATTTTTTTTTTTAATTTTTACATTTTGAAATTACTTGATGCATTATGACAATCTCAGTACTGAGGTAAATCCTTTTCACTGTTTGTGCATGTGACTTAAAGATCTAGAATATTGTTTATAACAATAGGAATTTAACTTCTGACTTACCTAAAAAGTGCAGCATAAATAAGTGTTATTAGCTACATGTAAATGAGGGCTGGTGTACAGGATATATCTGTTTTATGTCTATTTTTGTTAACTAAAGTGTAACTGTTAGTGCTGTTGCCACACAGCAGCCCCAAAAATGTAAGTCAAAGCAGATAAGTCCTTGGGTCATATACCAGTCAGGAAATAAAACAGAAAAAATGGCTCAAGAAAACCACAAGTATTTAATATTAACAAGGACACATACAAAAAACACAAGCTCTCAGAGCCTTCGCATTACAACTTTCTCAAGTGTTAAAAACAATTGCTTACAAAGAACATCCTTTTATACACATTTACCACATGACATAATTAACACACACACACACACACACACACACACACACACACACACACACACACACACACACACACACACACACACACACACCATTCTCTGGATGTTTCCTTACTTGGAGTGTTCATTACGCTGATACTGCTGTCTTCGCTCAGCTCATTCCACTGGTTCCCCAGCCCGAACATCATAGTGTATCAGCTTGACATAATCCATTTGTTCCCACTATCGGCCCGAATAATAATGCTGCATAGTTCCCGCTTTCGGCCTGAACATAAATAATAATGCTGCATACTGTGTAGTGCTAGCCTGTAACTGCTGTTTCCCATGCTGCGTAGTGTAGTGCTAGCCTGTAACTGCTGTTTCCCGTGTACATTCATTTGCCAGGCCAGCCAGAAATACATGAGCTCCTTGAGATCAGTTCCAACAGAATGGCAGCCCTGATGGAGCTGACATCATCACACATTTGATGACGTCAGCTCCAACAGTTCGAAAATTAAAAAAAATTAAAAAAACAAAATAAAAAAAAATCGGAAATAAAGGGGTGCCACTCAAGAATCATGACATCTCTTCATTTGAACCCCAAAACTCTTTAAAAACCGAGTAATTCAGCATGGTTGGGAGGTATGGCTGTATATATTCATTATAATTAAATTCTATATCTTCATGTTTCTGCTTGTCAAGATGAGCTTTTGTAAATCATTTGAAATCTTACTTATAAAGACATAGGGCTGGATATACGAAAGCTTGCACGGAGTAGTGTAAGACGTCAAACAGGCAATATGTCTGCCGTGCGATCCAGGAACAGCCGGCAGGGGCGTGCACGAGAGCTGCTAAAGCTACTCTTGCACGGACAGCATCATGGTATGCAAATTACCTAATTTGCTGCAGAAAGCTATGCAAATGAGGTCGATTTGCAATCCAGGAAACACTAACCTGTCCGTGGAAGATTAGTATTATCTGCAGAAATGTACTCCGTTGGAAACAAAGTACCATTCTGCAAATAGCTAAACGAAGCTATGACAGCTCCAAATAAAAGATGCACACAGTTAAGGAAGCACGCCAATGGCCAAATATAAAGCCATTGGCATTTGTAAATGTTTAAAATTATTAAAATCTAACTTTTTTTTTCCCCGATCTCCGATGTTTAAGCATAGCGTAGCACCATGCAAGCGTGCGGTGCTTTAAAAAACAAGAAAATAATTTAAAAATAGCCAAAAATAGGCATTTTTACTAAAAAGCTTATCCTGCCATGCAGGCAAATGGCAGGCTGAAGACAACATGGCCACTGAGTAGTGGTTGCTAAGGGGGGAAGCTCAGTGTGAGAGATGTAACCATGCATTAGTAGGTAATCCTATGCAAATCAGGATAAGGATAGTAAATCCCAATTTTCCCCAGCATGTGAGCCATGTCCCAAGAGTGTAAGAGTAGGAGTAGGTGAGTAGTAGAGTAGAATATAGGTGACATCATGAGGGGGTATGTCAGAAAGGCTGTAAGCTAATTGGAGCACAATGGCTTGCGTTTGCCCTGAGTTGCTTAGGATTGCAAGAGGTGTGCCTACAGTTGTCCTATTTGAAAACCTGAAACCAAAGGTGCACACTGTTAAAAGATCGGAAATTTCTTGCAAACACGCACACAGTGTGTGTGCTCGTGTGCGCGCATGTGTGCATGTTTGCCCGGCGCTGCCCCGGGCAGAAACAGAAAGGGAAAAGGAAGGGAAAGAAGTAGTAGGAAGTTAACCAAGGAGAACTAGCAGAGCTGCCAGGTGAAATATATCAGAATAAGCCAATTACACAGGCAGCAGACTATCCTAGCCCAGCACTTTAAACTCTGCAAACAGCATTCCCCCCTGTTTTTTCCCAAGAACTCTGCAACACTGCAGTATACAATGAGGGAAAGCTTAAAAAGCTTAGGTCAGACAAAATGTTAGGGGCTGCTCTTGCTATCATAAACCAACATGTGCAAGGTGCTGAGGGTGGTGATGTTGTGAATGCTGCTGAGCAACCCACAGTGAGGAGATGGAGAAGAGTTTACAGACCCAGGGTAACCTACCAGGGACTACATGAGCTGGAGATAGTGGAGCGCTATAGGGTGGACATAAACCTCCTGCAGCAAATTGTTGAGCTGTGCCAGCCATGCCTCACACACAGAACCAACAGAGGGGAACCCATCCCAGTGGATACCAAGGTATGTATTGGCATAAGAATACTAGCTACAGGTACCTTCCAGAGACCAACTGGTGATATGATGGGGATTTCACAGGCCTCAGCATCCAGGGTACTCCACCTGTTCCTGGATGCCATGTCAGCACATGTCGGTGACCGCGTATAATTCCCCAATTCCCATGAGGCATTGGCCAGCAATATGCATCTTTTCCACCAAATAGCAGAGTACCCTGAGGTAGTGGGTGCAATAGACTGCACGCACATATGCAACAAAGCACCACCCGGTGAGCGGGGTAGGGTCTACATCAACCACAAGGGCTTCCCCTCCATCAACTGCCAGGTTGTGTGCGATGCCCAGGGCATAATAATGAATGTGTGTGCTGGCTGCCCTGGAAGCTATCATGATTCCCACATCTGGCATCTGACGCAGCTGTACCAGAGATTTGCCAATGGGGACATCCCTGATGGTCACCTAGTGGGGGATGCTGCATACGCACTGGAGCCGTGGCTGATGTCACCCATCAGAAATGCACACACACCTGAACAAGAACTCCATAATGAGGCACATGCACAAACAAGAAACATAACTGAGCATGTGTTTGGGATACTCAAGTCATGGTTCTGGTGCCTGAACACATCTGGTGGAGCCTTGCAGTACTCACCAACTACATGTACCCAAATTGTTATGGTATGTGCAATGCTACACAATATGATCCTGCGAAAACAGCTGCAGCAGGAACAGCATGGGGCAGGGCCAAACAGCCCCCCACCATTACTAAGGCCTGCACAGGCACAGCATGACTTAGAGGAGGAACAACCTGAGCCTGCCCCAGTAGGCAGAAGGAGGCGTGCCCAGTATGCCCTGGCCTTGCAAAGAGGTAAAGCATAGCACACACACTGACTCAGCAGGAACCCTGGAAATGACACCTCTCTCTGACTCACACATACATTAAAAGGGATGCCTAACTTGACACTGCCTGTTTTCAAACATGTATAGGGAGTGTACTATGTGCATCCGACATAGACAGCCCTGCAGCACCACCTGAGGCATGAGTGCTCTATTTTAAGCAATATAAAGCACTTCTAAGCACATTTTACCAGTACTGAGCATATTTAAATACAATTGGGCATAGCTGTGCACTGTGCTAACCAGCTCAAGGTCGGGCAATGTCGGACAAAGTTGGGCAATGTTGGGCAAATCCGAGCAAAGTCGGGTAAACACACTCACACCTGCTTTACTGTTCCTTAACCAGTCAGGTCTGCCCAGCAGGAAAATAAAAAGCAGTGCCAGGGCTCAAAAGCAGGATACTGTGTGCTATAGTCACAGTACTGAACCACTAAGCCATGACAGCATTTCACTGGCACAGACACAACTTAAGTCATTCACACATACCATTTGGGGGGTCACATACCTAACAGTCACAGCCAGCAGGACAATTGAAGAAAATGCAAACACAAACAAATGCTGTATCATGCCCTCTGAAGAGGCATATGAGTAACCTCCCCCAGGCCTATGCAGACAGATAACAGCAGGCCAGGCAGTGTGATGTGGGTTGGGTAGTCTATGAAGACACAAACGAATATGCGTATAATTGGAAGCTAAGGTCTGTAGTACAGTGGTATGCCTCAAGCCAGTATGATAGGCAACAGTACAGACTGAAATGGAGTACCTGACATAGCAGTGCAGGCCTAGCAAATGTGTATAAGTGTCAGGTGTACCCCTCATCCTATGTACACCCACAGTAACAATCAGGTGTGCCCCCCGGGTAGAAATGTACAAATAATAACTGTCCCCCCTGTATGTAGAAACGTTGATAAGTCTATGCAAATTGACTCATGGAAGCCCTGCAGGCACAGCATACTTCCTGTTGATGTACAACACAAAGGTGAGCCCTGAAGTAAAAACCAACTTGATTTTTCACACACATATAGTATATATGCCCATAGTGGGCATGCTCACACACAAACACATTTACCAAATTTCAGTCAGCAACATACTGAAAGGTCATACTGGGCATGCTCACACACTTAAACAAATGAAGCAAATGTCAGTCAACAACATACTGAAAGGTCATACTGGGCATGCTCACACAGGCCATGTCTGAGTACAGCAGTGGGCCACACATATCTGGCAGTTGCAGTTTTTACTCCAGACACTTGCCACCATTCACCAGTCCTGCCTTGTGCACACAGTGATATGAAAACAGACCCATATAATATATTGGACCCCTGTCATAATCAAACTATGTACTACAAGTACTTAAGTTGTTCAAAGAAAGTGAAAATCCAAAGAAGATCAATAAATCTCCAATCAGTATCATCAAGAAACAATGAGCACTCTTAACATTATCCAAGCCATGTTCTGGCAAAAATATTGCCAAAGAGTCCATAAAGAACCATGAAGTTTACTTTCGCTATGTCATAAATATCAATGTAAACTCATATATGTTCTGAGTCAGTGCAAAGTGTAAATGAATACATGTACATGACTGACATTGCCAACATCTTGTCAGACAGGTTCATACATATTTACCCCCCTCTCACTGACAAAAGGGCCCATTACCATACCTGGAGATTGTGAAAACCCAGAAATCACATATACAATGGTTAAACAGCTCTATCTAAACCTAAAAACACGGCATCTATGGGATGACATGGTTTCCCTGGCTGTGTCATATGTGAATTCCAAAACAAACAGACCCTGCACCTGAACAGTCAGTTGAGAATCACCCTCTGTACAGGATATGAAACTGTTGAATGGGTTACAGCAACGTTTGGCACACTCCACAAGTGTTGGTTCACAACAGACCATGGGAACTATTGTCTTATAAGCCTAATAAGCCTGATTTGCAAGGCCATGGAGTCCATCATTATGGAACTCATAAACAGAGCTATTTGGAGCCTACAAACACCCAACCCTACCCATTTTGGTTTGGTCAGGGGCAGATCATGGTTCCTAAACCTGCTAGACAGTTTTCAAGGCAGTTACCCAGGACATACATCAATGAAATGAGCTATACACTGCCTACATAGACCTTGAAAAGCCCTTTTCCAACATTCCACACACATGTCATATCCACAAAATCAACAACCTGTGCATAAACACATATGTCATCTGATGGATTGCCAACTGGGGCACAGATATATCCCACAAGGTAAGAATTGTGGTCTCCCTGTTCAACTGTAAGCTGGTAGCAACTTCTGTCCCACATGGCTCAGTCCTGGGACCCCTCCTGTCTGGTGTATACTTTTCAGAAATATAGTCAAACACATGAGGGCTATGGTTAGCAAAGTTTGTGGATGACTGCAAAAAGGTTGTCATAATCGATGTTTGGGACAACAGAGACATCCTTAAAAAGGGTCTCAGTCAGACAGATGTGGGGTCAAAATTATGGCCTTGAGCTACAGTCCTGCAAATACCACATAGGTGCCAACACCCTAAATATGGAGGTAATAATAAGGGATCTATGAACACATGTGGATAGTCATCTCTGCTTCCAGAAACACATTCACAAAGTGGTTAGAAAATCATGCTATGTGTTCCCACAAATTGACAAGGTCTTTGCATGTAGGTCAAAGGAGGTTCCCTCTACTCATCAGTCATCAGACCCATCAGAGAGTATCACGGCACACTGGCGATGAATCTGACTAGGCACCTTCAGCAGCTGGAAAGACCACTGAAGTACCTCAACAAGAGGATTACTGGCCTCAAACAGTTGTCCTATGCAACAAGACTGAATTTAACTCAGTCTGTACTCTGTTGCATACTGTCTACTCAGACGATCTCTGCCCAACAGATAGGTCTATGTCCAATGCAGAACTGATGTACTATCTGAAGTAAACCCAAGCTCACTCTGCCACATGCTCTAGGGATATCATCATCATATCAAAAAACAGAACATGTTGGAGGGATACATTACTAACTCACAGACATCCCTTGCTTTGGAACAAGCTCCCAACCTACATTAAGCTGATTCCCTCACCAACACTCTTCTAGAGGAGCCTTGATGAGTGTATGTGAAACTGAACTGTCACACCATGGATCACTTCATCAGCTCTACTACACAGAGGCCTAGGGAACTAACCCCATGCATGGTGATAGCTGCACACTCTGGCCATACTAATATATGCCTTCAGGCAGATAGCCTATTACCTACCTATGTACCTATATATATATGTAGGGAGAACACAGTATAATAAGCCAAAGATGGATGGGCAGAGATGTGTGTAGGAGGGTGGCCATGACAGGGAGTCATCCAGGACTGTCCCACCCAGCACACATCCCAATGGCACAAAAGACATGAGGTGCACATCTCACCCACTGTACATAACAGCCACCAGTATCTGTAAAAATTAGAGTGTATGTGGTCCATGTGCCTGCTGTACAACATGACTGTACAATGAAGTACACATCTACTATCTGTAGACATGTACCTGTCACATAGGTTCATAGGTATGTAGTAGACTATCTTCACGAAGGCATATATTAGCCTAGGCAAGTTGTGCAGCTTTCACCACCCCATTGGGTAGTCTCCTAAGCCCTAGTTCTAATAGTTAGTACCCTAAGCCCCTTTCTAGTGGGGCAGCTGATGTGATGTCTGGCGTGAATTGTCTGTTTCCCATCCACTCATCAAGGTTCCTATTGAAGAGTGTCAGCGAGGGGCTCTGTCTGATGTACATTGGGACTCTGTTCCACAGTAAGGCAAGTGTCTGGGATGGTACTCTATCACACCAACATGTTGTATTCATTGTTGTGATGAGGTTCATATCCCTGGAGTGTGTTGTGTGGCTCAATTTTGTTATGCGTAGATGGCGCATGTTCAACAGTTATGTGTTGGACATGGCTCTCTATGTTAGGCAGAGTGTGCCTCTGAGTAGGTGGGACGCAACTGAGAACAGATTTACTTTTACAAGTTGTGTTGCATAACACAGCTGTTTGAGGCCAGTAATCCTCTTGGTGAGGTAACTTTGTGGTCTCTACAGCTGCTGGATATGCTTAGTTGAGTACATCCAGAATGGTGCATTGTACTCAATGATGGGTCTGATGACTTAAGAGTAGAGGGCCACCACTACCTCTTTTGATCCTGATGCAAACCCTTTGTTGATTAGATGGGCCACATAGGATTTCCTAATCACTTTGGCAACATGGTTGTCAAAGGAAAGATGAATATCTACTTGTGTCCCCAGATCCCTTATTACCATGTCAGTTTTTAGGGGGTAACACCTATGTGGTAGTTTGTGGGTACTTTGTTTTCATCAAAGGTTATTATTATGCATTCTTCCACATTGAGCTTGAGGCCATGATTCTGACACCACACATCTGTCTCATAGAGTCCCTTCTGGAGAATATTTGTGTCATCCGGGGAATCTATTATGGCAAACACTTTACAGTTCCCAGCAAACGTAGTCAACCACAACCCTCCTGTGTTGCCATGTACTTTTGAGAAGTCTATATCAAACAGGAGGGACCCCAGGACTGAACCCTGGGGGACACCAGTTGTTACTGGTGTAGAGTCTGACATGTAGCCAGCAACTCTTAATTTGTGGGATCTATCTGTGAGCCAGTTTGCAATCCATCTTGTGATGTATGGATTCATGCCCAGGTTGGTGAGTTCATCTATGATACCTGACTGGGGAATGGTGTCAAAGGCCTTAGCAAGGTATAGGTAGGCTGTGTGGACCTCATTTCAATCATCTGTAGCCTGGGTAACTGTCTCAAAGAAATCCACCAAGTTCAGGAGGCGTGATCTGCATTTGACGAAGCCAAACTGGGAGTGCTCAACTGTGTGAAGGTTCCCAATGTCTTTATTGTTGACTTCCATTATAACTGGCTCCATTGCCTTGCAGATCAGACTTGTCAAGCTCATAGAGCGTGAATGCCAAGGGTCTTTTGTGGCCTCACCCCTGTGGAGTGGGAAGAATGTTGCTGTGCAACATTCTATGGGTAGATATCCTGTACAGAGCATGTAGAGAGAGGTGTAGGTATCTTTGATGAATATGGATACATCCCCACCCTATGTGTTATGATCCAGGTTCTGATGCTGGAAGGTATGTAATGAGTAGTATCCTGGTAGTGCTGGTGTGCTCTCTGGAGCCTTGAACTAGGTTTCTGTTACTGCACAGATATCAATATTCTCCATACTGAGAAGTGCCGCGGGTGTGTGCATTTGGAGGCTGAGACTTCTGGCAATGAGTAGCATTTAGCTCACTGTGCAGTTATTTGTGTTGGTTATGGGGTTTGATTTGTCCTGAGTGACTTGTATTCCACACCTGAAGTCAACATCTCATTTGTCCAATCTGACCATAAGCTAATTACCCTACATATCCACATTCTGCCCCCCTCCCCATTAAGGAAACCATGTTAAAAAATTTCTCCAAAGCTAACTTCATGCTTCTTAAAACAGAAGTGTTGAACTTCAGGACACCCATGTAGATGGACAATACAGTTACGACTACTGAATCCTACACAATTGCACTTTATAAGCACTTACATGAGTGCATGGATCATGCTATCCCAAACAGAACCAAGACGCTATCCTCCAAGAAAAGGAAGCCAATCTGGTTGTCCCTTGCCATAAACAAACTGTACAACAAAAGGAAGAAACTGTTGCAAAAGAGGGTAAAATCCCATGAATGGAGGAGCTCCCTGGTCAGCCTCAGTAAGTAGCTGCAATCCCTGATAAAATTCTCTAAAGCTAGTTACGAAATCAAAATTGCCACTGATTCTAAAGACAACCACAAAGTATTCTATAGCTATGTCAAGAATCTCAATGGCAACAATCATAGGTTCATAGGTTCATACGTTCATACTAGGCTATCTGCCCTAGGGCATTTATAAGCCTAGCCAGAATGTGTTTGGCTTTCACCACCCATTTTAAATTTATTTTGCTATGCCCTTTTTCGAGGTTAGTATACTGTGCCTCTGTCTAACAGTGACACAGAAGTGATACCCGGGGTAAACCTACTATCTCCCATCCACTCATCAAGATTCCTCTTAAAGAGAGTCAATGAGGGACTCTGCCTAACCTGGACTGGGATTTTATTCCAGAGTGAAGGGAGCCTCTGGGTTATGAATCTGTCCCTCCAGCATGTCCTATTTATTTCAGTGCTGAGGTTCAAGTCTCTCGAGTGCGTAGCTCGATGGGATTTGGATTTTCTGAGGTGCAGCATGTCCATTAATTCCGGGTTGGACATGGCTTTATACATCAGGCACAGATCGCCTCTGAACAGGCGGTATGCCACTGAGTAGAGCTGGAGTTTCTTTAACCAGGCAGCATATGGCATCTCTTTGAGCCCTTTGATCCTCTTGGTGAGGTACTTTTGGGGTCTTTCCAGTTGCTGCAGGTGTCTGGTAAGGTACATCCCAAAAGGGGCATTGTACTCAATTATGGGCCTGATGAGGGATGAGTAAAGAGGCGATGACCTCCCTGATCTAGATGTGAATCCCTTCATGATTAGGTGGGGTATATAAAATGTTTTTCTAACCACTTTGGCCACGTGGTTGTCAAAAGAGAGATTGCTATCAACTTGGGTCCCCAGGTCCCTAATTACTTCTTCTGTACTTAATGGATTACCACCTATGTGGTAATTTGTGGGCACTTTGTTTTTGCCAAAGGGATGACTATACACTTTTGGCATTTAGCTTGAGGCCATGGCTCTGGCACCAGTTGTCTGTTTCTATGAGGCCCTTTTGGAGGATGCTTGTGTCGGCTGGAGAGTCGATTATGGTGCCCAGTTTGCAGTCATCTGCGAACTTGGTCAGCCACAGTCCTTCCGTGTTGGCCTGTACCTCCGAAATATATACCAAACAAGAGGTCCCAGGACTGAGCCTTGTGGGACACCACTTGTAACTGGTTTGGAGTCTGCCATGGCTCCAGCAATTCTAACCATGTGGGTTCTGTCCTTGAGCCAGTTTGCAATCCATCTAGTGACATAGGGGTTTATATTTAAGCTGGTGAGCTTATCTATAATGCCCGAGTGGGGTATTGTATCGAAGGCTTTTGCGAGGTCCAGGTAGGCTGTGTGGACCACCTTCCCCTCGTCAATGGCCTTGGTGACTGTTTCAAAGAAATCAACCAGGTTTAAGAAGCAGGATCTGCCCTTAACAAAGCCGAACTGGGTAGGATCCAGTGTCTGTAGGTCCCCAATATCTTTATTTATGAGGTCCATGATGATCCTTTCCATAGCTTTGCAGACCAAGCTAGTCAGGCGTATGGTGTATGCCACTCTTTGGGCACATATCCTGTAGTAAGGCTGAGATTGATGCTGTGTTTTTTGCTTTGGAGAGGGCGGCTCTTACCTGAGCATCTGAGATGTCAGGGGGGCAGCAGCACTCTGCTGGGATAGATATTTGCCCTTTTGGTGGTGAAGGGGGGGAGAAGTTTGCGCTGAACCTGTCAGCTAGGATGTTGGCAATGTCTGTGGGTTCAGTGTATTTTTTGTCATTTTGGACTAATTCTGAGCATATCTGGGAATTACCACCCAGGTTCCTAACATAACTAAAGAAAGCCTTGTGATTATCCTTAGTATCATGTGCAATTTTTCTCTCGAAGCTGGCCTTAGACAATTTTATGAGTGCCCGCAGTTTTTTGCTAATACTGATCAGTGATGCCTTCCCTTTTTGGGATTTTGCTCTATCATTTAGTAGCTTCCTCCTTCTATTGCATAGTTTGTTTATGGAAGGGGTCCACCAGACAGGACGTCTGCCTTTGGAGGATTGGGTCTTGGTTTTATTTGGGATCGCATGATCCATGCATTCCTGAAGGTGTTCATAGAATGCATTTATAAAGGATTCTGCGGTCTGGGCCGTATTTTCCACAGGCCCGGGGGCTTTGAAGGATTCCACCTCGGTTTTGAGGAGTGTGAAATTTGCTTTAGAAGTTTTTCACTGTGGTTTTCTGGGCAGGGGGTGGGGTCGGGATGTGAATATCCAGTGAGATTAGTTTATGGTCTGATCTTACCAGTGAGGGATACACTTCTGGTCTGGAGCATAGAGTCCCCATGTTGGTGATGATCAGGTCCAGTATGTTTTCCCCTCTTGTGGGAGTGGTAACAAGTTGTTCCATAGCATTTGAGTTTATAAATTCTAGGAACCTTTGGGCTAGGGTGTTGGAGCTAGAGTAATGCTCCCAGTCTATGTTTGGGTAGTTGAAGTTGCCCAATATAATGGTGTTTGGAGAGACCTTCATATTTTCCAGTGTTCTCAGGAAGGCTGAGTGGGGTTCCTGGGTTTGGGAGGGTGGTCTGTAGCAGGCTATAAACTGGAAGGCAGTTTTACCCACTGTTAGTTGCACATGGATAGTCTCTGATGCTTCGTGCTTTGCCACCAACCTGGAGGTGTGGGAATCTTGGATGAATATCGATACTCCCCCTCCTTTTGTGGTTCGGTCCAAGTTTTGGGGCCGAAAAGCATGGTATGAGGTATAACCTGGTAGTGCTGGGGTGCTCTGGAGCCCTGAACCAGGTTTCTGTTACTGCACAGATATCGATGTTCTCCATGCTAAGGAGAGTTTGAGTCGTGCATCTTGAGGTTTAGACTTCTGGTGTTGAGTAGCATTACTCTTAGTTTCTTATCCCTTGTGATACCTATGGAGGTGGGTTTGTCTTTTGAGCCTTGCCTAAAAAAGGCACTATGGGGGTAGCAAGAGCCTTTGCCAATATCCAAAAGCCCAGGGGTGACAGGTGCAAGCCGTCCCTAGTGAAGCATCGTGGCTTGTCGAGCATATCATCCCAAGCTGACAGGCATTGGATCCCCTTTGAATGATACCAGTACTTAAGCCAATTGTTGAAATTGATCATCTTGTCTTCATATTGTGGCATCATTCTTGGTGAGGGTAAGATGCTACTCAAGGTCAGGGTCATACCGGCCTGGGCTATATGCTCAGAGATCTCCTTTATGTCTCTTTTCATGTAGTCCAGCGAGGTACATCTCAGGTCATTCACACCAGCATGGACAATGACTGAGTCATATTTGTACTTGCCTTGGAGTGACCTGAGTGCTTGTGTTATGTGGCGGATCCTAGCGCCCGACAGGCTGCTCACCATGACCCTCTCCTTGTTCAGCCTGGTGAGCAGGACGTCAGTGTGCCTGACGATAGAGTCACCTATTACAAGTGTATCAGGTGTGTTGTTTAGTCTTAAGGGCTGTGACTGTTCGGCACACTGGCTTTGTGAGATATGTGTTGCACGTGTTTTGTTTTGGGGTAGCGGTTGCTTGGGTGTCTGCTTTGGAGGTCTCTGCTGCTTAGGCAGATCTTTATTTAGAGCCTCCAGTATGTTTTGTGTGATTATGTGTTTGGTTTGCTGTCGTGGTAGGTCTATGTGAGACTGGAATTGTAGTGAGTGTGGTTTCCTTCTCCTCCTGACTGGTTATGCCAGTACTGAGTTGAGAGAGCTTAGCCTCCAGTTTGGCTATATGGTTGCATCTCTCACATGTGTTGGAATTTGTTGGGAGGAAGAGGGTTGTCTGTGTACATGAGGCAGTTGTAACATTGCCTCAAGATTCCCAGATTCACCAGCTGGACCGGAGGAGATTGACAACTGACCTTTGGACATGCTAGAATAATATTGGGAATTCCTTAATAATTGAAAACAAGGGCCAGTGGGGAGTGAGGGTGTAGTGCTTTTAATTTTTAGTGCTGACTTATATAATTGCTTTAGTGAGCAAGTGCCAGGTAACTTAAATGCAATGTGTTACAGGTAACTTAAATGCAAAATGACAAACAGTAACTTTCTTTCAAGTGAAACAAGGAAATAAGTACAGTAAGCAATGCAGATATCACTAGTGATCCACAGAAGCACCGAGAAGCCGTATTAGGTGGAATTAGCATTCCAGGAAATAACAAGCAAACAAACAACAAGCATATAAACAAAGCTAGATTCAGCAGGCCTGGATCTAGTCTATGCTACAGCAAACAAGGTGTACCAATTTCAGTAAGATACAGTTCAAATATTCAGGCACTATAAACCTTTAACCAGAAATTCCCAGCTCAGAAGGGCAGAGTCCAGCCTCTTCTCCCACAAGAGTGCAGACCACAAACCTTCTTAATGTAAAATAACTGGCCTGAAGCCCAAGTGCTTAAACCAGAACTAATACACTTTAAGAATAACAGACACTTGGCTCTCAATCAGCAGTTCCCAACTTAGAAGGATGAAAGCTACCTGTCCTGCCACCACAGTGCATGCCACAAACCTTCCTAATGTAAAACAACTGGTCTGTAGCCCAAGTGCTTAATCCAAAAGACTTAGAATGATAGCTACACTTTAATCAAGTTACTACCAAGCAGTAATAAATACAATTGAATACTTTAGAGAATGCCTGGATTAGTGCTCAAGTTACACAAACAAAGCTAGATTCAGCAGGAGCAGGCCCGAATCCAGTCTATGCCACAGCAAACAAGGCGCATCAACTTCAGTAAGAAGCAGTTCAGATATGCATGCACTATAAGCCTTTAACCAGAAATTCCCAGCTCAGAAGGGCAGAGTCCAGCCTCTCCTCCCACAAGAGTGATTTGCTCTGAGTTACAGCACAAGGGCACTAAATATACAGACCCAGCTGATATTGCCAACATCCTGGCAGATAGGATCAGTGATAACTTTACCCCCCTCTCACCCATGAAACAGCCCATCTCTATACCGGAAGAATGCAAAGTTGCTGTCATCAGGGCTACACAGGTAAAAATCACTCTCCAAAGCCAGGAACACAGCATCCATGGGACCAGACAACATCCCAGGCTGCATTATACATGAACTACAGAACGAACTGGCACCATACCTAAGTACCATGTTCAGTCATAGCCTCACCTTAGGCTTTGTGCCTGCTGAATGGCACACAGTGATGGTTATCACACTACACAAGGGGGGAGTAACCATGGACCCCAGGAACTAGCGCCCCATTAGCCTGATGAGCCTGGTCTGCAAGGCCATGGACCGTATCATTATGGAACTTATAAACAAAAACATTGGTAATCTCCAAACTCTGGACCACAACCAGTTCAGGTTTGTAAAAGGCATATCATGTCTCCTAAACCTGACAGACTTCTTTGAAGCAGTCAACAAAGCCGTAGACAAGGGTAAGGTAGTTCACATAGCCTATCTAGATCTTTCCAAGGCTTTCGGCACCATCCCCCACTCTGGAATTATAGATAAACTCACTAAACTAGGTATAAATCCCTATGTCACAAGATGGGTTGCCAACTGGCTCACTGACAGAACCCACACTGTGAAAGTAGCAGACTCCAAATCCGACTTCAGACCAGTTACAAGTGGAGTACCACAGGGTTCAGTCCTGTGTCCTGTCCTGTTTGGTATCTACTTCCCTGAAGTACAGGCTAACACAGGTCTTTGGCTAATGAAGTTCCCAAATGACTGCAAACTAGGAGTCATAATTGAAACTACTAACAATGTGGACATCTTACAAAAGGGCCTCACTGAGACAGATGCCTGGTATCAAAGCCATGGCCTCAAGCTCAATGCCAAAAAGTGCATTGTCATCACATTTGGTAAAATCTCTGTACCGATGAACTACAATATAGGTGGTAGCATACTTAACACTGAAAGTGTGATAAGAGACCTTGGGACACAGGTGGACAGTAGTCTCTCCTTTGATAATCACATCACCACAGTAGTCAGGAAATCATTCTATGTGGCACACCTCATCACAAAAGGTTTCTCATGCAGTAAAAAAGAGGTCATTGTTCCCCTCTACTCATCATTCATTAGATCCATTATAGAGTACAATGCCCCTTTTGGTATGTACCTCACAAGACATCTACAACAACTGGAAAGCCCGCAGAAATACCTCACAAAGAGGATTACCGACCTCAAATACATGCCCTAAACAGTCAGTCTCAAAACACTCCAGCTTTACTCTGTTGCATATCACCTACTCAGTGGTGATCTCTGCCTAACATACAAAGCTATGTCAAACACAGAGCTGTTGGACATGCTCCACTTAAATAAATCCTAATCCCTCTGAGCTTTGGCCCCAAAACCCGGACCGAAATACAAAAGGAGGGGGTGTATCCATTTTCATATAGGATACCCACACCTCCAGGTTAGTGGCACAGCACGAGGCCTTGGAGACCATCCAAGTGCAACTAACAGTGGGCAAAGCTGCTTATCAGATCGTAGTCTGCTACAGATCACCTACCTTGTCTCAGGACCCTTACTCAGCATTCCTGAGAACACTGGAAAATATAAAAGTCCTACCAAACACCATGATATTAGGAGATTTCAACTACCCAAACATTGACTGGGAGAATTACTCAAGTATAAACTCCTTTGCCCAACGCTTCCTAGAGTTTGTAAACTCAAACGCCCTGGATCAGCTGGTCACCACGCCCACTAGAGGTGACAACATACTGGACCTAATCATCACCAACATGGGGGATCAGTGTTCCACACCAGAGGTAAACCGCTCACTGGTAAGATCAGATCATAAAGAAATCACACTGGACATCCACATCCCGACCCCACCCCCAGTCAAGGAAACCACTGTGAAAAACTTTTCAAAAGCAAACTTCACACTTCTCAAGACCGAAGTGGAAAGTTTCAAAGCCCCTTTGCTACAGGATTATGCTATCCAATCTACAAAATCATTTAAAAGTGCATTTTATGAACATCTACAGGGATGCATGGATTGAGCCATCCCAAGTAAAACTAAGACTCACTCCTCCAAAAAGAGGAAACCAGTCTGGTGGTCCCCGGCCATAAATAAGCTATACAACTGAAGGAAGAAACTACTACATTATAGAACAAAATTCCAAAAAGGAAAGGCATCACTGATCATTATTAGCAAGAAACTACGATCGCTCATAAAATCATCCAATGCCAGATTCTAAAGAAAAATTGCCAAGGAATCTAAAGATTACCACAACGCCTTCTTTAGCTATATCAAAAATTTAGGTGACAACTCTCAGATATGCTCTGAGCTACTGCAAAATGGCAAAAAATGCACTGAACCAGCTCACATTGCCAACATCCTGGCGGACAAGTTCAGTGCAAACTTCACCCCCCCTCACCCCCCAAAAGGGCCCGTGTCCATCCCAGAAGAATGCAGAGCCCCAGACATCATGGACATGCAGGTAACAACAGCCCTCTCCAAAGCTAACAACACAGCATCAATGGGACCGTATGGTGTCCCAGGCTATGTCTTACACGAGCTCCAAAAGGAACTAAACCCTCACCTAAATTCACTGTTCAGACTCATCCTTACCACAGACTATGTACCCAAAGAATGGTGTACAGCAACAGTCATCCTAGTCCACAATGGTGGTGCCACAACAGAACCTGGGAACTATTGCCCTATAAGCCTGACCAGCCTGGTCTGCAAAGCTATGGAGCAAATTATCATGGAACTCATAAACAGAGACATTGGGAACCTCCAGACACTGGACCCTACCCAATTCAGCTTTGTTAAAGGCAGATCCTGCCTCCCAAACCTTGCTGACTTCTTTGAAACAGTTGCCAAGGCCATAGATGAAGGGAAGGTAGTCCATACAGCCTACCTGGACCTCGCTAAGGCCTTCGATACCATTCCCCACTTACCAGCTTGAATATTAACCCCTATGTCATGAGATGGGTGGCCAACTGGCTCACGGATAGAACACGCATGGTCAGAGTTGCAGGTGCCATGTCCGACTCTAAATCAGTCACAAGTGGCGTCCCACAGGGCTAGGTCCTGGGACCCCTCCTGTTTGGTATATACTTCTCTGAGGTACAAGCAAGCATGGGAGGACTATAGCTGACTAAGTTTGCAGATGACTGCAAACTGGGGGCCATAATCGACTCAACAGCTGACACAGGCATCCTCCAGAAGGGTCTTACAGAGACAGATACCTGGTGTCAAAACCATGGCCTCAAGCTGAATGTCAAAAAATGCATAGTCATCCCCTTTGGAAAAAACAAAGTGCCCATGAATTACCACATAGGTGGTAATCCACTAGGTATGGAAAATGTAATTAGGGACCTGGGGACCCAGGTAGATAGTAACCTCTCCTTTGATAATCCCATTGCCAAAGTGGTTAGAAATTCCTTCTATGTAGTCCACCTAATCACGAAAGGCTTCACCTCTAGATCAAGAGAGGACATTGTGCCCTTCTACCCATTGCTCATTAGGCCCATAATAGAGTACAATGCCCCATTTGGTATGTACCTTAATCGGCACATGCAACAGCCGGAAAGACCACAGAAGTACCTCACCAAGAGGATCATGGGCCTCAAAGAGATGCCCTATGCAGCTCGACTAAAGAAACTCCAGCTCTACTCGGTTGCTTACTGCCTGCTCAGAGGTGATCTATGCCTGACATATAAGGCCATGTCCAACCTGGAATTAATGGACATGCTCCACCTAAAGAAAACCAAATCTCTTAGACCCACACGCTCCAGTGAATTAAACCTCAGCACAGCAATAAACAGGATGTGCTGGAGGGATAGATTCCTATCTCAGAGACTTCCTTCGCTCTGGAATAGAATCCCAGTTTATGTTAGGCAGAGCCCCTCGTTGACTCTCTTCAAGAGGAATCTTAAAAAGTGGATGGGAAATCGTAAATTTACCTCTGGGATCACTTCAGTGACCCTGCTAGACAGAGGCCCAGGAAACTAATTTAAAAGGGAGGCAAAAGCCAACACATTCTGGCTAGGCTTATAAATGCCCTTGGGCAGATAGCCTAGTACCTACCTATGAACCTATGAACCTACATGCTCTAGGGACCTAAACCTTGTCACCACAATAAACAGAACATGCCGGAGGGATAGATTCCTGTCCCAGAGACTTCCCATACTCTGGAATAAACTACCTATCTATATCAAACAAAGCTCCTCATTAGCACTCTTCAAGAAAAATCTTGATGATTGTATGGGAGATAGGAAATTCACCCCGAGGATCACTTCTGTGTCTCTGCTCGACAGTGGCACAGGAAATTAAATTTCTTGGGTGGCAAAAGCCAGGATACCTTTTTGGCTGGGCTTGTATAGGCCCCAAGGCTGATAGCCTAGTACCTACCTATGAACCTATGAACCTTTAACCTTGCCTAAAAAAGGTAATATGGGGACAGCAAGAGCCTTGGCCAGTATTCAGAAGCATAGGGGCAACAGGTGCAAACCATCTATAGCGAAGCAACGAGGCTTGTCTATCATGTCATCACAGGCAGACAGAGACTGGATCCCCTTTGAATGACACCAGAAGCTCAGCCAATTGTTGAAGTTTATCATCTTTCTGTTATATTGCAGTATCATGTAGGTGAAGGTAAGAAGCTACTCAAGGTCAGGGTCATACCAGCCTGGGCTACATTATCATAGAGCTACTATATATCTCTTGCCATGTTGTACTGGGAAGTATGTCTCAGATCATTCACACTGACATGTACAAAGAATACGTCATATATGTACCTGTTCTGGAGTGATGTAAGTGCTTGTGTTATGTGGCAGATCATAGCACCTGACAGACAACTGACAGTAATCTTCCCCTTGTCCAGCCTAGTGAGTGGAACATGCCTAACATGTATGCCTAACTATGAAGTCACCTATTACTAGTGTGTTGGGTATGTTGCTTTGTCTTAGGGCCTGTTGTGAGGCACACTGCTTTGGTGTATTATGTGTTTTCTGGCATGTGCTTGGAGGTGCATGTTGCTTGCTTGTCTGCTTAGGAGGACACTCTCTCTTTTTCAGATTAATATTTGTATTCTCCGAGTATGGTAATGTGTATTTATGTGTGTGTTTTGCTGGTGCTTATATTGTAGGTCTATGTGAAACAGTTGGTGTTGTGGTTGTATGACCCTACTCCTCCTGATTGTATTGTCCAGTATTGGGTTGACAGAGTTTAGCCACCGGTTTGACCCTGTGTGTGCCAGCATATGGTGCATCAACCCATATATGATATGGTCATGGCCTATGCATACAATACACTCACAATACACCTAGTATGATAAGCCTACTAAGGTTAGCAAATGTGAAAAAAAACCTTTGGTTAAACTGTCAGCAAGTAATGTCTGTATTGCACCCTGTAACTCCATACTGCTTTCTGAAGTGTAAAGATGTACTTAGTTTAGATTAAGAACCCCACACTTGCCAACTGTGTGTGTGTGTGTGTGTGTGTGTGTGTGTGTGTGTGTGTGTGTGTGTGTGTGTGTGTGTGTGTGTCTCTCCCTGGGGAGAGAGCAACCTTTTTGGAGACTACTCACACCCCTTAAAAGTGGTATACTCATCTTTGTCAAGTCTAATGATGTCACCATCCTACAAATATACCTGTGGAAAGGAGAAATCTCAGTAATGTGTATAGTGCGTCATGTAAATGCATGCCGCTGTAGTATCATAATGTAGTTAGGTAGGGGTTTAAATCCTGCATTTGCCAACTCTGTGGGTGTGTGTCTCCCTGGGGAAGAGCAACCTTTTTGGAGAATACTCACACCCCTTAAAAGTGGTATACTCATCTTTGACAAGTCTGATGATGTCACAATCCTACAAATATACCTGTGGAAAGGTGAAATCCCAGTAATGTGTATAGCAGGTTGTGTAAATGCATACTGCTGTAGTATCATAATGTACTTAGAAAGGAGTTTGAATCTTGCACTTGCTGACTGTGTGTGTTCTAGGTGTGTGACACCGTTGGTCATTGTTTAGTGGGTTTTGATTTTTCTAGTGTATGACATATCACAATGACAACTGTATGTTCATTACACATGTAAGGTAGCTGTGGGGCAAATATGAACTCAATTATTTCATAGGTGGGTACTCTGCTTTCTCCATGAACGCATCTGTTATCTTTGCCAGAGCGTGCTGGCATTTTCCAGACCTTAGGTCACTTCTCGATGCTTGTGACAAGCTTTGCCAGTTATCCCTGGGCTACATCTTCTGTTTCACATCCACTTATCACGGTGTGCATTGAAGAGTGTGAATAAGGGTTTATGCTTGAGGTATATTTGAATCCTGTTCCAAAGCAAGCAAAGTCTGGCAAAGATGACTAATCATTATAGGTGTTCAACAACCTCTGTGGATCTGCATGCAAACCCTTTCTTGCTTATGTGCCCCACAGAGGGATTTCCAAAACCCTTTGTTAATGTGATTATCAAAGGAGAGATGACCAAACACATGGTTCTATGTATACATTAGTACCTGTTCCACATTTTGGGGGCTACTACTTATGTGGTACTCTGGGGATACTTTGTTTTCTAAAAGTAGATAATTATGCTGTCTTTGGCTTATAGCTTTACAGCATGAGTTTGACACCAGGTATCTGTCTCTATGATACCCTTTTGGAGGATGTCTGTGTCATCTGGAGAATAAAGTATAGCCCACAGTATGCATTTTCATCAAACGTGGACAGAAATCTCCCTACTGTGTTTGCTTGTACCTAAGAAAGCTATATGTCAAACAGGAGTGGTCCCAGGACTGAGTGCAGGTGAATACCACTTGTTACTGGCATAGAATTGTACATGGAGGCTGCAAATGTTACTATGTGTCCTACATCTGTGCATCAGTTGTCAATCCATCATCTAACGATCGTTTATGGTCAGTCTGTTGAGGTTATGTATAATAAAAGAATGTGGGATGGGTATGAATTGCTGGTGAGCTATAGCTTGGCTGTGTGGACCTCCCCTCCCTCACCTATAGCCTTGTTAACTGGCTTGAAGTCTACTAGGTGTAGGAGCCATGATCTGGCCTTTAGAGAACCTAAGTGGGTATGGTGCAGTGATTGCAGGTTCATAATGTCTCTATTAATGAGTTCCATAATGCTGTTCTCCATAGCCTTCCAGATAACATTTGTCTGGCTTATAGGGTGAGAGTTTCCAGGATCTGTTGTAGTTCTACCCTTAATCAATTTATGTTAACATTTGCACTCGGTGTAACGAGGGTGGACAGGTTTAGGAATAAGAATATTAGAGGGTCAGCCCAGGTTTGAAGGTTAGTTGACCAAGCCAGATAGGCAGGATTAAGTTGGTTTGTACATGTGCTGAGGAGGGATGCAGAGTATATTGTGAAATAGATGCTAAGGATGAAGCCGCCAGGTAACAGGAAAAGAGGAATGCCTAATATGAGGTTTATGGCTGTGGTGAGAGTGGACATGCAGGTGGATGGTGTGACAGCTCAAGATGCCGAGGGCAGGAAGAAATGGAAACAGATGATCAACTGTGGTGACCCCTAATGGGAGCAGCCGAAAGGAGAAGAAGAAGAAGACATTGTAGCTCAACCCCTGTGGACTGCGAACACCATTACCGTGCATCATTCCACAAGTATGTAGCCTGTATAGAGGCTGCATCTGGACAGAGTGTTTAGGCGAGTGGTGACTTCATATATCAGCTTGTGTATGACACAGCCAGGGACACTGTCCAGTACCATTGCCACTGTGGTTTGGACTTTGGTAAAGAGATGTTTTAACTAGAGTGTCTGAATCATCAGGTTTTACATTCTTCAGGTCTGAAAATGTGGCCCTTGTGTAACGACAGGGTGGTGAAATCTGCATTCAAACTGTCTGACAAGAAATTGGTAGTGTTAGTCAGATAAGTGTACTTTGTGACCATTTACATTAGCTGTGACCCAATCTGAGATTTCCCCTGTAGATTATAAACAACACTAAAGAAAGCTTTAGTGTTGTCTTTGGAATCCTTGCCATTTTGTATTTTGAAGCTTGCCTTGTATGTTTATTGAGGGATTGTATTTTCCCAATGATACTGACCAAAGAGGTTATCCCTTCTTGGTGTGTAACTCTTTTTTGGTACAACTTCACACCTTCTATTATATATTTAGTTTATGGCAGGGGTCCATGAGACTAATGCACTTTTACTGTATAAGTGAGAATTTCTTGTGTTTGTGATAGCATGGTCCATGCAACCTGTAGGTGAATAGTGTGCATTACTAAAGGATTATGCAGCTAGGACAGTGTTAACCTTAGTAATGCAAACCAATGACAGATAGCAACAACAGCATCACCCACAGCACAGTGTCAACCCGTGTCATACACACACACGTGTACTCAAGTTCCAAAATGTGTGTAGTACAATGCATACTGGCCATCAATAGAAACTATGGAGTGTTAACACTGGCCAATACAGGGCATGTCACCCTGCCCATGTGTCCAATATGCATGTACATGCAGACAGTGCACCTCCACCATGTTCACAAATGGACACCTGCAAACCTGTGTTGCACACACCCCACACTTACTGTCCACTGTATAGCGCATGCTGACACAACTACACACATCAGCCAAGTGGCACATGGGCAAACAAAACACAATTGGAATAAGCACTGGTGAAAACAATACAACATTGCTAATTACAACTTTAAGGCATCATGCCTGCTCAGCTGCACCTTCAAGGATATCATTACACTTTACAGTTGACAATATGCTACACATCCAACCATTGCTATACTTTATTAAAGTCACCCTGTGCATCAGCACTATGGTAGCTTGTTCCTGCATCAACGTTACAGATGACAGGAGGTGGCACAGGTTTCATCATATGCACAGGGTGTGTTGTTGGTTTGCCAGAGGCCTACACTGAGCCATACAATCGACATGTGTGTGTGAGTGTGTGTGTGAGGGCCATGAGTACTGTTATGGGCCAATGTTGATGTAATGTGTGCAGGTATTTGTTTGCTCTAGGTTTCTGGTTTATGTGTGTGTGTGTCTGCATGCACACAGTTCCACCATGTGGCTGCCATATACGGGGATTTGTGAGACAACTACAGACTGTACCTGGCAGGCTTTACAGATCACCATCTCTGGCCATGGATATGGAACCTGTGCCTGGCAGGGGTGCTACAGACAGTATCAGTAATAATCCAGATTGGGTACTATCCGAAGAGGTTGACATATGTCCACTGGATCCAGGTCCCTGCTGGGACGTGGTCTGCTAGGACGGTCTATGGACAGCCCCCCCAACATTGCTGGGGCTGGTACTGGCACTACGGGAGCGGCTGTGACTTGCTGGACATCCACGGCAGCCTCCAGCTGCTGATGTTGCTGGCATATGTCCACGTCGATCTTTCAGCCATCCTGCACTGTCCTGACACATGGACATGACATTGTGGAGGACATCCAATGTCTCACCTCAAAGTCTATCAATGACCTCAGTGTAGTTACATATGGCACCTGCTAGGTCACGGATACTGTAATTTGCAAAGGTGTTATGAGCCCTCCATGCCCTTAGTCCCTGTCTGGTGTATCTCTCCATTTGTGTCTGTGCCTCCATGACAGCCTGGAACATGTGTGTGGTAGAAAGAGGTGTGGCACATCTGCCAGGGACATGATGACCAGCAGTGCTCTGACGAGAACCCCTGGGCATCTGCCTATGTGATACCGTTCCAGCCATCTGGCTATGGCTGCTATGTCCTGATACATGTGCCATAGATACCTCACTGTCCTGGCCAGTGCCAACTGTACACTGTCCCTCAGCTAATGGCAGTGGTGAAGATGGATGTACAGGCAGTATGACTGTTTGCATGGATGGGGTGGAGACTTGTATACTGTCAAATGGTGGCCCAACAACAGACCCTGACAAACCTGCCTGTGCCTCAACACACCTATCCTCATCATCACTGTCTGTCTCAGTGACATCAGGTTCCCTGCTGTACTGAACCAGCACCACCTCGGCCCCTGTGAAAGGAAAACAGGAAACACACTTTAAGACCTGAACATGACTTCAGACCACATGCGCACATGCACACATGCACACATGTGCACATGTGCACATGCACACATGCACACACACAAAAATACACTCCTCCCTAAAGCAGACACACACAACACCAGCAATCACAGAATATACACAATAGCAGGTGATGGTGGGGTACAGCATCACAAGCAAAACAGTCATATCACAAATGTCAGCATGCAGGACATGTGTTGCTCAACAGCATGCAGTGCAAGTGTAGTCAGTCCTTGTTACTAACAGTATACATGGCTTTGATGCATGTGTTTTGTTATTAGGTGATGGCCCTCCCCCTGGATCACAATGTATACATGGAGACAACATTGCTGTGCAGGTATTCATAACCCTGTAATGTACTGTGCACCATAACTCACAGGTGTACATACCATTGCTGGATGTGTATCTGTGTGTCAGATAGGTATCCAATGCTGATTACAGCCTCTGTGCCTTTAACAAATAATTGTGGACACATTTTTAGCACATGGATGATGAGTATTCACACAACATCATCAGTGGTGCATGGATAATTGATGGAATACCATTCGGCCACATACCCAATGTACGGTACTTATGGTGAATGTAGACCACATTGTGGACATGCCAGTCTCATCCATGACATGGCATGCTAACACACAACTGCATATTTAAACACTACACATACCCAATGTGTCATATGACCTAGCCACTCAATAGCATCACAAGACATATATGTGTCAGTTGTGCAAATGGTGATTGGTATGCATACTGTTTAGAGGTGCATATGTGTGCACACATGCAACATTAAAGTGTATAGCAATGAAAGCTATGTGTAGTACTGTGGTTACAATAACTGGATGGGGTATAGTACCATAAACCATCATCATGAAGCATCATGTGGTCACTCAAGGCTACAAATGTTTCCCAAACCAGCACTAATCATGCTGTGCCAAGAACTGTACTACCTTGGCTAAATTCATCATTTCACAACCAATTGTTACATGAGTTTGCAAGGAGGACAATAAGGAGCATTCCCTGACATGAATGTGTAGCATGTTGCAGAGTGTTTAAATGCCCCATGATAGGCATCTACCCCTCAGGTATATTATGTGTACTGTGTGTATGTGATTTTGGACACTGGAGTGTGTCTTTACAGAGGGTTTGGGAATCCTTTATGTGTAGCATGTTAAAATGCTCTGTGTATGACATAGATGTGTATGTTATGTGCATGTTGAGTATCAACTGTGCCTATCCAATGGTCACTACAGTCTAGCCACATGTGTTTGAGATGGTCTGGGTATTGCATGTGTTTGAGGCAGCTAATCACATTAGTGAGATGTGTGTGCTCTTACACAAAACATGCACAGCATGCATTATGGGTAGGTGTGTTACATGCGTACATGGCCTACACCCTAACTATGACATGCACTTTTTATTTACAATAATAAATGTAGAACACACTCACCAGCATCTGTCCACTGCCTTGATGTCACCCCAGAGGGACCTACATAAAGATGAGACAGTTTGTCAATGGCCACAACTGTGGCATTGCTACTGTGTGTTTGCATTCTTACAGTACAACAACAGTTTGCATTCACAGGGCTACAGATTATGTTCCAAATTATCAGTATTGCACAATAACAGGCTCCACATCTTTGAACGACACACTCCACATCTCACATATGCATGATCTACCAATACAGATAACAGTAGTCTACAGATATGCGATGTTACCTGCATGCTCCATGTGTGCTTGCTGGGTGGCTCCAACCTCCATCATGGTCAATGTCTGCTGCTGTTGTTGTTTGGCAGGTGCCACCAGGCTCAGGAGCAGCTACTCCACTCTGGTGAGGGGGGATGGATATTAACACCACCTCCTGTTGCAAGGTGTTGTCTACGCACATCAGCAGCACACTGACGGACATGTCTGAGAAGATCACTGCAGTGGTGGAATACCTGCTCATATGTCCGGTTATGCAGGCCGACCTCATTTACCCTGCAGACAACATCTTGCCAGATTGCAGTACGCACCTGCTGGTCCTAGCTGGTTCGTGAGAACATGAGACGGTAGTGCTGAATCATACTGCTAGTAATGATATCATCTTCAGCACTACTGTAACTGGGGTTCCTGCAATGGGCCATGATCCCTGGAAGACATAAATACAAAAATATGTCTGAGCAAGTCATATGGCACATTTAACATTATACAATATAGATATCACTGAACTGCCATATATAGCAACCTATAAGCTAACTGAGAGTGAAACACTGTAACTGCCACTTATCACTGCTCACCCACAACTGCTTGAAAGTGCCTTGCTCACTCTCTATCTAATGATCCATGTTCTGCACAGCAACAAAATAAAATCACTATATAAGACTATACAAGAGTACCTGGCACACTGTATGCAACACGATGCACCACCTAGCCACAGCAGATATAGATCAAGCTGATGTGTAAAGAAATATATCATCCATCACAATCAGTGTAAGGTCCAGTAAATGTATTACTATTATACCACACAACTTGTTAATGGCAAACCCGTGGTCAAAATATGTGCACAATTGGGAATATAGGTCGCATACTGCTGTAGTACACTATGAATGTTGCTAGATACGCAGTTATATGTTTTACCACACATATGTCAAAGGACATGTTACAGACATACCCACACACACATCAAACATAATTACAGGACACAAAGGTATAACAACCCAGATAAGCTTTCAGTGTGTACTATACAGTACTGTGTGTCAGTACTTACACAACCTTAATCTTGAGAAATGTAATCTGTGATGAATACAGTGACCACACAAAACAGTGGATGAATACACCATACTTTGCTGTACAGGCCCAGAGCTTCAAGTAGTACTACAGTACACACAGGATTTGGATTCAACATTGGTACCAATCAATAATAATAGATGTAGTGCTTTAGCCTCCAATGACACACCCTAGTTAAAACCAAGGGACTTAATCACACTGTATGCAATAGCACTTGTTCTGCCTAGCAACAGAATACACAGCTTTTGCTAGGATCAAAGCAAGGACCCATGACATAAACAATTTCCCACTAAGCTATCCTACTTTGACGTATTCACAAACATATTGACCATCACAGTCAGTCAACAGTACAGAGAATCTATTGCAACAAGTAGATGTAGGTGTGTATGAATATATATAACTATATATATATATATATATATATATATATATATATATATATATATGCATCCATTGGTCTACATGTACATATATATATATGTAGGCACATATACATTTCACCTTTCATAGTGAGAATATCAATTATGCAAAGGATGTAAGGTGTACAGTAATGCACAGTCTTGGGATAAATGCATTGAAGGTGTTCACAGCCCAGGTAGCTTTAGCAGGCCTTACTGGCTTCAACATTGAAAACTGAACAAACCACCCACAGTGTTTAACCACCACATGTCATATAGCAGCACTGTATGCTGTCTTGTTTGTCACACACTAAAACCTACATACAAATATGTGCATACTAACCTTCACCAACATATATATCTCCACCCTTCACAAACAGTTGCAATATGTCCCCTGCTCTATGCACATATACAGATGTGAATATATATGACACATATATATTTCTCTGTATGTGTGTGGCATACACACACAAGGTCCACACTGTTGAAATTCCCTGGACCTCACAGCTGAACTGTTGGGCCTTGCTGCAACACAAACAGGTGTCACATATATGAACACACACTAACATTAGGGGGGTATATATGGCTACAGATGGTAGATAAGCATACTAGACTGCTACAGCAGTTGCCAGTGCTAAGCTACACTTTAATATGACTATCATGCATGATTTGTTCTGTCACACTCATGTTTATATAATGTCAGCGCTAATCCCCCCAACAGCCATTGGCCACACTACTGTACAGAACACAGATAACATGGATCAGATCTTTGACATTTAATGCTGAGCTACACATTTCACAGGTATGTCCCACTGCCCACAGGTACACACAGTATTGTCCATAGCAGTAGTTAAGCAGAACATCTGTGCATAAAGTAGTACTGCTGCCACATATGAATGGTTCATATTATGTAGACTATTCTTCAATAACATCTACTACATGCCAGTAAATACATATGTGTCACCTTTCCTTTGTATGATTTTGTAATATTTATTTTTCCTTTTCTCTGTCTCTCTCTCTCTCTCTCTCTCTGTCTCTCTCTCTCTGTCAGTCTCTGCAATAGAGTGATTGAGTTTGTTGGCAGAGATTGCAGCCTGCTTTTGTAGGAATTTGCACATGAGCATGTGATGGCCTCTGCACCAATTAGTGGCCACCATTTGATAATTGCATGCAGCCTGCTGTGTAGTAATTGCAGTAATCACTGTCATAGCAACCCAGTACTATAAATTGCTGACTCATGTAGGCATGGCCCTTTCAGCTTTCCAAGATGGAGATCATCCTTGTTTGCTGTGGACATCATTGTTTAAGACAGAAGGTTGGTATAGTTCTTATATCAGAAGCCATGGGTGTAGCCAGAGATTTACATTTTGCACTCAGACCTAATGTTGCTGCTTCCAGTACCCACTTGTTAGTGTAGAAATTTACTCACCCCTCAAAATGCTACCCCAAGATACAGGGAAAGATGTACTTTCTTTTCAACTGTTACAATTAACTGCCATACAAAGCTAGTTATTGCGATGTATTCCTTTGGCACATGAATTGTTTGTGAACTGCTATACTGTGAATATTCATTTACTCAGTTCTAAACAATTTGTGCTTTTTTAGTGTTGACATTAGCACAAGCTGCTCAGAAAAACTGGACACATTTCAGTACTGTGAGTATGCTTACCTACATCCTTGGTAGACCCTGCACACACAGGTATATTCTACATTTGTGTAGGGTTGCAGAAGTACAGAGAGCGTAAGTACTATTGTGTGGATTTTATCTTGATGGACTTACAGGGTTGCTGTGTACATGTTAGTTTATCAAGGCAAGTAGTCTGTCTGCGTAACTCCTAACTGTGGACCTATCCACATGATAGCCAGAGAATAGCCTGTTATTTTTTGTCTGTGCACCATACAGGTCTTTTCAGGAATAGAGCAGTGGCATTCTTACAGTTGGTTGCTACCAGTACATGGCTACATCCATTTGTATTTCAGTGTTGTATTCCTACATAAGGGTATGCTTCCGAAACTCCTTCCAAAGCTATTTGCACAGTGTGTAACAGCAGAAAGGCTGATATGCCTCTGTGTTTCTGCCTCTGCCAGACATCTCAACTACTCAGGTTCATATTTTAACAGACTCAGGGAAAAGTAAAGAAAAAGTCGGGGACAATCAGGAACACCTTTAAAATATTAATGCCATTAAGTTGAGACAATGATAGAATCAGAGCATATGAATTAATACACCTTTTTTGAAGTAAAATAAGTGTCTAACTCTTAATTATTGTCATTATTCATTAAGTGTAATTCACCACCTTTCTGGCCAAAGTCAGTAGTTTTCAGAGGGATTCAGAGGGACAGAGCTAAAATTTGTTTCAAAATCAGGGACTTCCCTGAAAATTAGGGACAGTTGGAAGGTATGGCCTCTGCTCTAAACAGATATGCCAGTGTTTGTCCTGCTGTGATATGTGTGGGGTTGTAAAGTGATGGTGTAACATTATTTCCTGCTAGAATGGCTGCTTCTCTTATCACAGTCATGTAATGTAATCCCACAACAACTGTTGGTCAACATCCACAGAACAAGTTGTGTGGTATGGTATTCCTATTTTTACTTTACATTCACTCATTCTGATGCATGATATATTTATTTAAGCACCAACTCGATGTATATCTACTGTGGCTTAATGGTACTACATATTGTGTAGTGTGTGCAAGGTCAGGGGTTCAAGACTTACAGAGGTGTTTTATTTTGCTCTTGAGAAGAACAAGGGCCCTCACATACAGAGTGACAAAGGAACTTTTAAGCAGTTGTAAGTGGGTTTGCGCATTGCTGCGCATTGCTTAGTCAAGCACAAACAAGTACAAACTCGCACAAACCCGCTAACTACTACTTAATAGTGCTTACTCCCGGTAACCCCCACGCTCATTTCTTTGAAAGAAAAGAAAAATGGGGAGATAGGAAAGTGGTGAAAAAGGGGCACAAAGAGAGAAAGACAGTATGGAAAATAGCTCAGGATGTGCAGGATGGGTGTAGGGAAGGTCCATAGCTGCCCATTTCTTCAACAGCAACAGCTGTGCATATGCAATAAATTTGGAGGTTGATATGAAACCTTCAACCCCTGAGAGAGGGGTGAGAACAACAAAGTATGTTGTAATGCCAATTAAATAACATTTCATGTGTCCAGTGGACATGTGTGCAAAATAGGCAGCTATGTATGGGGCGCAATTTATTTTTTGGGTGCAGATTGCACTTTTTTTTTCAAGTGAGAGTGGAATGTGGGGTAGGGGAAGTAGGTATATTTGGGGAGGTAGGATGGGGAGGTAAACAGACAAGACAAACAAGATGCATACAGGGGCAGTATATGACACATGTGGTGGGTGAACACACTTGACAGGGAGAGATGTTTGGAAATCGCAAGCCCATGAGCCTCCAGATGGAAACAGTGAGACTGAGGTCCCCACCCGTGGGCAGTCACCACTGCACCTTCACGGCCCAGAGGGTGGCTGTGCTGGGGGATGTGTAGGAGGGGCAGGCTGACCCGGGCGTTGTGCCATTCAGGCCTCAAGCTGCCATAGAAGTTCTGCAACAGAATGTTCAATCTCTCTACGCACCACAGCCCGGACCATTCGAAGGGTGATAAGTGCCCCTCCTCCGCCCATGCTTGCAATGGGGGCCAAGCCCCATCCCCTGCAGTGCTTCCACCCGAAGGTGGCACAGGGCCAATGGAGGATGAAGTCCCAAGCTGGGCACCAGATCTGCTGGTGCCAGGTGCCATGGCCAGCTGAGGTTGGACAGGTGGGTCCGCTGGGACCGGCCTTCCCATACGAACTATGTTTTGGAGAGCTTAATAAAGATATGGGTTAGTAACAGTCAACAGCATTCCCAATTAGTTATAACAGCATGCAGAAGTATTCCCATTAACCCTAACACACCAGATTTTCAACAGTTGAAAAGCAAGCATAACACATGCATATATAGAACAATAGTGGACATTACAACAGCATGCAGGTTGAATTGATGGCAACAGACCACCAATATTGTGGTATTTTAACAGGGCACATACTTAGAAATAAATGCAAATATTTATAAACCAATAGGACATATGTCCCAACAAATGTTTTGAGATTAGACATACCGATCGAGGTGTGGAATTGCATTTTCTATGCACATACAGTAGGGTGGAAAAAGATAGCTCAATTAACAACTTATATATCCTTCTAGTTTTCACTACATTCCTATTAACTGCAGTTATATGTCCCTTATATGTATTATTACACTACCCAATGTCCTTATATTGTGCAAATGGATTTTGCTAGATCATTATATACATGAGCTGTATCTTACATACAAACTGTCCAAGATGCAAATGTTACTGAAGCATATTTTGAGAGTTGCTCACACACACTACTGCTAAGATGGTACACTGACAGCTCTACTTTCATATAATTATCTAGATATGTTCAGGTGAAAGTATCAGTTATATGTTAACAGCTCCCTACATTTCTGGCAGCACACTGACATTTCTGGGGAACACAATACCAAGCTACTCAGGTGCCAGATTAACCTGTATATGTTGGGCATGAACCAACAGTTGAGGGCTGTAAATATGCATAAAATCTACTGGCACTCCCTTCATCCACGGTATATGGGCCTACCCAAGTGTGGGTTGACACTGCTTAATGCAACACTACTATTTGTAGAATGCAACAGTACAACAACATATCAAAGAAAATGACACAGACACACTCCAGGAATTATACATTTATTAAAGTATTATTACACCTTTATTTATTGGGTTAAAATATTTTTTGAAGGCTCTCTCATTTATTTTATATAACAGTACATGCAGAATAATTACTAACCTGTCTGATGATGCAGCCTATCATCATGGGCTTGCTGGTTCATAGCCTGGACACCTGCAGCTGTGAAGTAAATGCAGTGATATTGAGACATACCTATCCATAGTATAGACAAGCATAGCAATTCTTAACTACTTAATGCAATGGCTACTTACTCAGTACAGGGGCATTAGACATCCCACAGGATTCCTGGATCCAGTGGTCCAGTTGATCCTCCCTACGTCGCTTCAGGTCAGAATAATGGTGCCTGACCTGCTCACCAGTTCGAGAAACACCAGTGGCACTGGTGAGATCATGGGCAAGACTGTTCCAGACCTCCGTTTTATATTGGATACCCTGGTACTGGCCCCACAGGAGTCTTTCCTCATAATTGTGGACAAGGAGCCAAACCATTGCTTTGGACTCCTCAATGCCCCAGCATTGCACTCTAAATCAAGTGCCTTCTCCAACACCGGCCATGCTGACTGCAGAAGGAAGCTACAACCAGTTCTAACAAGTATTCCCACCTGTGGAGCTTAAATATGCCTCATTTCCTGCACTTATTTGTGATTGGCCACTTTTGGAAAAACTCAGTTGTAGGCACGCCTGCTTAGCTGATGTTGGCATTGTTTAAAGTTCCTTTGATAGATATGTGTCTGTTGAAAGTGAGTGTTTATGAAATGCTGTCATGGCTTAGTGGTTACGTACTGTGACTATAGTGCACAGTATCCTGAGTTTGATCCCTGTCACTGCTTTTTTATTTTCCTACTGGGCAGACCTGACTGGTTAAGGTATAGTAAAGGAGGTGTGGCCATGTTTAATTGACTTTGCTCTACTTTGCCCGACATTGTTTAACATTGCTTGACGTTGCCCGATGTTGGGCTGGTTAGCGCGGTGCACAGCTACGCGCAAATATGTTGTTGTTGTGCTGGTTAGCGCGGTGCACAGCTTCGCGCAAAGACATTGCGCTGTTTAACGCAGTGCGCAGCTACAAGCAATTGGATTTAAATATGATCAATACTGGTAAAATGTGCTTAGCAGTACTTTATATTGCTTAAAATAGGGTACTCATGCCTCAGAATGCATAACCATTTCACCTTTATATATATATATATATATATATATATATATATATATATATATATATATATAGATATATATATATATCTATATCTATATATATATATATATATATATATATATATATATATATATATATATATATGTATATATAAAATTCGTTCACTACTACATTTAAGTTTTCAATGCTTTTTACAAAACTTATACATAAAAAATGTCAGGAAATATTTTTGTATACAGATTTCCAACAGAAAATGGAACGTGCAGTAGTGGGACTCGAACCGGGAATGCCTCCTCTTTGTACGAAGGCTCTAACCACTACGCTATCGCTATTTTGCTTAATTTGCAAATATTTTTCTTATTATCCTCTTCTGGTGTCTAAGCTGCTAACTGCAGCTAAGTAATGGGCAAACCTGTGCAAATACAGGCAGCTATATCGGATGAAATAAAAAAAAATAAAAAAATCTATTTTTAATTTTGTCAGTTGTTTAACATATGGGGGAGTGTAGTGTTACATTGTGCACATGTGAGCGGACTCACTCCTGTAACTTGAAATTGTGGCATTTCTTCATTGCAGGGGCATGGATTTTTGGACTGCTCGGCAGTCCGGCATGCCTCCTAGACTCATCCACGCTCCTTGTAAGCTTTAGAGTTGAGGCAGTGCGCCCTCATTAATATGCATGACGCGCTGCAGTCATACGCTTAGACTGGCGCTTCCATGTAAGACTAATCTAGTCTTACATGGAAGATTAGTAAATCCTGGGGATAGTTTATTTTTTTAACTTTACTATAACTGATCTAAATCATTTTATAACAAATGTGTCTGATCTTGTTTAGCATGAAGATGCAATAGGCGGCTAATTTGACCTTTCAGTTTGGGTACTTCTAATAGCTGCCATGCCATTTTTCCTGGTGTCATAATATTTAAAAGCAAGACTGCCTATAAACATAGACAGTAGTTGCATAAATGCAGTTTGTGTACTATATTTAGTACACTGTCATTCATTACTGTGATTCATACACATGGCTTGTGGCAAAGAAAAGTAGCATTCAGAACCTTGTTAACTTTTGGGAATGGTGCACAGGTGCATATAATCACAAAGTGATTTACAAGTACAGATAGGAGCAGCAACCTAAATATATATTAAACAGTGACTAGCAAACTATACAATATACATTGGTGGCTTATTGTAGGTCTAATTTGGGAAGCTGGGTAGCACAGTGGTGTAGCAGTTAGCATTGTCGCCTCACAGCAAGAGACTCTCTGGTTCTATTTTTGGCTGGGGTGCCTTCTGTGGAGTATGTATGTCCTTCCTGTATTAGCGTGGGTTTCCTGTGGGTGCTCAGGTTTCTTTCCACATTCCAAAAACATGCAGAGGGTGGATTGGACAATCTAAGTTGGCCCTAGGTATGAGTGTGTGCATGTGAGTGTGTATAGTGTACCCTCTGAGGAGGGTTGGGCCTTGGGGAAACAAACTGAGCCCATAAAACCCGTAACTGCTACAGAAACAACATGTGCTGAAAGGTGCTCATTGCCTGATATACCACATGATGCATAAACGGGAAAGAGATAGAGAATTTGGGCAGTTGCCCAGGCCCAGAACTCCAGTGGGGACCATGACCAGTCAAGAAAATAATTTCATTTTAAAAAACATTTGTTATGTTTAGTACTGCTAAATCACTTTAGCAGGAGTCTGTAGGAGCCACACCACAGGAATAAAGATTTAAGACTGCCTTGATAGGTGTGGATCTTTGATCTGGAGACATCTTTTGAAACTTTTGTAATCTTTCTAACTGTATGCTTTGTTTGAATAGATGCAAACAAAATGGGGCATTGTATTCTACGACTGGTCTGATGAAGGCAGAGTGCGAAGGAATGATGACTTGGCTTGTCCTGGATGAGATACTCTTAGATGCTAACTGGGTTTGATAGAAGGATTTTCTGATTACTATTCCTAAATGGTAGTCTAAGATTAGCTTCCTTTGAATGTGCCAAGATTTCTGAGGATTTTATCAGTCAGGAAGTGAGGTGCTGTCTGTAATATAAGCTTTTGCTGATAATCTTTTAAACAAGGTGAAATGTCATATGTATTTGCATTTCAATAAAGCCCATTTTTAATATGCAAATGATTTGTATGGTTTATCCTTTTTTGTAGCAACATGGTATCAGATACTTAGTGAATGAAAACACCCAGTTTGCAGCCATTGGCACATTTATTTAGGTCTTTGCCTCAGTTAGTGGTTTGATGATTAGATAAGTAGATGTCAAATAGATGGTATTCCATTAGTGAGCCCTAAGGAATGCAAGTTGTTACACTCTTGCTTTCTGGCAGGTTACCTTCTACAATTTGCATTTTATCTGTCAGCCACTTTGCTTCCCATCTTACAAGATAAGGGTCTACATTAAGGCATTTAAGCTTATTTACAATTTCATCATGTGAGGGGTAATGTCAGGGACCTAATCAAGATCATGTACTGCTGTGGGTCTAGAGCAATAGGATTTTTGATACTGGAGATTATGAAGTCAGATATAATATATTTCATGGCTTTTCAAGTTAAGCATGTTTGACTGGTAGGTCTTTAGTTCCTGGAATCTGGGCTAAGACCCCCATTATGGGGTAGCATAGTAACAGCCAGTTTCTATACTGCAGAAACATAACCTGTGGCTGTATTCTAGTTGAACAGTTTTAGAAGGGGTACAAGAAGCTACATCTGGTGCTGTTGATTAGGCAGCCAGGTATATTGTTGGGGCCAACTGGCAGAGTAGTGTCAGTGACTCATATATGATCCATGAGTGGGGTCACTTGCATGTGTATAAAGTACTGTGGCCTATGTAATGGGATACATCTGCATGCATGATTTTACACCATTGCAGGCCACACTCATAGGAATCACTTTGAGTTTTGCTGTGCTATTCTGACATACCATTCTTACTCCGTGGCACACAGTGTTTATGTGCAGTGCTCAAGCTTCCCAAGTTAAAACTTCAGATATGTAAATATTATTAACTCTAAGTTCAATACCGTGGTCTGGAAAATGCTTATATTCATTTTCATCTACATTTCCAAAATGCTTGGCTTCATATTTTTCATATTTGAATTTTATTTTCATTTTTTTAACTTAGTACAAAGAGAATTATATTTTCCTATTTATAATGCCTTTGCCAACTCAACATTACACAGGAGTTACTATAACTCATATAACCTTCAAAGTCTAAAAGAAGCAGAAATATTCTACAAATAAAATCCATTTTGACAATGAATTGCTCATGATGTATATCAAATTCATTGACTATGGTTTCAGATTATTTTAAAGTGTTGTGTCACTCTTTGGAACACCAGATTTATAAAAAGGTACTGGCATAACTAGCAAGACATGCATTTCCAAATGCCAGTCACGGAAAAGTATGAACTGAGTAAACAAGCAGACTAGTTCCTGAAGGAAATTACTTGATAAATGAAATATGTTTAGGAGGAGATGCCAGGTATGTGGTTTTCATGTTTGGCTTGAACAGAATTTATATGTAAGAATTAAATATTTTACAGTAACACTAACTAGGTTTGTGTCGGTGTGGATTGTTTTCAGTTATATACATGTATAATTGCCTATATTATAAGTAATGGTTTAATAAAGATGTTTCTTGTTTAAAAAAAGGGCAGGAATTCAATAATTTATGTAATGTTGCTTAGGCTACATGATATATAACAATATATGAAGTATAATGTTTGCAAATGTGAACTTGTACAGTTTAATTGCTTTTATATAAATGTAAATGTACCTATGTCAGAAGTGATAATTAATAAAAGTTTTAAAAAGATAAACTAATAGAATAGCAAAGTGGTGCAACAGTTTGCACTGTCACCTCAAGCAAGAGGTTCCCTGGTTCAGTTCTCAGCTGGGGTGCCTTCTGTGCAGAGTCTGCATCTCCTCCTTGTGTTCATGTGGGTTTGCTCTGATTTGCTCCCATGTTACAAAGACATACGTCTGTAGTGTTTCTCCCTGAGTCTCTGCTGAAAATTGGCTCATTTCAAGTCGGACTTTCCCAGCAAATTAATAATAAATAAAATAAAAATAAAAATGCTAAGCAAGTTGGCTATGCTTATAATTTTATCATCCTATTAGTATAAAATGCATGAATTCCAAACTACAGAACTGGCATTATCAGTTTTAAAAGGAAAGTGAGATATCTTTGGTGCAGAAATATTATGTGCTTTTTATTTTGGTTTTAAGAAATGTGGTAAGCACACTGAAAATATATTTACTTTTATTAATTGCATTTATTTTCACTTGTCATCAAAACCCAACTCAACAAAATCCTTATTACTTGTGCCTGAGGTTGGATCATTGGTAAAAGGTTTCATTGCTTGCTCAAGTCTTCATGACTAGAATTGTGTACTCACTATACAGAAAAGTAAATTAAAAATTCCCTACACATTTCTTGAATGGACTGGAAGTTCAAAACACAGTATTTTAAGTTTCCAATTATTTGATTTTATTAGTGCAATGACATTAAAATCTACCCATTAGTATGCATTGTGGTAAGTTTTCATTCATAAAGGCATTGTACACTTTCATAATGCTGTATGAAAACGTCTTCTCTCAAAATCTGCAGGTTCAGATTATTGTTCCTTGACATTTCAGTTGTTTGTTAGTATGTTACCTATTGTATTGTGCAACTGTACTGCTATAAGCTAATGTCTCTTCTGTACAGATTTCTTTTACATGTCACAGTCATCTTTTTATCTTCTGTTTGGTGCATTATCATATTGCATTTAGTATTATATCACAAGTACACCATGGGTGAAAATGGACATGCTCTGCTGCACTTATCTGTATATTGTAAATAAAATAAAATATTTATATACTTCTTACAGACCCACAATGCATTGTGGCCAATGTCTAGCTACCATGCTCCCAGTGAGACAATGCTGGGAATGCTTTCTTTCTTTGATCTTTGCCCTCATGTAGCTGCCATTTTCTTTCTGACACTGTTTTTTGTCATTTCTTTCTTTTTTGCTTCTTCCCCCAGTATGTTTCTTCATGGCATCTAGCATCTAGCTTCACCCAACTTATCCATTTGTTTTGACAATTCAGGAACTTGTTATTCCCAGTCTATTCAAGAGCCATACATCTCATTTGTTCCTGCTGCGAAATCTAATCATCTGTCCTTTCCTCATTGAGAGTTGAAGGTGGAAAACAGTCCAGCTTGCTGGTTCTGAGGGGGTCCCCTCCATTCCCTCAGCAGCTTCTCTGAGCTGGAGGTCACTACATACCAAGGAGAAGAGTGTCCCTGTATGCTAATTCCCCTCAGCTGCATAGAGTGAAGGCACCCCCTAGGTGCCACCAATGTGATGAGCCAGAGGTGCTTCCCTCCCTCAGGAAAGATGAGCCGACAAAGGCAACTCACTGCCATCGCCCCTGGCCAGTTTCTACAGAATCCAAGCTGCTAAAAGTACTCAGGTCATCTGTGGAGTAGTCAGAGCTTTACCGATTGGTGCTGCTAAATTGATGCCAACTTCTTTTCTTCTTTGTTTATTCCTCTTTGGCTTCCATGCATAGATCTACCTATGCATAATTGCACTAATGATTCCAGTAACATCTGCACTCCCTCTGATATATATTTTTGTCTATTTTCCCATCCACACTGGCTTCTCTTCTGCCTCTTGTGTGTGTGAGTGTGTGTGTGTGTCTATATATTTTATACTGCTACAGTACTTTAATAAAGAATGAAAGTGCGCTCAATCACAAGTTCTACTTGATGCATTCTTCAGAAGTTTTTTTGTTATTTTTATATATGTATGTATATATATATATATATATATATATATATATATATATATATATATATATATATATATATATATATATATATATATATATATATAGAGAGAGAGAGAGAGCGAGAGAGATACAGATATAGCAATAGATATAGATACAGATATGCATCAATCTATTGCCAAATACTGAATGCTCCAAACAGTGAATACAAAAAGAGCAATCCTTTTAGATCATATCTAAAAAGTTGGAATAACTGACCTCCTCCCCCTACATCTCCTGCTAATTATATATGCCAACTCTGAGATCGCACAATAGCATGGAAATGGTAAATTTTGAAACCCCATTGTACTATGATATCTCACATAAAGCAGCCAACAGGCTGAAAAACAAGATAAAAACAGCAGTTGCTCTTCTGAGTGTTTGCTCTTATAGACTGTAACTATATATATATATATATATATATATATATATATATATATATATATATATATATATATGTATATATATATATATATATATATGGGTCTACTTTACTTACCTAAAAAAAAAATCGCTGACATTCATTTCACTGAGATGAATACACAGACAACATCCGGAATACCAACCTTCCGTCCCGAGGTAAGTAACTGCTTGGCCATCCAGCTGAACTTTGCCCCTTACTCCCATGGTAGTGCAATCTCGGCGTTAGTATATTTAGTTAGGGGGGGGGTATGGGTTTAGTTTTGTTTCTTTTGTTTTGTTTTATGGGATGGCCAAGCGGTTATTTACCTCGGGTCAGAATGTCTGTGTTCCAGATGTCAGCCTTCTGGTTTGTCGGTGTATTCATCTCAGTGAAATGAATGTTGGCGATGTGGTTTTTTGGGTAAGTGAAGTCTATCATATATATATATATATATATATATATATATATATATATATATATATATATAGATGTATGTGCACACACACACAAACACACACACACACACACACACACACACACACACACACACACAATCACATGAGCAGAGGTGTGTGTATGTACAGTTTAACTACTTGCTTATCTTCATTGTAATTAGTCTTCACTCATCATTGCTGATCAGTGTATCACCTATCTGCTGCCTACATTGACCCTGGCTTCCCTCCTTTTAAGACAATATCCCATGGAATATCCATTAATGCTGCCTCTCCAAAATAATGTGTGCTGAGATGTTTTGCTTTAAGCTGTTGACTAAGTAGGGTCCTCTGTATCACTGCAACCAGCCTATTATGAGTCAGTGCTCACTAGTCTTGGGGTGTAATCTATGACCCCTGTAGGGAATCCACTGTTATGAATTTATTTTTACATTTTCCTGAGACCATTACTGAGCATGTATCCCTGTCATTTCTACACATCTGTTTTCTGACTAAGACTCAGATAATATGTTTTACCTGTCTATCCAAATTATTAAGGTCTGTGGCAATTCTATTGCAGGTGATTAATCAAATTCCACTGTAAGAAACTCGATTCACATCCACACTTTCTTGCCAAAATCTCTTGATCCTAAATAATATCATCCTACATTAAGACACAAGGTTAAGGACAGTTCAGCCCCTTCCATTGTCTAACATATCTGGTGAGTACCCCCCCCCCCCCTCAGTCCATGATGTTCATTCTTACATGTAGGCCATTTGGGTCTATATCATATTAGCAAATGCACTAAATTACTAATGCTATATAATGAAGCCACAATACCCAAAAATCCAAAATGTCGAACACATGAATCAGCGATTCCCAGGGAAAAAGAAATCGCTGGTCCGTAAAAAAAAAAATCCAAACACACCCCGACTTAAATATACCAACTCCGATATTGCACCACAGTGGAAGAAATGGCAACATCCCAAAAACGGCCCAGTGATTTTTTTTCCCTAGGAAAAAAAAATCGCTGTTCCATGCTTTCGGCATTTGGCCATTTCGGGTAATCACACTTGACAAAACAGCATTCGCAGATTTAAGCATTCACTTAAATAATTGGAACCCGCCCATTTTACCCCTTCATTCTTAAGCCCACAGTCTGCCCTCATCCTTTAAGTAGTCTTCTCAACATTCTGACCATAGTTTCATTCCTGCATCTGTTCCTAACAAAATTCCTCCATCAGTCTTCCAAGAGACCACCAGCTCCCATTGTTCTGTCATGAAGTGACCACCTTTATGCATTTCCTTCATAGTAACTCTTGTACTCATTAGGAATTCTCTGAATTAAGTAATAGCCTGAGTAAGAATGCTTTTCTAGTCCAAAGGGCTCAGGAATGCTATACCAAAATTTCTTCTTGTCTTTTCAAACATCCAACACTCTCTTCTGCCTCTGAGTAATAATTTGAAAATTGTAGATATGAAAGGGAGGCAAAAAATCAGCAATGTTATTAGCCATATTTGGAGTGTATTGCACTTTGAAAGCACTGTTAAATTGCAGAGCCCTGAACATAACTTGCCTGAACAATTCCTTTGGCCTTCTGCCCCCTAATTATCTCTTTATAAGTGTATTTTTGCCACATTTTATTTGCTTATTATTTGCTATGAAGCATTCATTGATTCATTGATGAGACAGAGCTGTTCTCTCCACTGGCATGTTGCTGTCAATGATGACAACCACTCTGGTTTTAGTACAAACATCATAGATCTGTGGAGCATTTCCTCCTTAATATAACCTATATCGTGGCAACATGGCATGTCTGTGTACAGCTGGAGGTTCAGATTACCAAAGCACCTATTCTGTTATGTTAGTAACATTTCATTATATTTTCAGGGAACACCTCCAATGTCTTCAGATGCTTCATTGTCTCATCCATGATGTATGCAGAGTAGTACATTCTAACCAAATACCTATTAAAACATCAGACATGTCCTTCTCAGGCTGATAGCACTATGTGAAATCTAGATGCCCCAGCAAGGTTTGTGTCAGAAAATCATGATTTTTAAGCCTTGACACTTCCTTCTAAACTACCCCATGGGCTGTTTGATCTTCTGCTTAGGCTACCTGAATCATCCTCGGTCTATATCTATCAAATAGCAGTGAACTCCATCAGCCTACCTGCATCTGCTGTATTATCCTAGCTAAGAGGGAGCTTGTGCTCCACAGGTATTCCTTGAAAGGGCAGCAAGCCTTTAACATTTTACCCAGTAATGTCCTCAGTAACAGGACATCATCTGAGTCATGTGTTGCATGGCTTTAAGATTCAAGTTTCCCAAGTGCCATTAAGCAATGAGCTTTTTACATGAAGTGATGAAGTGATCTCTTTTGTCATAACATCAGTCTGCCTTTCAGAAAAAAACAAAAAACAAAACAAAATGAAACAGTCTTCCTGACTTATTGAGAGTGGCCAGAAAATCAATTTAGTGTGGCCTTTCAGCAGCTATTTCATCTCATTGATTATTATCTCATTAATATAATCCATGTTTCAGTAGCAAACCAGGAAAGGTCGCCCAGACAGTTCCAACTGACTAATGCCCTAGTATGGTATAAAGGTGCTAAATCAATCTAAATAGTCTCACTTCTTTCTCAGGCACTGTGACTAATGGAAATTTGGTAAATGGCATTAATGGTGGCTAACATTTATTTTTCACCTTATTTCTCTCTCTGTCTTGTTCTACAAGTTCCTAAAGTTCCATTTACTTACTTTCGATTGAAGCCAAAATGAGGCCTTTCTGAGCATGACTTATTTTCCTATACCGTAATAGGAAGTCTTTCTTGAATCAGGTAAACACATTTTACCTAAATATTTCTCAAACTGATCACTTGCAGAGGTTCCTGTAGCACTATATAGAATATCCTATAATTTTGTATACAGCTGCTTGGTATTTTACCAGCCCTGAAGGAACTTCAGGACAGCAATCCATAGTATCTTCCTGGCTCAGCCGTTTAATTCTCCTTGGTTCCTATTACACAGCAAAAGACGAAAGAAGCACCAAGTCCAAACGGTGACGGACTTCCACAATATTTATTTAAAACTGTTCAAAACGAACTGAAGAGCAGCCACAAAGCCAAGGTAAAATACAAAACAAGAACCAAAGGAACAATGTGTTAAGCGCTTTTCGTCCGGATTATATCCGGACTTCTTCAGACAACTCGCTCGTATACACAATGGGTTTAAATAACCTCTTCCTATAGTAATGGCCAATCCCCTCTCAGTAAATACTTCAAATAGATTTGAGAGCAAAATAAGCCTTAAAAACAAGTGATTCGTCAGTCTGACATATAACACAAGCTTTTATACTTTATTGTGAATTTGACTACTGTGTTTGAACTGTCTTATTTTTGGTATAATCCTGATGAAAAGCATTTAACACATTGTTCCTTTGGTTCTTGTTTTGTATTTTACCTTGGCTTTGTGGCCGCTCTTCAGTTCGTTTTGAACAGTTTTAAATAAATATTGTGGAAGTCGGTCATCGTTTGGACTTGGTGCTTCTTTTGTGTTTATCCTATTTGCTGTTTCTATTACACTGCCATTGCCAGCTGGGAAGGTATCAGCTTGAATTTATACTTCTAAATCTGTCCAAAAGGGAGAAGTTATTCTTCTGCCAGCTATCATTCCTCTGGACTATAGCTATCTTCTGAAACAGAGGAAAATGGGAGGTGAACACTCCAACAACCTGGGCACAAAAATTACTGCAGCAGCAGAACTCCCATGTACTAGTACTAATGCTAAATTCCCAACACTGTCTTTTAGTTGCTCTTAAGATGGTTCAATGAAAATTGTGATTATTTTCTGTCCTCTGTCCATTTTATTAGTATTTTGAATCTTGTTTCAGGAAATTTACTTGGTGTGTATGATTCCTGCCTTTTCTCTTTGCTGAGGTTGCTGGAGGGGTATGATGCTTCTTTGTTAGTTAGCCTTGTATCAGTATACCTAACATCCTATCTTAGATGTTTTGTGACAAATTTTAAACCCAGAATTTACTTCACAAATTCCTTCAGCATTAACCTTCGTTCTATACCCGCAGTAGTGGTGCTGCGGTAGCGTTGTCGCCTCACAGCATGATGTTGTCGCGTTTGATTCTCAGTTAGAGCGTCTTCTGTGTGGAGGCATGCGTGAATGGGCATGCCTTCGTTGAAGGTTGTGCATCAGGGCTGGGAACTCGACATGTAAAAATCCACTACCAAACATTAGCAGACCAGAGTTCCGCTGTGGCGGCCCCTAACCGGGATAAGCCGAAAGACACAACTACATTAACCTTTGTTGTATATGTGCACTTTTCTGGGCTAATATTTCAGTTATATGGACAACATTAAATAACAGTTCAGGTCTTACTGGCTATATTAAAGCAATTGTATATGGTTCAGGTCCACAGGGATTAACCATAACACCAGAAAAACTAAACTCATGCTCTTCAGAACTACAAAGGACTCTCTCAGGTTCCTAATACATGGACAAAACCCTAACGTCTGCACTCTGTTCAATGTTTTAAAATGCCTTCGCTTTTTGGCTTGACTGCCTGATGACCTTCGGAAGCATATTTACAGAAGGGTTATTAAAATTATGGCTGTGTTGGTAGTATTAGAACACATGCCTATGCCTAACCCATAATACAAAAGCAGCATTAAAAAATGAGAAGCTTCCCCTGTCATGGAGTATGACATTTTACTTGTCACTTCTAACTCTTAAACCAACTGTGCCAGGATTTATATGTTTATGATGCAATCTTCTTATATTGTTTTATCCTTGCTAAAACCATCCCCTGGATTCATCAAGCCCTGCATGGTGTGCAGGACTAGTGCAGGAGCTCCAGCAGGCAATATGTCTGCCGTGCAATCCAGGAATAAGCTGCATGGACGTGCACGAGCGCTCCTGCACTAGTCCTGCATGGACTCAACTCCTGTATGCAAATTAATCCATTTGCACATGAAATCCATGCAAATGAGGTGAATTTGTGATCCATGAAGCTGGCAGCTGGCCGTACAGGACTAGTGTAATCTGCAGAAATGTACTTGGTTAGTAACCGAGTACATTTCTGCAAACTACAAAACGGAGTCATGACAGCTCCAAATAAAGGGTGGATATTATGTTGAAAGCAAGCTAATGGCCAAATATATGGCTATTGGCATGGAAAACAGTTGCAAAAAAAAAACAACTTTTATTTTTTATTTTTTTAGTCAATTTCGGCTGTTTAAGTATAGGGCAGTGGCGTACAAATGGGATCGGGCAAAAAAAAAAAATTAAAATAAGCATTCTAACCAAAGTCACTATTTTGCCATTATATTCAATGGCAGGCAGAAGACAACATGGCCAGTGAACAGTGGTTGCTAAGGGGGGAGGCTCAGTGTGGGACCTGTAACCATGCATCAGCAGGCAATCCTATGCAAATGAGGGGAATGATACTGAATCCCAGATTTCCCCTCAGTGCTAGTCAGCACCCAACAGTGTAAGAGCAGGAATAGCTTGGTGCAAGCCTAGGAGTTAGCTGACATCATAGGCGTGTGTGTCCAGGCATACTGTAAGTGGATTGGAGCCCAGTGGCTTGGGTTTGCCCTTAGCTTAGCAGAGCTAAGTAAGGGGGTGTGTCTGAGGCTGCCTAGCACTCTTTAAATTGCCAAAGCAGGTGTGCGTGCCGTACACTGGGTTTTAAAGGGGAAAAAAGAAAAAGTAAACCAGGAAATAGCAGCTCTGTGCACATTTGAGCACTGTGTTTGTGCGGCGTGCCCCCGGGCTTAAACAGGAAGGCAATGGGAAGGGAAAACAGCAGTAGGAAGGTATTCAGGGAGAACTAGCATAGCTGGCTGGTGAAATGCATTAGAATCAGCCAATTACACAGGTAGCAGACCAGCCCAGCCCAAAACACTACTATAAACAATGCAAACACCTTTCCCTCAGGTTTTTCCCACATACTCTACACCACCGGTGTATACAAGCGGGGGAATTTTAACAAACAAATACAACAAAATGATAGGAGCTGCAATAGCTATCATATATCAACATATGGGAGAGGCTGAGGGTGGTGAGGATGAGAATGCTGTTGAACAACCCACAGTGAGGAGACAGAGAAGAGTGTACAAACCGAAGATAACCTACCAGGGGCTCCATGAGCTGGAGTTAGTGGAGCACTATAGGTTAGACAGGGACCTCCTCCAGAAAATTGATGAGCTGTGCTGGCCACGCCTAACACACAGAACTAACAGAGGGGAACCTATCCCAGTGGATACCAAGGTATGTGTAGCCCTAAGAATGCTAACTACAGGTATCTTCCAAAGGCCAACTGGGGATATCATGGAGATCTCACAGGCATCAACATCCAGAGTACTACACCAGTTCCTGGATGCCATGTCAGCACATGCCGGTGAGCACGTATATTTCCCCAACACCCATGAGGCGTCGGCCAGCAATATGTATCTCTTCCACCAAGTAGCAGAATACGCTGAGGTAGTGGGTGCTATAGACTGCACGCACATATGCAACAAAGCACCACCCTATGAGCGGGGTATGGTCTACATCAACTGCAAGGGCTTCCCTCCATCAGCTGCCAGGTCATATGCGATGCCCAGGGCTTAATAATGTATCTGTATGCTGGCTGCCCTGGAAGCTATAACGATTCCCACATCTGGTATTTGATACAGCTGTACCAGAGATTTGCCAGTGGGGACATCCCTTATGGTTACCTAGTGGGGGATGCTGGTTACACACTGCAGCCGTGGCTGATGGCACCCATCAGAAATGTACACACACCGAAACAAGAACTCCATAATGATGCACATGCACAGACCAGAATTATAATAGAGCATGTGTTTGGGATGCTCAAGTCACAGTTCCTGTGCCTGGACACATCTGGTGGAGCCTTGCAGTACTCCCCAGCTACATGTACTCAGATTGTCATCATATGTGCCATGCTACACAATATGATCCTGCAGAAACAGCTGCAGCAGGAACAGCATGGAGCAGGGCCACACAGCCCTCACCATTGCCAAGGCCTGCACAGGCACAGAGTGACTTAGAGGAGGAACAACCTGAGCCTGCCCAAGTAGGCATAAGGAGGCATGCTCAGTATCCCCTGGCCTTGGCAAAGTGTCAACGCATAGCACATACAGACAAGGGAGGGACCCAGAGAATGACAGCTCTCTCTCTTACTCGCACATGCAGTAAAAGGGATGCCAAACATGACACTACCTGTGCACAACCATGTATAGGGAGTGTACTATGTGCATCCAACATAGGCAGCCCTCCATCACCATCCTCAATACTGGCACAGCCACAAGGTAAGTCACTCTTCTTACCAATTGCCGAATGGAGTTGTATGTGTTGTTACTTGTATCTACGGTATGGATGTGAGCATGCAAGGGGATCGGGTGGCTGAATGGGATGCTGGCAGATAGTAGACACCTATAGTGGCAGCATGTGATCTGTAACAGATACTGGTGTCACCATAGTAGCCAGTGTTAGACATGTTGACAAAACCCACTGCAGGAAATGTGCTGGGCCACATGTCTGTCCATATGACACACACATGCCAGTCAGGGAGGTTCACATACCCAACAACAGTCTCAGCCAGCAGGACAGGTGTAGACAAACACAAACAAAGGCTGTGCTAAGCCCTCTGAATGATGGCTATGGATAACCTCCCCCCCAGGCCTATACAGACATAATACATCAGATCAGGCAGTGGGATGTGAGTTCTGAAGGGTAAGAACTCAGAAACCACTATGTAGTCCAATCAAACCTAAGACCTGCAGTACACTGATATGCCTCTAGTCAGCATGAAAGGTTACAATACAGAATGAAATGGAGTACCTGACATACCAGTACAGTCATAGCAAATGTGTACAAGTGTCAGGTTTGGCCCCCCCACAATCCTATGTAGAAATGTAGAAACAGTCCGGTGCCCCCCCCCAATCCTATGTAGAAATGCAGAAACAGTCAGGTGTTCCCCACCCCCAATCCTAAGTAGAAATGTAGTAACAGTCAAGTGTGCCCCCCCAATCCTATGTAGAAATGTAGAAACAGTCAGGTGTGCCCACCCAATCCTATTTAGAAATGTAGTAACAGTCTGGTGTGCCCCCCCCCCACCAATCCGATGTAGACATGTTGTAGCAGTCAGGTGTGCCCCCCCAGTCCTAAGTAGAATTGTAGTAACAGTCAGGTATGCCCCCATACAATCTGATGTAGTCATGTAGTAACATGTATGTGTAGGTATAATACCAGTGGAGCACAGATGACCTGAGGTGGCCAAGGTAGCAGGAAAGTTGTAGCATTTGTACACTATGCAGGTATGTGTGTGTTAGGTTGGTGTGTGTTTCATATTGTGTGAGAGTGGTCAGTATGTATGCATGTTGAGGTTTGACCTGGTGGCCATTGCTAACTACAGTCGATGACAGGGCCAAGTCCTCACAACTGCAGTGCTAAAGACAATGCTCCCCAGTATAACACATGCTAGCAGGAAGCCATTGTAAATGTATGGTGGTAATATGTGTCACCATCTGAAAGACGGACATGGCATGACTGTTAGGCTAGATATACAAGCAGTACACAGGGAAATGTACCCCAGACATACAGCATATAATGTGTAACCGTGAAATGTACAAATTGTTGCAAAAGAGAGTAAAATCCCATGAGTGGAGGAGTGGTCAGCCTCAGTAAGAAGCTGAGATCCCTTATAAGATCCTTCAAAGCTAGCTACGAAAACAAAATTGCCACTAATTCTAAGGACAACCACAAAGCATTCTATACCTATGTCAAGAATCTTAATGGCAACACCCAGATCTGCTCTGTGTTACGGCACAATGGCACGAAAATTACAGAAACAACTGATATTCCCAACATCCTGGCACATTGGTGCAGTGTTAACTTTACCTCCCCTTCACCCCCTAAAGGGCCCATATCTATGCAGGAAGAATGCAAAGTCCCTGTAATCACAACTATGCAGGTAAAAGCTGCACTCTCTAATGCCAAAAACACAGCATCCATGGGACCGGACAACATCCCAGGCTGCATTTTACACGAACTTCAGAACGAACTGGCTCCCCACCTAAACACCATGTTCAATCATAGCCTCACATCAGGCTTTGTGCCCACTGAATGGCATACAGCAACAGTTATCACACTCCACAAAGGGGAGCCACCACTGATCTTGGTAACTATTGCCCTATTAGCCTGACAAGCCTGGTCTGCAAGGCCATGGAATGTATCATCATGGAACTCATAAACAAAGACATTGGTAACTTCCAAACTCTGGATCCCACCCAGTTCAGGTTTGTGAAAGGCAGATCATGCCTGCTGAACCTGATTGACTTCTTTGAGGCAGACACCAAAGCCGTAGATGAGGGTAAGATGGTTCATACAGCCTATCTTGACCTCGCCAAGGCTTTCGACACCATCCACCATTCTGGAATTATAGCTAAACTCACTAAAATAGGAATAAATCCCTACTTCACAAGATGGGTTGCCAACTGGCTCACTGACAGAACCCACACTGTAAAAGTTACACACTCCAAATCTGACCACAAACCAGTGACAAGTGGTGTACCATAGGGTTCAATCCTGGGACCTCTCCTGTTTGGTATCTACTTCTCTGAAGTGCAGGCTAACACAGAAGGCCTCTGGCTAATGAAATTCGCAGATGACTGCAAACTAGGAGCCATAGTCGAGTCCTCAAATTATGTGGAAATACTACAGAAGGGCCTCGCTGAGACAGATGCTTGGTGTCAGAGCCATGGCCTCAAGCTCAAAGCCAAAAAGTGCACCGTCATCCCCTTTGGTAAAAACTCTGTACCCATGAACTACTACATAGACAGCAGTCTACTTAACACCGAATGTGTGATAAGAGACCTTGGGACACAGGTGGACAATAGTCTGTCCTTTGATAGTCACATCACCACAGTAGTCAGGAAGTCCTTCTACGTGGCACACCTCATCATAAAAGGGTTCTCATCCAGGAAAAAAGAGGTCATTGTTCCCCTCTACTCAACACTTATTAGACCCATTATAGAGTACAACTCCCTTTTTGGAATGTACCTCACAAGACATCTGCAGCAGCTGGAAAGGCCACAGAAGTACCTCACAAAGAGGATTACTGACCTCAAACAGATGACCTAAACTGACCATCTCAAAAAATTCCAGCTTTACTCCATAGCGTATCGCCCACTCCGAGGTGATCTCTGCTTAATATACAAAGCTATGTCAAACCCAGAGGTGTTGGACATGCTACACTTAAAGAAATCCCAATCCCTCCGAGCTACAGGCTCTAGGGGCCTAAACCTTGTCACCACAATAAACAGGACATGCTGGAAGGATAGATTCCTGTCCCAGGGTTTTCCCATACTCTGGAACAGGTTACCCATCTATGTCAAGCAAAGTTATTCATTAGCACTCTTCAAGAAAAATCTTGATGAGTGGATGGGAAATTGGAAATACACCCCAGGAATCACTTCTGTGTCTCTGCTCAACAGTGGCACAGGAAAATAACTTTCTTGGGTGGCGTAAGCCAAGGAACTTTGTTGGCTAGGCTTATGTAGGCCCTCAGGCCAATAGCCTAGTACCTACCTATGAACCTATGAACACCCTTGGAATTGCACATACAGGTATGCATCACATTATCTGGGCTTGTAGTAGGGAATACCAATGTCATCTGGCTGAGCACTTGCAGATCACAAAGGTGATAGGACTGATGTATTGGGAAACAGCTGATGTCCCTGCACAAGACAGCATAACTGGAATGCCCCATGCGCATCTGTGAGTCAGATGCAAGTAGTGTCCATAGCACACATGCACCCAGCTCACCCAAACACCATCCACAGGTACCTCTCCAATCTTATCCCTACTTATGCGAATGGGTAAAATATGACCCCCACCTGTGTATGGCGATAGCAAAAGAATTCAGCATGCAGTGCAGGTGTCCCATGCAGGTGTGTCCCTAGCTGTAATCAGCACCCTACCAACATCCACACCACCTGATCAATACTGATAGACAGTATTGGCATGAACACCTAGCACACCTAACCTGTCACCCCAGGGGAATGTACTGTATGGCAGTCTGGGACTGTAGGACGGACAGAATCCAATGACCTGCTACAACTGGCCTGCATCACCACCAAATGGCCTACAGGCCTCAGCCAAATGCCTGAATCTCACCCTACTGCCAATGTATGTTATGTCATGGACACCCAAATAACAACATAACACACTCCACATAAACCATATGCAAGGCCATGTGGACAAACCACAGTAACATGTCCACCATGTCCCACTGCATGAATTGAGGACTAACACCAAAACACAGCTGTGATGAGGTGATAACTATAGGGAAAGTATCAGAGAATCCATGCATAATGTATGGAAGAGGATAGAATAATAGGGGGGATGGGAGCATGGGCAGCATGGAATGTGCAAAGTCCGACACACAGCCGTGTGCACATACTATCCCTGGCTGCAAACACAAAAATGGGTGGTTACAAACCTGCCCATACACCACAATAGGGGGTAATGTCCTGACTTATGACCCCTGCCTCTGGGTAACCTGTGTGAATCTGTACAGCTGTGAGGTATTGCCACAGCAAGATAAGGCATACTGTCATGTTGATGGATGTACAAGTATGGGATCCTTTGCCATCACTGTACCAAGGTGCTTAACTAGATACACAGACCCAACAGCAAGTGTCTGCAGCTCCCACTCCAGAATGGCATAACTTTCCATGAATATGTAGCCGTTTGACCACAATACTGGACACAGCTGCATTCACCCTGTGTTCCGCAGGACATCACTGCAAGCAAAAATGTCCACCTGATAGTACTTGAGGACATAAAACATCACAGTGTATAACAATACACATGTCTGAATATCTCTGCTAACACCAGTACCATATAGCAGAAGCAGCACAGACACAATCACCTACAGTACACACTATCCCTCCCACAGTTTGACCCCATATCGCCAACTGATCTACAGATGTCCTGCAGAAACAGTTTACTAGCTGTGGGTGTAGAACGCAAAGGTCTGCACTGGAGTACAAACTACCTGGAATAGATACATTCAATACAGAAGGGCATACTGGGCATGTTCACACACTTAGAGAAATGAAGACAATGTCAGACAACAACATACTGAAAGGTCATACTGGGCATGCTCACACATAAACAAGTTTGTCCATGTCTGCCAACAACAGTGGGCCATACATATCTGACAGTTGCAGATGTTAGTGCATACAATCCTCAGTATGCACCAGTCATGCTTTGCACACACATTGGATAGGAATATACCCATATATCCAAGGACAACACACTTTAATATGCCAAAAGTACACATACATAGATGTGTGGAAGAGAGTGACAGTGACAAAGAGATTTCCATCATGAGGCCTGTCCCACCCAGCACACAGCCAAATGGCTACAACCACATGATGTGTAAATGTCACTCACTGTAGAAATTAGCCACTGGTATCCCTCAGCATTATTGATTCTGTGGTGCTAGTGCTAGCTGTGCAACATGACTGTATAAGGCAGTAGTCATCTATCTGTGTATACACGTGCCTGCAGAATATAAACCTGTGTGTGCCTGAATGTGGCATGTCTACCTCTAGATGAATGGCTTATGGCCCATGCACACACACCACCCTCCCCATAGCCCTACTATGGCAAACCTGCTGATGTCATTCACTTTGAAATACACCATGGGAAAGAAGTAGACCAGTAATCTCTGTGGCACATCCTATAACTGTGTAATGCTGTAGTGTGATAAACTAGTAAGGTAGGAGTTCTAATCCATGGCAACAGTGTGTCTCTGTCTGTGGAGGGAACAATGCTTTTAGGCTAGTCACACTCATTACAATTCAAATGTCCTACTTTGGCAAGCCTGCTGATGTCATTCACTTTGAAATACACCTTTGGGAAAGGAGTAGACCAGTAATCTCTGTGGTGTGTCCCATAACTGTGTGATGTTGTAGTGCAATAAACTAGTTAGGTAGGGGTTCTAATCCCAGACAGGGCAAGTTTGTGTGTGTATTGTCTTTGTAGGGAGCAATGCTTTTTAGGCTAGTCACATTCACTACAATTCAAATGCCCTGCTTTGGCAAGCCTGCTGATGTCATTCACTTCAAAATACATCTTTGGGAAAGGCATAGCCCAGTAATTTCCATAGCGTGTCCTATAACTGTGTAACACTGTAGTGTGAGAAATTAATTAGAGAGGAGTTCTTATCCAAGACATGGTAACTGTGTGTGTGTGTGTGTGTGTGTGTGTGTGTGTGTGTGTGTCTCTGTCTGTGCAGGGAGCAATGCTTTTTAGGTTAGTCACACTCACTACAATTCAAATGCCCTACTATGGCAAGCCTGCTGATGTCATTCACTTTGAAATACACCTTGGGAAAGAAGTAGACCAATACTCTCTGTGGCACATCCTATAACTGTGTAATGCTGTAGTGTGACAAACTAGTAAGGTAGGAGTTCTAATCCATGGCAACTGTGTGTCTCTGTCTGTGGAGGGAACAATGCTTTTAGGCTAGTCACACTCATTACAATTCAAATGCCCTACTTTGGCAAGCCTGCTGATGTCATTCACTTTGAAATACACCTTTGGGAAAAGAGTAGCCCAATAATCTCTGTGGTATATCCTATAACTGTGCAAGTCTGTAGTGTCATAAACTATCCATTGACCTACTTTGGAAAGCTTGATGATGTCATTCCCAGTGAAATACACCTTTGGCGAAGGAGTACCCCAGTAATCTCTGTGGTGTGTCCTATAACAGCATAATGCTGTAGTGGGATATAGTAGTTTGGTAGGGGTTCTATTTCCAGACATGACAAGTGTTGATGTCCGTGTGTGTGTTTCTTTGTCCTTGTAGAGTGCAATGCTTTTGAGGCCATTCACAGTCACTACAACCTCCATTGACCTACTTTGCCAAGCCTGCTGATATCATTCCCAGTGAAATACACTTTAGGGAAGGAGTACTCCTGTAGTCTCTGTGGTGTGTCCTATAACAGCATAATGCTGTAGTGTGATACAGTACTTTGATTGGGGTTCTATTCCCAGACAAGACAAGTGTGGATGTTTGTGTGGATGTTTCTTAGTCTGTGTAGGGTGCAATGCTTTTGAGGCCATTCACAATCACTACAACCTCCATTGACCTACTTTTGCAAGCCCGCTGATGTCATTCCCAGTGAAATACACCTTTGAGGAAGGTGTACTCTAGTAATCTCCATGGTGTGTCCTATAACAGTGTAATGCTGTAGTGTGATATAATAGTTTGAGAGGGATTCTATTCCCAGACATGGCAAGTGTAGATGTGTGTGTGAGTGTTTCTTTGTCTGTGTATAGTGCAATGCTTTTGAGGCCTTTCACAGCCACTACAACCTCCATTGAAATACTTTGGCAAGCCTGCTGATGTAATTCCCAGTGAAATACACTTTTGGGAAAGGAGTAGCGCAGTAATTACCGTGTCGCAGGCTATAATTGTGTAATGCTGTAGCATGCTAAACTAGTTAGGTAAGAGTTCTAATCCCAGACATGGCAAGTGTGTGTGTGTGTGTGTGTGTGTGTGTGTGTGTGTGTGTGTGTGTGTGTGTGTGTGTCTGTGTTTGTCATTTGTATCCTGTGTGGAGGTGGCTGTGAGTGTGTAACAACTGGACTCATTGTGGAGTGGGTTTTGCAAATCTTTTATATGGTGGCCCTATTATATGTCACAATGTCCACTTTACAAAGATAATAGATGTCAAATAGCCGAGAGGCTGGGGTGCCAATCCATACCCCTACATGTGACATCAAGGCCTGTCGAACAAAGTAGGCAGCCCTTGTATTACCCAGAGAACACTCTCAACCCATGTCTCATACACAACCACACTTGCCTAGGATACAACCACTATGTTGGTAGTACCCTGCATATTGCCCACAGGTAGTAACCATGGTGTGATTGAACTGGAATACAAAAGGCATGGCACCCTGTCCATCCATACAATAGCCACATACTTGCAGATAGTGCACCTTCACTATGTTCCCCACTGGATGCCTGCAACACCTGTGGTGCTATCAAATGTGACCCACAAAGGACATATCATGCCTTAAACACATGCCCTGTATGGACAAATGTCACTAATACCAGAGAATACCTGTATCATGCTATCAGTGTAGGTGCAGGGTCAACCTGCTGTCCATTACCAGTACCCTCCACATGAGTCCAGGACTGGCACATCTGATGATAACAATCTGTGTACACAACATGGGCCAGACACGCCAAGTACAGTTCCACATGTCACTGTACATGCATGTAGGATGTGTGCACATCCCAGACACCGTCCATGTCATAGACTAAAGAACACATACATGGCAAGCATTACACAGCACTGGCCACACACTATAGTAACCCAGGTGACAGGATGATGAATGCAATACCCACCTGTGTGGGCCAATCCAGACACTACACCCCTGAGCAACACTACAGACCATTGTCGTGTGGCCTGATGCCAAGGTATACCCTTCAGCTAGCCTTGTATAGCCTTCTGGCACAGTCAACCACTACACGCCCATGAAGTAATGCAACCATGCATGTCAGTACTGGCACCCTGTGTCTGTGTGTGTGGTGTATAATGCTTTTGACCACATTCACACTCACTACAACTCCCATTGGCATACTGAAGCATGCTGTCTGATGTCAGACACCTTATCCTACCTTTTGCCCATATAACCTCCGGATATCCCTGTGGTGCATGTGATACCTGCGCATTACTGTATTGTGGCAAACAAGCTAGTCAGGAAGTGTATTCCTGACCCTGCCAAGTGTGTCAATGTGTGTGGGTCCCTGAGAGACTGTGGCTGTGTTGATGCTGGCACCTGTTCATGTGGACGGGCACATGTACTACACCTACTATATCACTACTATATCACTGTTGCAGATGTCACTCACCATCACATATACGTTTGGGCAGCTCTTCAACATGTAAGCTATGTGGCGCATGCAATAACTGCATAAATGCATGGATCATGCTATAAGCAAGCAAAACCATGACTCACTCCGCCATGAAAAGAAAACCAGTCTGGTAGACCCCTATCATAAACAAGCTATACAATAGATGGAGGAAACTATTACAGAAAAGAGTAAAATCCCATGAAGTGAAGACATCCCTGATCAGTATCAGCACGAAACTACGATCCCTCATAAAAACATCCAAGGTGAACTTTGAAAGAAAAATTGCCAAGGACTCCAAAAGTAACCACAAAGCATTCTTTAGCTATGACAAGAATCTAAGTGGCAATGCTCAGATCTGCTCAGAGTTAGTGCAGAATGGCACAAAATACACTGAACCAACCGATATTGCCAACATCCTGGCAGACAGGTTCAGTGCAAGCATCACCCCCTCTCACCCCCAAAATGGCCCATAAGCATACCAGAAGAATGTAGAGCCCCTGAAATCACAGACACTCAGGTAAAAAACAGCCCTCACCAAAGCCAAAACACAGCATCAATTGGGACCGGAAGGTGCCCCAGGCTGGGTCCTACATGAGCTCAAAGATGAACTAACCCCTCACCTAAACACACTGTTCAAACTCAGCCTCTCCACAGGCTGCGTACCCAAAGAGTGGAGCACAGCAATGGTTATTCTGATCCACAAAGGTGGAGCCACAACAGACCCCAGGAACTATCACCCTATAAGCCTGACTAGTTTGATCTGCAAGGCTATGGAGCACATCATAATGGAACTCATTAACAGAGACATTGGGAACCTCCAAACACTGGACGCTACCCAGTTCGGCTTTGTTAAGGGCAGATCATGCCTCCTAAACCTAGTGGACTTCTTTGAGACAGTTACCAAGGCTATAGATGAGGGAAAGATGGTACACACAGCCTACCTAGACCTCGCAAAGGCCTTCAACACCATTCCCCATTCTGGTATTATAGACAAGCTCACCAGCCTGAACATAAACCCCTATGTCACAAGATGGGTTGCCAACTGGCTCACGGACAGAACCCACCTGGTAAGAGTTGCCGGAGCTAGGTCTGACTCTAAACTGGTTACAAGTGGCATTCCTCAAGGCTCAGTCCTAGGACCCCTCCTGTTTGGCATATACTTCTCAGAGGTACAGGCGAGCACAGGAGGACTATGGCTGACCAAGTTCACAGACAACTGCAAACTAGGGGCTATAATTGACTCTCTCGCTGACACAGACATCCTCCAAAAGGGTCTCACTGAGATGGATACCTAGTGTCAAAATCATGGCATCAAGCTAAATACCAAAAAGTGCATAGTCACCCCCTTTGGAAAAAACAAAGTACCCACAAACTACCACATAGGTGGTAGTCCCCTAAATACAGAAAATGTAATAAGGGATCTGGGGACCCAAGTAGATAGTAATCTCTCCTTTGAAAATCACATTGCCAAAGTGGTTAAAAAATACTTCTATGTGGCCCACCTAATCACAAAAGGGTTTGCATCCAGATCAAAAGAAGTCATTGTGCCCCTCTGCGCATCACTCATCAGACCCATCATAAAGTACAATGCCCCATTTGGGATGTACCTTACAAGACACCAGCAACAGCTGGAAAGACCACAGAAGTACCTCACCAAGAGGATCACTGGCCTCAAACAGATGCCCTATGCAGCTTGCCTGAAGAAACTTCAGCTATATTCAGTTGCATACCGCCTACTCAGAGGTGATCTCTGCTTGGCATACAAGGCCATGTCCAACCCAGAATTGATGGACATGCTCCACCTAAAGAAAACCTTATCCCCTCGAGCCACATGCTCTAGGAATCTAAACCTCACCACAACAATAAATAGGATGTGCTGGAGGGATAGATTCCTGTCCCAGAGACTTCCCATGCTTTAGAACAAGATTCCAATCTACATTAGGCATAGCTCCTCGCTAACACTCTTTAAGAGAAACCTTGCTGAGTGGATGGGAAACAGAAAGTTTACCCTGGGGATCACTTCAGTGGCTCTGCTGGACAGAGGCACAGGGAACTAATCTAAGGGGGCGGCAAAAGCCAACACATTCTGGCTAGGCTTATAAATGCCTTCAGGCAGATAGCCTAGTACCTACCTATGAATCTATGAACCTATGAACCTATAGACATGTTATAGCAATACATAGTCAGTCAGGAGTGTGGTAGGTGTGTGACACAAAAATGCTTATGTTTTACACCCCCACCCCCTCCCTGACTTACTTTGTCTCTATCTGTTTCGCTCACTCCCTCTCTGGTGGATGTGAAGAAGCACACCTGCTTTGCTTAGGCAGCAGCTAGTGTTTTGTAAGTGATGCCCATGATCAGCTGATGGCCTCTGCATGAATTGCAGTCCTCCTCTAGCTGATTGCATGTAGAACAGCTGTGGTAACATTCACATAGCCAATTGCATGGAAACACACTCCAATATCTAGTAACATCATGTTGGTATTGGTACTCTTCATTCACTGTGAGCAGAACCTAGATCTGGTGTTTGGCAAACAGTATCACAGATGGTTTTGTGATTTACCTCTAACAACATACACTAAGGAAACAGGCCAACAGACAGAAGGGGGTGTGCCTGACATGACTACAGAATGTAAGTGTTGCTATTCTGCATTTTGAGTAATGCTTGTTTAACAGGGTGTGTGTGGATATGGCTGGTCTACACATTTTAATAGCTGTCATGACAGTGCTATGTTTTTGAGGAAACTACCATCTGTAGGGTCATCTGCAGACTGGGCAGTGTGTGGAGCCTTTTGTTTCTTGTGTTACTCACAGAACACCTATCTGAGAACTGCAGGAGCATAATGTGAGGATTGCAGTCAGTACATGGTGACAGCCATGAGAGTTATTGACTTCATATCCCTCATAGGACATATGCTACAACAAACCCTGGTACAACAGTAAATGTTATGAGGTTATCACAGCAACATGTCAATACTGGGGTAGTGTTTGTAGCTCCAGCCACAAGTCTGTCAACCTTTGTACATATGTCATGCAGTAAGAGGTGCATATGTTCCTTATACCATTATTTATTGGCATCATACATGATAACAAGCCAGTCAGTTATCAGACTGCTGGACATGTTATGTATAGTAGGGGATGTTTCTGAGGACATAACTTGGCCATTCTGTGGTTGTATGTACAGTACTGGGATCTGCGTGCTTAGGGTGATTGTCAACAGTATGTGTACTGTGCATACGTACCTTGGGCTGTGCACAGACTGTGGTAGATGCCATTGTTGTTGGTCCTGTTCTATCTGATGTTACATGCCACTCCAGTGTATGGTACCCTATTGGCTCACATGTCTGAAGGGCCAGACATACATGTTTCCCATACCACAGACAGCCATCGTACCACACAGTGCCATGACCCAGTGTATGTAGGGTTAGTATGTGAGTGGCACATATGAGGATGGTGTATATCAAACAGTCCATATAGTGTCATATTAATCTTGTGTACCATATGTGGCTGTGTTTACAATGGCTGTGGGTATGCACTTTCTTGCAGGTGTCTATTACTCTGTCTTGTGACATGCATGTAGAGCCCACTGTAATCTCAGGTACTTGTGTATTCCCCCATACAAAATGTAGTCCACTGTTGTGGCAGTCTGCCTGCAGTTTCCACAGTGCTTTGTGACATGCCTAGCAGCCTAGTGCAATTACCCTGTATGCTGTTATGTCCAGTTATTTGCATGAAATACTGCTGCCAGGCCACCATAATTGTTGTATATTTCTGACAAAGCAGTGGGATCCTGTACAGATGTATGTCACTAACTACTGGGTAGTATGTGGCCATGTGACCCCTGCACCTCCAGGTATTATGTGTCAGGACAGACTGGACTGTGTGCATGCATAAAATGTGTGAGCATATGTAGTCCAGTATTTACTTGATATACCCATATACATGGCGATTAACATCCACATTGGGAGGTATGGTCCACATGTCTCGCATGAATGGGATATGTGTACACCTCTGGACTGACCAAAGCGTGCCAGACTGTCCACAAATATTGGTCATATCTCTGCTGTAGTCCACACGATCATTACTGTGCTAGCAGTTGTACTGTACTATGATGTCCTTAGGATGTCTGTCAGTAGCCAATGGCGCACATATCAAAAGCAGATGTGACCTCCCACACACAACATGTCTAAGACAACCCCTATTACAGTAGCAACAGTCTACATATATACCTGCAATAGGGTCTATATGAAAGCGAAAAACCCTATGAGCGAATACCAAAATATCAACCCCTATACCGCGAAACATGAAAATCCCAAACGCACTAAACAGCGAAAAAAAAATTGAACTGTCATAGTCGGCCAACCCCACCACTACCTATATACTACCTACCCAAATAAAATAAATAAACCACATACATACACTAACCAAACCCTACTTCTAACCTAAAGCAAAGCACAAAACTCTACTTCTAACCTGACAATAAACTCCACAAACACATCTAACTATGCACTTTCCTTAACCCCTACCTAACCCTAAGGTCTGTAACTACTGCACACGTCCCTTACAGACATACACCCAAAACAAATAATCCAAATACATACATTTAACAAAACCCTACCTCCAACACTACTAAACCCCAGATACAAAACTATCTATGCACTATCCTTAACCCCACCCTAACCCTAAGGTCCATAACTACTGCACATTTCCCCTATGAAAATATACACAAACAAAATAAACAACCTACATACATACATTTAACAAAACCCTACCTCTAACCCTACACTAAATCTAAAATATATTACTTATCTAAGCACTTACCTTAACCTGCACCCTATCCTCAACTCCGTAACTATCCAACACTTACCTTATGCAGCTAATCCACAGACGGTCCAACCATGGAAATTAAACATTTCCATTTTCGCGGTTTTCGTCTTTCACTCTAAGTCCACTTTGCACTATATGGTTCGACGTTTACGTATTCCTGCAAACGTCTTTTCGCTCTCTTAATATAGATCCCCTGCAATACATACATGACATCCCCTTGCACTAAGAGGTTGGGACTACTGGTGCTGAGGTAGGACTCCACTCCATGTTCTGGACATATGATAAACATATATGTATATATATTTATCCATATATCTATATAGATATATACACATATACATATCGACATACATATATATGCACACACACGTGCACGCACACACACACACACACACACACACACACACACACATATATATATATATATATATATATATATATATATATACACACACACACACACACACACACACACATATATATATATATATATATATATATATATATATATATATATATATATATATATATATATATATATATATATATGTATATATATATATATATATATATATATATATATATATATATATATATATATATATACACACATACATATAAACACTCAAATATATACATATACAGATCACTATATGTCTACACATATACAGATATAGATACATATGCAAATATACTTATGGATAGCTACATATATATCGACATAAACAGGTATATCTGAATAGATATGTATGCACATATAGTTATAGATATCTACATATATATAAACATACAAAGGAATATCTGTACACATAGGATGTGCAGACATACACTTACACACACACACACACACACACACACACACACACATATAAATATATATATATATATATATATATATAGAGAGAGAGAGAGAGAGAGAGCAATAAAACTCAGCTAAATAACGAAGAATTCAATTATATGCAGCAAAACTTCATAAAGATAGAACTTGTAAAGTAAAAGTCAGACAGCCAATAATTAGAGCTTTCATCCAGTTTAATGAGCTGGACTTCATCAGAAATAAGCAGAAATACAATGAACATGTCAGTATATAAAGAGTACATTAATAAGACAGTGACATCAAAATATTAAGACCAATAAAAAGCCTTACTTTCAGAAACATGAATATTCAAGAGAACAGTAAGTTATGAATATTCAACAAATGTACAGTAAATCATGACTAAGTAAATAGTGTACAGTATTCCCTGAACTATAAAAAATGAAAGTTAAAAGCCTGTGGTTATAAATTCCATTTCAAAGCACATCTGATATTTATATGTTCATTTAAGCCTGGGGGAGCTTCAGCATTTAACAAAAGTTGCCAAAGTAATTCTTTAACCTCTAGTAAAGTGTTTTTGTCTCCAAAAAATAAAGGTACATGGTCTAATATAAAGAATTTAAATCCAGTAAAAGTAGTACATGAATTGCTATGTTTAGCTAATGCATTACTTAAATCACCATTTCTAATAGCTGCAAGATGCTCGTTAATGACTGTTAAGGGCCCATGTAAATGGTTTAATCTTTCTAAGTCTCAATTGTCAGCTTTAAACACACTAGTTAATGACAAATCCCTAAGAATAATGAGAGCTGACAAGGGCTCTGGTATAGTTTTAATGGAACAGACCAGATATACCCAGATCCTACTAAAGGATCTAATTAACAGTGAATTTTATTCCCCTGCCTCTATGTCTGATGTTGAAAAGGCCTTTTGGACTATTGATAAAACTATTACAGATTTACATAAGAATAGTTTGATTTCAGATACGGAAGTTGCCTTCTTGAATGTTACTAATCCTCACGTAAGAAAATTTTTTGGGATCCCTACGATCCATAAAGATCTTGTTAACCCTCCCTTTAGACATATAGTGTCTAATAAAAAAAACTAAAGCTGAGGGAATTGCAGAATACATTGGTTTAGTATTAAATCCAATAGTACAGAATTCTCCATATTTCCTAAGAGATTCATGGGACTTTTTAAATTTGTTACACTTGAATCCACCACCGTGTTCTGACATTATTCTTGTTACCTTAAACATTTCTAGTCAGGAAATTAGCATGAAATTGGGTTCTGGTCCTGTTTTTGCACACAAGAAAATTAAATCTCTGCAATTAATGTTTGAAAATAGAGACCACCCTTTTCTTGTGTCACCACTTGTTATATACCAAGTACAAGGTATGTTCAGTCGTGATAAATATATTGTTTGTAAGTGGATCTTTACTGGAAGCTGTTACACCTTTAAACATAATAATTTTACAGTCTATTTTAAGGGCCATTTTGACTGTAATTCTTTTTTTGTGGTTTATGCTGCAGTTTGTACAACTTGTTTTTCATTCTATATTTGCAAGACCATACATAAACTCTCCACTAGAATTAAAGAGCATCTTGCAGCTATTAGAAATGATGATTTAAGTAATGCATTAGCTAAACACAGCAATTCATGTACTACTTTTACTGGATTTAAATTCTTTATATTAGACCATGTACCTTTATTTTTTGGAGATAAAAACACTTTACTAGAGGTTAAAGAAGTACGTTGGCAACTTTTGTGAAATGCTGAAGCCCCCCAGGCTTAAATGAACATATAAATATCAGATGTGCTTTGAAATGGAATTTATAACCACAGGCTTTTAACCTTCATTTTGTATAGTTTCAGGGATTACTGTAAACTATTTACTTATTAATGATTTACTGTACTTTTGTTTAATATTCATAACTTACTGTTCTCTTGAATATTCATGTTTCTGAAAGTAAGGATTTTTATTGGTCTTAATATTTTGATGTCACTATCTCATTAATGTACTCTTTATATACTGACATGTTGATTGTATTTCTGCTCATTTCTGATGAAGTCCAGCACATTAAACTGGATGAAAGTGCTAATTTTGACTTTTACTTTACAAGTTCTATCTTTATGAAGTTTTGCTGCATATAATTGAATTCTTTGTTATTTAGCTGAGTTTTATTGCTAATAATATTTTAGTTCTCACAAGTTATGTTTAAAGAGTCTTATAGAGAGCTTGGCTTTAGTAGCCAAAATATGAATGAATTCTCTCAACTAGTAATCCTGCCTAATTTCTTCGCATCCATGTATTCTGATGCATATGACGATCGAAACAGAGAAGTGATTTCTGCATCTAGGAACACTACCAGAGAAGTAATTTCTGCATCGACGAATACTACAACAGCAAGTGACTCTATCAAAGTATCTGGCTCTTCTGCAGATCGACCAGCGATCTTTTTCACAGTTCCAGCTATGCTTAACCATACTAATACAGGAGTTCAATTACAGTTCCTGTTGAATGGTAGCATTTCAGGTGAGCTTGCAAACACTAATGGCCTATTGTCAAACTAACTGCCATTTCCACTACTAACAGCTCTAATGTCATTTCTACCACTAACCGCTCTAATATTATTACCACTAGCCTGATCGCTGCTACTACTGTTTCCATGTCTACTGGGCTACATGACTCTTTAGCTTCAGCACTACCTACTGTGACAGCAATGCCGTCAGCCTTTAAGACTTCAACAATGCCTTCAGCCTTTAAGTCTTCAGCAATACCAGTGTCCTTGCCTGTTATCCCTTCAATTATGGCAGTTTCTGTTGCTGATTCTAATTATACTTTGCAACAGACCAGCAGAGGAGGTAATACTTTACAACAGACTAGCATTGCTTTGGCTCTTCGTGACAAAGAAAGTGCGCATGTTGAGTTGGATGTGATTTTACCTCTTGCAGTGAATTCCACTATAACAAACTTGCATAATGGTTGTTCAGATGCATGCTTTAATGATCAGGAATTACAGTTTAACGGCTCCCAACAGAGAATAACTGTCCACTCTTCTAGTGTATTGGATCCGATACACACACAAAGCTTAACAGCAGATGGTTCCCGCTCTAATGATCCGTTGGCCCCTATATCGCAGCAACCCACACATTCTATTGCTGCTGATGACCTTTTATCATTTATTAATGTGGACAAACAACCAAATCTATTTTCAGAGGCCCTTTTGGATAACAACTTGATTGATTATTCGCAAAACAGACAGTCCTCTTCTATTAGGACATTAAAACAGATTATTTTCAAATCGGAAAGACTATTAATTTCTTTCAAAAACCTACAGTATGATAACTTCTATTTGTCTTGTTGCCTCAGCATGGACATAGTCCCTCTGGGACTACGCATTACTAAGTTTCCCAATAACATTTCTAGTAATTCCATTTTATATAAAGAGCTTGTAGCTCTCTGTAATACTACAGGCTTAATTGTTTTACACTCAATGATGGAACATAATCAGCTTAAGCTTGCAGATATCAGTCATGATATTCAAGCCTTGCACTCTGACATTATTAAACATCCTGAATTTAATGTTGTATTAGATATTTACAATGGAATACAACCTAGAGTTACTAGACATGTGGCCACTTTAGTACACAGAAAACAACAGAAGTTGCGAAAGGACTTGTTGCAGTATATGCAAAATAGAGCTTACCCCTTGTGATCTGAAGGTAAATATAGATTTAGTTACAGAAACACCAGAAATAATAATTTTACTACTGGATTCAACATGGAAACGGCTAACTCTGCCTTCCATTTTCCAGATGTTTTTTCAGAATTTAATCTTAATTCTCACAATAATTTTAATTCAGTCCCCCTGACTGTTCCCGCCAGAACTCTGCTTACTCATCGGAAGCTTCACCTTCTGTAGCTTCTCCTCTACAGGCCCCAGCTTCCTCTATATTTGATGTTTCCCATAATATTTTGACTGGTCAGACTGCAACTATGAATATTCCTTGTACATCCCCTCATATTCCTTTTGCAGCTCCAGTCACTACTATCACTCAAGCTGTTCCTATTATTGGCAACTGTACCTCGGTTCCTATCTGTGTTAATAATGTAACTGCCCCTGCTAACACAGACTTCATTCCTTTGTTGAACACAGCTGTTAATGACCAAATACAGCCTTCTCACTCCATTATGTCTCCCATTACCTCCACTGAACCTAACCACAACAATTTCTCTACTTTTTTATCCAAAAGGAGTCAAGTGCCACCTACTTCTCAGATCATCACCAGAAGACAGGAGAAGTTTATTCAATTCAGAGACAGTGGCCTAAGTCGAGCCATGGATCTCAGAGAAGCCCAGCTTCTTCAGGAATCCTCACTACACCTTCCTACTCGAGGTCTCTCCCTAAGATCAGGATTCCACTTAGGGAGAGGTTTTCCATGAGGAAGACCAAGAAGAACACAGACTCGCTGAACTTTTCAGAAAAATTTACACCAGATGTTGACATGTTTTCTAATTTTGACATGCATTGTTATTCAAACACTGAAGTGTTTAATTTAACTGATAGGAACCTTAATGATAGTTGTGTGAGTCTTCTGAAATTGGGGTTCTCATTCATTCCTGCCCATCATGCAGACATTTCTTCTCTTCTATTAAATCTTAGACTATATGTCAGGAAGTTGAACCTTAAATTATTACATCTTAAAAATACTGTTCATGATGTTCTTGATGATGATTATTCATGTAATGACCATACTGATTCTATACATATACTACCAATTAGAAAAAGCCTTTATAATCCCCCTTTATGTAATACTTTACAGATTTTTTTAAGACTTTGTGAGAAAGACTTATGCCTCCTAATGACTGTTAAGGGCTCATGTAAATGGTTTAATCTTTCTAAGTCTCAGTTGTCAGCTTTAAACACACTAGTTAATGACAAATCCCTAAGAATAATGAGAGCTGACAAGGGCTCTGGTATAGTTTTAATGGAACAGACCAGATATACACAGATCCTACTAAAGGATCTAATTAACAGTGAATTTCATTCCCCTGCCTCTATGTCTGATGTTAAAAAGGCCTATAGGACTATTGATAAAACTATTACAGATTTACATAATAATACTTTGATTTCAGATATGGAAGTTGCCTTCGTGAATGTTACTAATCCACACCTAGGAAAATTTTTTGGGATCCATAAGATTCATAAAGATCTTGTTAACCCTCCCTTTAGACATATAGTGTCTAATAAAAAAACTAAAACTGAGGGTATTGCAGAATACATTGATTTAGTATTAAATCCAATAGTACAGAATTCTCCATATTTCCTAAGAGATTCATGGGACTTTTTAAATTTGTTACATTTGAATCCACCACCGTGTTCTGACATTATTCTTGTTACCTTAGACATTGAGTCTTTATACACTACTATTCCCCATGATATAGGTATTTCTTATCTAGATAACTATCTTAAGGAATGTACTAATTTTTCTCCAGACAGAATTAACACCATTTGTACTTTAACTTCCTTGGTTCTCACTAACAATTTCTTTTATTTCATGGATAAGATATTTCATCAGACAAAAGGGGTTGCTATGGGGGCAAAATTAGCACTGACCTATGCTAATTTAGTACTAGCTTGGTGAGAAATTAATTCCTTAGTATCTCTACCGGGTTTTAGTCTGGTATTTCTTTATAGAAGATACATTGATGACTTGTTTTTTTTTGTATGGAATGGGTGTGAAAGCAGTCTTCATACTTTTATTAGTCAGATGTCTGGTAGTATTCCTTTCCTAAAATTTTAAATTTCAGTCCTTGGTAGGATGGTTAACTTTTTAGACATACAAGTTACCTTTAATTTCAGCACACTATCTTGGACATTCTCTGTTTATAGGAAGAGTACCTTCGGAAATAATTATTTACACTACTCTAGTATGCACCCTCAGTTTATTAAGCACAATATGGCTAGAGGACAATATATTAGACTTTCCAAAATTATTTCTGATGATTCCTCTTTTTGAAATGAATGTCTTATTTTCACTGAGTTCTTACTAGATAGAGGATATCCTAGTGATTTATTACAGTCTATTTTCACTGAGGTGAAGTCACTAAGATACATCAAGTTTCCTCCCATCATTTTAAATGGTTTTACTCCTAAACACAATAACATGCTCCTTACATAATAACAGTATACCTCCTACACCTACAGGTCTCTCACCATCACTAAGTTCTATAATACCCACTAACACTGGAACTGATAGATGTTCTTCCTTCCCCATTCCCATTTGTACAGACTCTAACGCTATTAAGGAAGTTTTTTTATAATAATTGGGACATATTAACCTCTAGTCAGGAAATTAGCATGAAATTGGGTTCTGGTCCTGTTTTTGCACACAAGAAAATTAAATCTCTGCAATTAATGTTTGAAAATAGAGACCACCCTTTTCTTGTGTCACCACTTGTTATATACCAAGTACAAGGTATGTTCAGTCGTGATAAATATATTGTTTGTAAGTGGATCTTTACTGGAAGCTGTTACACCTTTAAACATAATAATTTTACAGTCTATTTTAAGGGCCATTTTGACTGTAATTCTTTTTGTGGTTTATGCTGCGGTTTGTACAACTTGTTTTTTTATTGTATATTGGCAAGAACATACATAAACTCTCCACTAGAATTAAAGAGCATCTTGCAGCTATTAGAAATGATGATTTAAGTAATGCATTAGCTAAACACAGCAATTCATGTACTACTTTTACTGGATTTAAATTCTTTATATTAGACCATGTACATTTATTTTTTGGAGATAAAAACACTTTACTAGAGGTTAAAGAATTACGTTGGGAACTTTTGTTAAATGCTGAAGCTCCCCCAGGCTTAAATGAACATATAAATATCAGATGTGCTTTGAAATGGAATTTATAACCACAGGCTTTTAACTTTCATTTTGTATAGTTTCAGGGATTACTGTACACTATTTACTTATTCATGATTTACTGTACTTTTGTTGAATATTCATAACTTACTGTTCTCTTGAATATACATGTTTCTGAAAGTAATGCTTTTTATTGGTCTTAATATTTTGATGTCACTATCTCATTAATGTACTCTTTATATACTGACATGTTGATTGTATATCTGCTCATTTCTGATGAAGTCCAGCACATTAAACTGGATGAAATTGCTAATTATTGGCTCTCTGACTTTTACTTTACAAGTTCTATGTTTATGAAGTTTTGCTGCATATATATATATATATATATATATATATATATATATATATATATACATATATGTATACACACACACACACACACACACACACACACACACACACACACACACAAAGAGATCTACACATGGCCTGGCCATATATGTGATGAACTACAGATGTGTAGACAGACACATGTATGAATATACATGTGTATGTACATGTAGACATACATCAAAATATGTATATGTATATATTCATATTCCTGTCATGTGTAAACATCACAGTTGTGTATATCTTCTCAGATGTATCTCACCCTATGTATCTGATATGTGTACATTATGATATAACAACATATATGATGCAACAGTAAGATCAATAACAAGTACTACACAATTGTGGAAGTAAAAGCAATTGTTTAATAGTAATCAATAAGTGTATTGACATATATATTAGGAAAACAAAAACTGTCTGCACAGTGGTCATGGCGTAGAGGTTAACTGTTGTGACTATAGTGTACAGTGTCTTGGGTTCCAGACCTGCAAGATCTGCTTATTTTGTTGCTTCACTGAACAAGGGCTGTCAGATACCGAGTGGTTAAGGCAGTTTTTAGCAGCTTTAAGTGGGTTTGCGTGGGTTTGCATGGGTTTGCATGAAGCTAAGTGGTGATAAGGTACAGTTAAACATATGGGCGCTTACACCATGTAGGCTTCGCTTACCAGTGCACAAATCTGCTTAGCTGTTATATTGCAGCAATGATTATACCTGCTAAGCATGGCTTAGCCCTGTTAACCAGTTCTCACCACCCAGTCTTATAACATAGCAGGGTACGGACATCTGTAATAAGTGCATGTAATGCCATGTACAATACATGCTTCTATGTGCTGTAATTACAGTAGCAAGGGGTGTGAGTGTCATATCTGGGACACATAAGTATATTAGACCTGTACAGAACTGTTATCCATGTGAATATGTTACATACAGAGGTAACCCAGGGTACGTGCTGTCACACTGGCATGTAGTGTATCATGGCAGTACTACTGTTGACAGTGCTTTCCCCAGGAAGAGTAGAGTGCTAAATGTAGTACTGACAGCAAGCACACCTGCAGGCATAGCTGGACTCTGAGGCCTCCCTGTCATGTTCCTGGTGTGTGCACTGTGTCACAGTATATATCCCCTACTGGATCAGGGAGGCCTCAAAGTGTGTGAGCTGTGTCACTGTATATATCCCATATTGGATAATGATCCAACATGTGGAATGTAACTGAAGACTACCGTCTGTACAGTGCATGTTAGTGAGGGCTTACAACATGTAGTAATGGCATACATATTGTTGTCAAACATCTGTCTGTCAAAACATTCATCCTACTGCATAACTACTTGCCAAGCTGATGACTGTCAGTCCCTGTGCAGATGTGCAGATGGCAGGTACCAGCTGGGATACGTACAGGCAACCTATGCTTGATTGACACTGACATGTCTGCCCAGCTGTTTAATAACTGGCACATATAGGAGACAACACCCTGTATGCACCACATGCCATGGGTACCTCCACTACAATACCACAGTCAACAGAACATGCTTGGGTACAGGTCTCCATCACAGACACTAACCACGTGCTGTAATACATGTTGCATACATGTCAACTGGATCACCTCAGTGGCCATGTGCAGGAGCCACCCAGAGGATGGGCTGATGCATGTCACTCTCACCCTGAGGGTCACCACAGTGGTGTCTGTCGATAGATTGCCTGCTGGCACATGGCAGGTGGCATGATACCATTGTACACACATCCCCTACAAAACCCATCTCTCCATGGCCAATAGCCAGGCACACAGCTATGACCACCTGCAGCAAAGCACTCCAGTTCTGATACATGTGTACATGTGCATTACTGATGATAGCAGTGTCTGTGTGTTAGTACACCTGTAGTTGTGAATTCCATGAGGGCCTTCACAACCACTGCAACACCCATTGTCATAGGCAATTGTGGTTGCTGCTGTATCGACATTACATGTACCCTGTTATGCTCCTCTCCCTACTGGCTACATGAGCCTTGCAGTACCAGCACAACAATGTTGTACAAATGGGTCGATAGGCATGGGATACCCGTTGAGTTCTGGCAAGAGTGTGTATGTGTGCATGTCTGTATATCTGTAGGGTACAGCATTCTGAGGTCCCATACTCCGATTACAATACACATTGCCAGACAGTAGTACAGATAGTGTTGTTGCTGCCCATAGGTGAGGCATGACAATGCAAAACTCTACTATGCCTGTGGTATGTGCATCAGATGCAGATCCCTGTAGTACCACTGTTGTGATATACAATGGGTTGTATCACAGTCATGGGCAATGTGTGATGGTTGGTATGTCAGAGTGTCATCTTGGGTTCCAGGGAGTACAATACCACTGGAGGATGTGAGTGCTGTGTACACTGTCATTACACTATAGTACAGCCGGTATTTGTCCCATGTACCACTTTATGGTGACCACTGTCACCATCAACCATACAGGTAACTGATACCACAATCCAGCCTAGTTATGCTTGTGCTGTTTGCAGTGTATCTGTAACACATTGGACACATGGACAAGTTAGTTAGCACCGATAGGCCCAGGTCTCTCAGATTTGTGTCTGCCTGTTATGTGTCTGTTAATGTGCATACGATGGTATGTCACACTATGTATTGTCCATGTACAACCATTACATCCCCCATTACCATACTGTACATGTCTGGGGATGTTCTGCATGTAACATGTAACGTGGAACACACCTCATCCTAAACACTGTGTGGTGTGTGCAATGAAAGCCACACAGTTCAGTAGCACTGCATACCAAGGTAGGGGTCTAGTCCCATTGTTGCCAAGTAAGAATGTGCGTGTATGTGGATGGGTCTACATCTGGTTGCAGATTATACATGTCCCAGCAGGTCACCTGTCCATGTGGGACAGGCAATAACTGCTATAAAAACCTGTGACGTGTTCAACTGTACCCTGGATATGTCACAGCCATGATGTCACCACATTGCCATACCCTGTGTGGAAAATGACTACAGACCATCCTCCTGCTGAGACATGTATACCTACAACACAAATGGATAACATTATGGAGACCACAATCAACCAGTGTTACTAACAGCTATAATGCATCATTGCTGGATGGCTACACTACCTGACATGTATGCATTAAACATTACTCCTGACAACATGTTACACTGCAGTACATTGATACACTGTAGTCACCATGTGCATCAGAACCATATTAGTCTATCCCTATATCGATGTTATGGATGACAGGGATGTGCACAGGTATCATCATATGCACAGGGTGTGTTGTTGGTTTGCCAGAGGCCGAGGGTGGGCCATACATTTGACACCATGTGTGTGGGTGAAGGTGTAAGGAGTTGAACTGAGCATGGTGTTGTGGTGTGTGTAGGTCTTGGGTTGCTCTAGTTGTGTTTGTATAGTGTGTGGGTATGCATGCTCACAGTTCTGCCATGTGGCTGCCCTATACAGGTGTTTATGGACAATTGCAGACCATACCTGGCAGGGTGTGCAGTTCACCACATCCAGCCATGGACACACAGACTGTGCCTGCCAGGGGTTCCATGGGCACATCCAGGTACAGGCTTTAGTGTGCTACTCTCTCCTGATGATGACAGATGTCAGATGGAACCAGGTCCCTCCCGGGACTGGCCAGGATCAGGTGCTCGTGGTTTATACAGCACCCCCCTGCAGTGCTGGGGCTGGTATTGCCACTATGAGAGCGCCTTGGTGTCCTAGCATGTCCACGTTGACTACCAGCTGTTGGTGTTGCTGGCCTACGTCCATGTGGCCCTTGTCATACTCGCACCACATGTTCAAGCACAGACAAACCATGGACGATGAGGCCCATCATCTCACAAAACCATCTGTCCATGACCTATGTATCAGCATGGAGGGCACCAGACAGTTCATGGAAGTTGTCGCTTGCAGATGTGAGAACAGCCCTCTGCAGCCTCAGGCCCTGTCTGGTGTACATTTCCATACATGCCTGCGCCAACCATGACAGCCTGAAACATGTGCCTGGTGATACCAGTTGTGGCCCTTCTGCCAGGGGCATGATGGGAAGCGGCCATACAATGAGCAGCCTGGGACATCTGCCTATGTGGTGCCCTGCCAGACATCTGGCTATGCCTGCTGTGACAGAAACAGTAGGCATGGATACCACACTCTCCTGTGCACTGCCACCAACTGCCAAATGTCACTCCGCTATGCCTTCTGGTGATGGGGCATGTATAGGCAATGAAACTGTGTGCGGGGTGGGGGTGACTAAGAGAGAGATGTCAAATGATGGTGCTGTTTCAGCCCCTGACAACTCCACCTGTGCTTCAACAGTACTATCATCATTTTTGGTGTCTGTATGGACATCAACATCAGCTTGCATGCAGGAGGGACCCTGACCCACCTCATCACCTGTGGGGGAAAACAGGAAACACACTTTAAGACCTGTACAGCATTGCATAACAGTACAAACATACACACACACACACACACACACACACACACACACACCACCTTAATACCTACCAGTCCGTGACTTTACAGACAGTCCCACGTTTATTCCCATATGTTCCTCATCCTGTATCACACTTGGTAAAATACACTCATTAATACCACTCATTAATGTATCATTCCTCTAAATGTTTAGACAAGTGATCACAACTCAAGACATGTTACTCCATTAATTCCTTGACCTGAGTGGAGTGGTTTTTACAAGGCCTCACTGCTGTTACTCAGTGTTCACCCATTGTATGTCCAGACATCATGAGCATGGCCCCTATATGTGAGGGGCTACCACGTTCACTCCATAATGTCATGCACTAGAGAGTCATGTGTAAGTACTGCCCAGTACATGTCAGATATGCTGTTCAATCAACCTATCATGTAACCACTGTAATATATGGATACACTCTCTGATGTTGTCTAGTAATTCCCCAATGCATCTGTAGTGCTGTATACGTGGGTTGTCAGTCACATCTCTGCTAAATGCGATATTAAAGGTATAGCTGGTGTCTACTTTCCCTCCCAATACATGTTCCATGCTACACACCTTACTATACTATCAGCTGTCCTGTGATTACATATCAGACAAGTATTCCTGGTGTGTCATGTGTCAGTCCATGTCCATGTACTGCATGATCCCAAAGGGAAGTACTGCCATTTTAACAACCCCACAATACCACATGTGCATACATGTACATCTACAGAAACAAACACACATGCACACACACATCCTATATGCATCAACCTCCCTCCACTTCACCAGAGTGAACCTACAGACAAAATAACCACACACACACACACACACACACACACACACACACACACACACACACACACACACACACACACACACACACACACACAAACACACACACACATACATATAGGTGAGGTTGCACAAAGATAGTACACACAGTCCTCCCATTACCCATCTGTCAACATGCATAGCATATGGTACACAACAGCATGCAGCGCAGCTATAGTCAATCCATGCTAGCAACAGTATACATGTGTGTGAGGCATGGGCCTGTATTCGTAGGTGATACCCCTTCCCCTGGGGAACACTGCAGCCATGTACACAGTATTGCTGTGCACCTGTTCTGCACCCTGCCATGTACTGTGCACCAAACCTCACAGGTGTACAACCCATTGCTGAATGTGTAGTACTATGTCAGTTATGTAAGCTCTAATGCTCACAGCCCCTATGTTTTTCAGCAACACATACCTGCGATGATATGTGGACAGATGTCATTTGTGAATGCCAGATGTCTCGTTTACAGATCACAACATCAGCAGACCATGTATGACCGATCTAATACAACTGTCAGACCATACCATGGCTATGGAGAGTGTACACACCATTATTGATATGATGCACCCTTCCTTGATCTGTTATGGGACCACATCACTGCATATATTAACTGTACATGAGTCTGCTATGTAACATTTGTCCTGTACATTCATATGCAGTGTCTACAAAATGTGTCAGCTGTCCAGATGCTGACTGCAATGCACACACTCTGTGTGTGCATATGTGTGCACACCCTTATCATGACGTTTTGTTGCACCTATTGTTATGTGTACTACAGCAGTCACTATTCCTGGCAGGGGTATACTAGCATGGGCCATCTGCATTTGCCAGTGTATGGTCAGTCTGCCCTACACATGTCCTCCAAATCTGCATAATTGCAAGGACTACTCATGTGCACATCCTTTGATGTTCACACACTGCCATCACTATTGCTCTGGGGGTAGGATTATGTCTGCCACAGTTGCTGAACCTGACTGCATGCAAATACAGACATTCTTAGCATCCTTAGGATCCCTGCTGCAGTGCACTGGTGTGTCATGCTGACACCCTTTCCCCACCTTCAGCCTTTCTGCAGATGCTTGACAAGTATGGCCTACACATGTGTGTCAGTTTGCAGTGTTCCATACACTAAACATCACATGTTTACAGCCTAGTCCCAGCTAATAATGTTGACCACAGTAATATGTTATGCCATAGTGTACATCTGTAAAAGTTGCCATTGTAATACTGGTATATACACTTATTGTAGCACTGTGTAACGGTGATGTTTCACACATCCCTACTGTAGGCCATGTGCCCCATCATTATGTTAATCCCTGTGGACACATTTCACAATGACAGGATGTTAGTTATCTTGCAGGTGTCTGACATACCCTTCAGATACCCCATCATGGTCAGCACTGTGGTGGTATACCGGAGGGACTACATCAGAGTGTGAGAGATGTGAAGTCAGTGGCCACAGCTGTGGCATTGCTACAGGGTTGGTGCACAATTACAGTACATCAACATTACAAGTCCACAATACTACCACTTATGCGCATCTGTTTATTACTACTATGCAGCAACAAACTATATATATGACATGTCAGATATGCATGATCTACCTGTACAGCTGTGGATGCATATGCAACAGTGGTTTACTGATGTGCCCTGCGGTCTTACCTCCATGCTCCAAAGCTGATGTGTGGGTAGCACCCACCTCCACAATGGTGTTTGGCAGTTGTTGGCTGTGCATGGGCAGGTGCCACAAGGCTGGCGAGGAGCACCTCAACACATGTCAGGGGGGATGGATGGCATGACCCCATAGTGTTGTGAGGTGATCACCCTGGACTGCAACAGCACACTGAAGGGAATTGCGAAGCTGGTCAGAACAATGATGCCGGACCTGCTCATAACTGTGGTTATGCAGTCTGACATTATTGACCCTGTGGACTAGGTTGTTCCACAGGGCGGTCTGCTCCTGCTACTCATGGGTGGCCTGGCCAAACAGGACAGGGTAGTACTGGATGAGATAGTTCAGCACTATGTCATTTTCAACCACTGAATAAGCAGGTAGGCGTCCATGTGACATCTTGCCTGAAAGACATAAAGATGGAAACAGGTCTGAGTAACTCATACAGCAAGGTTACCATAGTTCTTAATACACATCTCTGTCAACTCCCACAATATCAGCGACAACAAACTGTTCATACAACTCAATAGGTATGGCTACAACTTACCTACCAGTGGGACATATATTGTATTGTACCACACTTTGTGCTATGTGTTGTAGACATGATCCCTGTGTGGACACTAACATTGCTGGCCTGTTGCAGACTATTCACCTGCATGCCATTGTCAGGGCCACTATGGTTCCATATATGCATGTGGTATGCTTGCTATGTGATTGCTGCACATCTGACATTCTGTGTTATTGGGGATATCTATGCATGCTGTTGGACATGTTCTGGGATTGTGTAGACTATTGCTATCCACATATGTTCTATAACAGTGACACAATAGCATGTTTAGGGAATATTTGCCAACAGAACCACCTCTCCAACCTCATCTGTCCATGTTACCAGGCCACATCACATGTGAGACCCACCCTGGGGCCTCATCATGTACTGGTCCAGCACTACATTCAGGTGGAGCAACCTCAGGGGATGTTGTCCCCCCCGGGGGCAAACACAGACATGATCCTGTCACCCGAGGTCAAAGCCAGGTTCTGTTCCATAGCGGGCTGCACAAACACATGTGGGATGTGCTACATCACCTTGAGGCACTCAATACATATTCACAAGGTCACCATGCTCCTCCTGCTCAGCCTCTAGGGCAGGCACATTCAGGGCCGTGGACTCCTGTTGTGAGTAGCAATGTGTGGGAGGCTTGTTCCCATTGTTTCCATATGGGGGCCCATGAAGTTTATACATCACAGGCCATACAAACCATCCAGGATGTTTACCCACCACGTGTCATATACCACCCCTGCAGGCTGTCCTCTATATCTACTAACTCAGACCACCTCCACAAATATACCTGCCATACTTCCCCATATTCCCATTCCCTACTTCACAGATAAGGGCAATGTGGTCCAACAAGGGTTTCCCGTGTGACATACCCATCCATGTTGCACACACTTACAGCTGTATATATTTGTGTGTATTGCTATGTGTGCTGTTCCCTCACACATAGCATACAGCACTGTGGTGGTAATATAGGAAACATGTATTTACATACATATATGTGTGTGTGTGTGTGTGTGTGTGTGTGTGTGTGTGTGTATCTGTATATATGTAGACATGCTCATATATATATATATATATATATATATATATATATATATATATATAGATATATATATATATATATATATATATATATAGATATATCTGTATATATATGATGTTGTATATATGTATTTATATATATATATATATATATATATATATATATATATATATATATATATATGTCTACATATGGGTATCTGTATATCTGTGGACATACATGTAGATTTTATATATATATATATATATATATATATATATATATATATATATATATATATATATATATATATATATATATATATGTATATATATATATATATATATATATATATATATATATATATATATATATATATATAGATATATATATGTATAGGGACCTAAACCTTGTCACCACAATAAACAGGACATGCTGGAGGGATAGATTCCTGTCCCAGAGACTTCCCATACTCACGGAACAGGCTACCCATCTATGTCAAGCAAAGTTCTTCCTTAGCACTCTTCAAGAAAAATCGGATGGGAAATAGGAAATCCCCCTGGGGTCACTTCTGTGTTTCTGCTCGACAGTGGCACAGGAAAATAACTTTCTTGGGTGGCATAAGCCAGCGAACCTTGTTGGCTAGGCTTATGTAGGCCCTTGGGCGGATAGCCTAGTACCTACCTATGAACCTATGAACCTATGTACACATATACATACCATATGGGGTACATTCAGACATCAGGTCCACAATCTCAAAGCTCCTCCCTGCACAGCTGCACTATTCTGCCTTGCTACAACACAGACAGGTGCAACATATGGACACAGCCTAACATTAGGGGGGTATATATAGGGCCAGATTGCAGGTAACCCTATTACACACCTATGGCATTTCAGCATGCTACAATACATGTTAACCTGAGTGTCCTTCAAATAGTGGGCTCTGGAACCCATGGGTCCATCATTATGGCATTGCTTCCACCACCAGCTATTGGCCACACTAATATACATCCCTTCCATTACACACCACACAGTATATTGGCATACATCTTGTCAGTCGGTGCTGCTCTACACAGTTGACAGGTATGTTCCACTACCTACAGGGACAGACTCTAATATCCATAGCTGTTGTTCAGCTGAAGATCATTACAACAGCAACACCTGATGGCACATGTATATCATTCCACATCATCTACCCCAGTATTATGGACCAAGTACTACAGTCAATTACATGCATATATTCTTCACATACCTGTTGTGGAGAGGATGTTTGTTGTGGATAGTATCCTTGTAGGAGGTAATTGTTTTGCACTCCTTAGCCTGCTTCCTTTGTTGTCTTTTTTGGTATTGTGGTTTAGGATCTGTAGTATGTTTTCTGTTTGTTTTCTCTTTCTCTTTCTTTCTCTGTGTGTGTGTCTCTCTCTCTCCGGTAAATGGATTGAGCTGCTTGGAATAGATTGCAGCATGGCTTCTGTGGGTGATGCACATAATCAGGTGATGGCCTTTGCACCAATCAGTGTCCTCTACTTGCTACCTGCATGCAGCATGCTGTGTAGTTCTTCCAATTACCACTGTCATGGCAACCCACTACTATAAATCCCTACATCATGTGGGCGTGGGCCCTTTACCTTTCATGTATGATGGACAACCTTCCTGTGTGTGGGCAGCAGTGTTACTGAGAGCAGGTAGCAATACCTCTTACAAGAGGACTTGCACACTCAGGCCAGCTACAGATTTGTATGAGGTTCCAGAACTACAAACAGAGAGTGTGAGTACTGTTGTTGTATGCATTGTATAGCACTAGTTTTACAGGGTTTGAGTGTACATACTAGTTTAACAAGGACTGCAGTATGTCTGCATAGCTCTCAACTGTGTTCCTATACATTTGATGGCCAGAGGTGTGCATGTTATGTTTTGCATGTCCACCACACAGGTCTTGTGTCAGATATATCACTGGCTGTGTGTGTGTGTGTATTGATATCAGTATATGGCTACATCCATTTGTGTTTCTTGCTTCATATTCCTGACTAAGGGTATGTTGCAGACTAGCCTGAAATGCCAGCGACTTGCTTAGTGTATGACACCACTATTTCACATATGGACCTGTGTTCCAGCCTCTGTCCTCCACATACATACCAGGCTTTGTCAATATGACATGCTGTCAGGGGTTATGTAGTGGCCTGTGAGTATTTCATACTGCCATTCCTGCCATGATTCTACTGCTGTTGTGTTCCCCAGACATATTGTGGGGTTGGGTCCATACATGTGTTGGCTTCATCTGCACAATACATGTGTGTCCTTATGCAGTCCAGAGGCCGGCGTCTGTAACAGTGGTATATGGCCCTATATGTCAGTCTATGGGGGGGATGCACCATAACTAACCTAGGCTGTTACAACATGTGTGGGGTATCAAGGGTAAGCTGCCTTAAGGTATATGGATGTACATTACCATACAAGTCACCTTGGGTAAATTGAGATCTACTGCTTCCTGCCATACAGACTGTTCTGTTTGTCACTGTGATTGTGATGGTTTCAGTTATGCCTTGTTTTGTAACAAATAAATCCCATTATGTCAGCTGAGGTCTTTACCCCCTAGGGTTTGTGTATAGACTGCAGCTAGAGGCTGCTGGACTATACATCTGCATTACTTACTATTGATTGATTGTTATCCTGTGGTCTGTCTTTACTGTTGTACTACTTGAAGTCCTTGGCCTGGACAGCAACGTATGCAATGCATTTCAGAATACTATATTAAATTATCTGTTTGACAGTTGCATTAGTCTGTTTATATGTATTTCAGAGTCAAAACAGCTATATGACATGGCATATACAACTGTAATAGTGCACAAGTAAAACTTTCTCATGCATGCAAACCTGTTTGTGGTGTTATATCCTTTGACCTCTCTGTGGGTGTATGTTGCAGACAACAATTGCCTTTGGTATGGGTGACTCATACAGTGTCCAGTTGGTAAGGTGGCAACTTTAGGCATACTGGCTGTTCCGTATGGTGTGTACCCTCTACATATATATCTTCCTATACATATCTCTGTGTGTGTATGTGTAGTTACATAAACAGTGGGACTGAGGTCCCCACCCATGGGTGGCTGTGCTGGGGGCTGAGTCAGAAAGCCAGGTCGACCCTCTAGTCACGATACATGGCCCATGAGCTGGCGTATCAAATCTCCAAACTCCCGGTTGAGCTCACTACGCACCACGACCCAGACCTGGTGAAGGGTGACAGGTTCCTATCCATGCCCCCTCCCAAGGAAGGGGTGAGCCCCTTCCCCTGAGGTGGTTCCACCCAAAGGTGGTGCAGGAACAACTGATGAGGAGGTCCGGGTTGGGCCCCAGACCAGCTGACGTGGGACAAGTGGGTCCATTGGGACCTGCATTCCAATACGTGCTATGGTGTTTATGTTTTATCAAAATATGTGGGTTAGTAATAGTCAACACATTCCAAGATTAGGTATAACAGCATGCATAGATATTCCTATTAACCCAGACACAAGATATAGAACAGTTGCATAGCAAACAGAACACATGCATATATGGGACAACAGTGGTAATTACAACAGCATGTAGGTACCATGCCACCAATGTGGGAGTATTTCAACATAGCACATGCATAGAAACAGATTTAAATAATTATCGAACAATAAGACATATGTCCCAACATTACAGTAAAGTCAGCACATACCAACTGAGTTGGGTATTTAGTTTATTGTTGCAAATATGATGGAGGGGAAGAAAGATGTCAATTAACAACTAGTATATTCCTGTAGTTTGCATTACTTTCCTAGTCAGTGCTGTTATCTGTACCTTACAAGTATTACTACACTACCCTATTGCCTTACTTTGGACAGTGGTATGGCTGACGACAACTATATACATGAACTGGTTTTACCTGCAGTATACACCTCTTACCTGGTATACCTGTGGAGGAATTGTTTGTTACTACTAACTAACTGTTTCTACACATGCTCCCAGATTCCAGGTTGATGTTATGCACATACCTGCCCATCTCTTTTTGCACAGACCCTGGGCATGTCTTGACCACATGCACGTGAACCGGGACATATTTTAAATATTGCCCTCTTAATCCTTTAGTGAATTACAATACTCTTATACAGGATTTCCTAGACAGTTATATTATGTAGCACAGTATGGGTGACAGTGATGAGTAATACCTTATTATTCAGAGCAACTGCAACACTCACAATGCCATACAATACCAGAGTAAACAGTACCAGTAGAGGGTATCAATCTTTTATTTCTAGGCACAGTGTTCATATCTGACAGACCTGTGGGAGCAATGTTTGTGAAATTACAACAAGGCATCGCACCAGCTCATGTTTTATAGTAAAAAGAGACCATGTGCATAATTTCACACTGATGACGCCGGGGGGCCAAATCGGTCACCGATCTGTGTTTTTCCAGTTGAGCCGAATGGCTGCATGAAGGAGCAACCTGAATGTTTGTTCCACTTTACTATTAAAATACTTTTGTACTGCTTAAGTGCTTCTTGGGTCATTTTTCAACATTTAAAATTGGAATTACAATTCTGAGTGCTGGAATTTCTTTTTGGGACTTTGTATTTTATTCCGTGCACCATTCCAGCGACGTGCACTTGTTTTCTTTGGTGTGCTTACATTCATAGTGCTGTTGCAACTTTTGGCATTGGACTACAGTTTTTCTTTTTTCGTATCATTGTTTTGGGACCTTATACATTCATGGCGAACGGACATAACCTTCGTGCTTCTGTGACTAACTTCTTTCAAGATACGGATGATTTGGCCTGTTTTCAGGGTCAAGATGGCATCTCCAGCAATGATAACATTACGGGGGTGAGTGAGACTGTTAGTTTATCACATTTGTGCAAAGAATTAATGCTTCATACTAAGAAGTTTTGTTCAACTACATGGCACATCAAACGTTTAAAAGCATACAAGGGGGCAGGAATAGCCCCGTGTGGTCTACGTGTTTATCTTGAACCGGGTGTTGGGAAAGATGATTTTGACTTTATGAGAAAATGGCATTGTATACAAAATACGGCATCCAAATTGTTTATTGAATTACTTATTGAACGCTATGAACATATTCTTGTGGGAATGAAAGGGAAATTAGATGATTGCCTTGATATAATACAACAGCATGATAATCAAGGTGATTATAATAGGTTGTATGAGAACTATTTAACAGAGGTCAATGGTTTTGAGAAAGAAATAAAAAGTAAAAAGCTCAAGAAATTTCATTGAGACATGGGTGATGTTAAGAATAATACTGTCTAATCATGGAAATCAATAAAGAGATCTGTTAGGTTCTCTGAACCTGTCAACAAACGTTTCAAACAAAAACGCAAAAGAAACAGATCTATACTCAAGCCCACCAGAACCATGGAATTTAACACTGATTCTAGTACTTCTGATATTTCCTCAAATCCCCCAAGCACTGATATTGAGACAGAAGTCTTGGAAGAACATTTTTTCACCTTTACACAAAAGATCAAGGAGAAGACAAGGCCCTTTAGAAGAGGAGGGCGAAAACATCGTAGGCGAACCAGGGAGCAACTTGGAACAAATATTCAGGGACCTTACCAAGATGTAGAACCTAATGTTCATGCAGACATGGATGATCTCATAGTCAATTTGACTGACTATGTTTTGACACCTTATGCAAAAAGTGTGCTTAATAAAGGGTCTAGCTATGTACCTTCTTGTTTTGTTTCTGAATATGATGCATGTCTTGATTTAAAATACTTTTGTAGAAATCTAAATCTTAAGTATTTTTTTAGTAATAAACCAGACACTGAAAATGTTACTAAAAATGCTAATTATTCTAGTTCTTTTCAGTTTAGAAAATTTATTTTCCAACCACCAAATCATCCTCGCGTTAAGCTTTTTGAAGATTTAGTTTTACACGAGTTACATATGGGGCAGAATTCCATTTTCAGGGAGTTTGGTGACAATTTATCAAAACAAGAAAGGCAGGCATTAGGGCATCTGAAAAATAACCATGATATCATAATAGTTAATGCTGATAAAGGGAGAGCGGTAGTCATCTGGTCTAAAAAAGATTATTTAACTGAAGTATATAAGCAGTTGAATGATGTTAAATTTTATTATAAATTACCTTTAGATCCTACTATGGATTTTAAGAAAAAAATTGATGAGTTCTTACACACTGCTGTTAAAAATGGAAACATACCAGATTCCTTACTTATAAAGCTGACAGTGGACAATCCAATACCCCAGAGATTCTACATCCTCCCCAAAATTCATAAAACTATAGACAATCCTCCAGGAAGACCAATCATATCAGGACGTGGATCTTTGACAGAACCTTTGTCTGTTTACTTAGAACAACAACTTAAACCCCTATTGGCACTTATTAGAGACAGACTTAAAGATACAAGTGAATTTCTATGTCTCATGAATGATTTACAAGTTGAACCTGATTCTTTTCTTTGCACTCTAGATGTGCAATCATTATATACTAACATTCCGCACCATGGTGGGATACTAGCCCTTAGATATTGGCTTACCCAATATGGGAAATATAGCCATACCCACATTGAATTCTTGATTGCTTTGGTCAAGTTAGTATTAGAATATAACATCTTTTTCTTTAATAGTGAATGTTATCTACAAATGAGGGGTACTGCTATGGGTACCACATTTGCACCCATTTATGCAGATCTCTATATGGGATTTTTTGAATGGCAATTGATCTATTCAGATAAAAATATCTTTAAGAAAGATTTGATAATGTCGCGTCGCTATTTGGACGACTGTTGGGGTGTCTGGTCTGGGAATTTAGAAGGCTGGAAGGAATTTGTAAATTATCTTAACTCCAACAATCTTGGTTTAAAATTTACTGATAGAATTGAAATAAATAACATTGATTTTTTGGATGTACAAGTGACCAAAACAACTGATGGTACCATCAATACTGGCTTTTTTCGGAAAAAGTTTACTAAGAATGCTATATTAGAGGCCAGCAGTTGTCACCCAAAACACATCACTCAAAATATACCTAAGTCACAGTTTCATAGACTTAGATGTATATGTAATGAGCAAAAAGATTTTGAGAAAGAATTGGACAACATGAGTGATAGGTTTATCAGAAGGGGTTATGATAAACACAATATCCATACATTAAAATCGATGGCCTCAACTCATTCCAGGCATGAACTTTTGAAAACAATTAACATCAACCAGGACTTTGATACTCCTGATATATCTAAACCTAAATCTAACCAGAACATTAGATTTGTAACTAATTATGGTACTAATTTTTTTAAGATTCGTAATGTTATAGACAACCATTGGGAAATACTCAAGTCAGACCCTTTTTTTGACCAACGTTTGGAATCTAGATGTTCATATAGTTATAGACGGGGTAAGAATTTAGGGGAACATCTGTCCTGGTTTAAACAGATTGATTGGCCTAAAGGCGGTATAGACAACATTTTACCTATTGGTTCCTATGCCTGTGATAACTGTGTATATTGTAAGGTGATGTCACGTATCAAATCTTTTACTTCTGTTAACACTTCTAGAGTTTTTGATATTAAACATCTTATTACTTGTCGTACAGAATGGGTAATATATATGGCAGTATGCCAATGTGGTTCCTTCTATACTGGGCAAACTTCGAGAAGTTTGAAAAGCAGACTTGCACTGCATCTGAGTGATATTAATTGCAAATGTGCTAGAAGTGCTCTTTATAAACATTTATGCAATCATAACACTGCTTCGTTTCTCTTTGTTGGTATTGATGCCATTAAAGGTAGTAGACTATCTGACCTAACTAAACATCAGATCTTGGACAAAAAGGAAAGAATGTGGATGATTAAACTTGGGGCTATGTATAAACCTGGTCTTAATGATCACTGGTAATTTAAATTGATTTTCTTTAGAGTCATTTCACTTTCTTCAGCATTTTTCTAAAAAATATATATTTTTTTCTATTTAGTGGGCCTTACCCTTTATTGGGTATATGTAGTTGTATGTATGTATGTATATTTATATATTTTTTGTGTATATATATTTGTTTATTTTGTTTTTTGTATTATAAGATGTATTTACTATGCACATGGTCTCTTTTTACAATAAAACATGAGCTGGTGTGATGCCTTGTTGTAATTTCACACTGATGACGCCAGGGGGTGAAATCGGTCACCGATCTGTGTTTTTCCAGTTGAGCCGAATGGCTGCATGAAGGAGCAATCTGAATGTCTGTTCCACTTTACTATTAAAGTACTTTTGTACTGCTTAAGTGCTTCTTGGGTCATTTTTCAACATTTGAAATTGGAATTACCATTCTGAGTGCTGGAATTTATTTTTGGGACTTTGTATTTTATTCCGTGCACCATTTCAGCGACGTGCACTTGTTTTCTTTGGTGTGACTATATATATATATATATATATATATATATATATATATATATATATATATATATATATATATATATATATATATATATAAAATGTGTGTGTGTTATAAAATCAAGATAGTTGACCAGAAAAAGATTGTGAATGTGCTCTGCATAGACTCTACCAAGACATATACAAAAATACTACACAAAAGGTTAATTAAAGAACTGGACACACTTGGAGTGAATCAGATGGAAGTAGTATGGGAAAACCATTAATTGGCATAATGGTTAATGTGCTTATCTCACAGACACAAGGTACAGGGTTTGATTATTGAGAAGCTTGGCTAGGCTTTTAAAGGCCCCCCTGTGGTCATTAGGCTAGTAACCTCCAATGAACATATGAACCTAAAAGACAGAGTGTCCTAGCTCACCAGAGTGAAATGATGACTACAACTGAGACACCCCAATGTCAACATAAGTGAGAGTGCAGAAAGAAAGGTAGGCCCACTCCCCGATGGCACATTATGCACTGGGATGAATGTACAAGAAGGTGCAAAATACATGCATATCCATTTGGTAAGACTGGTAGGACAGTGAAATATGTGGCAGATACAACTCAAAGTAAAATATATGTGAAAAAAAAACATATTTAAGCATCAAATCCTCAGAAAATGAGTAAAAGATAAAAGAGGAATAATCATTAAAACTCTTTCACAGTGATCCTATTAGGCTCCATAAATACAAGCAACAGTGGGGAATACCAATTACATAGAGGGACACATTGTCAGACTGTGCACAATAGGAAACAAAAAGGTGAAGTCTCTCTTTGTAAGCATTTGTTAAGACCCACACCTAGGCTACTATTTAGAAAGTTGGAGAAAAATCATCTTTGCAAGTGAAACACAAGCAGAGGAAAGCAGCAAACATGGACGACACCTTGCACCGGTGCTTATGTAACACAATGACATAACAGAATAGTATGCTTTATAATTTTTCATTTTGCTCAAAAAATGAGTAAATAACCTCATAGCTCTGAAATTCTTTCATAATGACGTCCATATAACATGTACGAAGAGCTGCTTGTATTCCCTACTTCTCGCTTACTCTGTGTAGCACTAATACTGAATCATAGAATCTGGAAATATTCAACAAACTGGTGTTACATGAAGTGGCCCATTTTACTTGCATTTATGGGTTACTGAATTTGGCTATGAAGGGGTGGTCAACAAGGTGAAAAAAGAAAATATAGCTCCACGACAAGAAACATGTACCTACTGATATCCCTCTAATTAATGTAATGTTCATTATTCAAGCTGTCTCTCTGTGCAGATAGGAGTACATGTTTCTGTCACCTTTTGCAGAACAAGCAGATGAGTACCTGTTAGTGAACTTTCAGTAACTTTCATAAACTTCAAGTCTGCCACTGCATTTTTTGCATGCATCACCTCCTTAACTATTACAGATGTGCCGGTAACTGAAATCAATTAAATCAGTCTTTGACACAGCTTATAGTAAAGGCAAAATACTCTGTTAAAATGGTTTAGAGTCCAGGAAAGAATGGCATTCATTTGTGATAGTATTGTAATACAACTTTGACAAAGTTATTTTGTAGTGCAGCTCAGCTACACTATCTTGTGGGCGATGTAACTGATACTTCATCACATTGATTGCATCCATCAGAATATAATATTTAGTTTAATCTGTGCCCTCCAGTGGTACTATGTACCACAGATGATAGTTCATGTGTGAAATGCATGCTACATTGTATTCATGTGCATGTGACACCTTGCTGTCATCCACATGCATAGTACACTGAAGCGTGTTTATAGTCCCAACCTTTCAATGCCATCTGTGATTTTCAGGATTACATTTCTCCTTGCCATAATGTACTGCCTTCATACTGGCCTTACATTCTGCAACATATTTATGATACACTCTCTTGCACTCTGATCCTAGAACACAGACATTGTGTAATACCTTTTGTTTGGACCAACATAGGTTTTGCAATTACTTGAGCATTTGGGCTAACTTGAGCCCTTTCTTGCTAGCCAAAATGCCTGAGTAACTGTAAAAACTATATTATTCCAATAAAAGAGATTATATCACATATGAGTTAGAGTCTTTGTGTTGTTTGTTAATCGTCCAATGCAGCATTTCGTGATCTTTTTCTCCCTTACATTGTTTTTCTCCTCCTGATACAGTTTCAGTAAGATGATCTGAGCTATAGCTAATTAACGTTAAAAGCACGAGTGGATTAATATTTTATCTAAATATACTACAGAATTATGAAATTGTATCTGTGTATTCTATATAACAGACAAATATAATGGATAAAATTTGTTATGTTAGACAAATGCACAAAAATACAGTTCCACCTGAAAATAATATAGTTTCACTGTTTCTGCATGTTTCACCAACAGTTGGTCTTGCACACTCAGTGACATGAGATGTACCTCACTGAATTATACGGAGAGGCATGACTGAGCTCTCAGATTATGTGTCCCAGGCAGATATGTCCCTAGCCCTAAGCAGTATTCCATCATCACCCAGGATGATGCCTCAATCTTGGCTTAGCTTGTGGTGTCAGTCTAGGAGGATCCAGTATCTGTCAGCCTGGGAACACATGATTGTTAGACCATGCTGCTTTGCCAGAAATGGTCTTCATCTGTTGCCTCTTGGCTTTCTGTTACCGGCAAAGGTATTTGCCTCTCCCATAGTGCATTTTTTAGGCAATGTCATAACAAAATTCCTGATGTAAAAAAATCCACTAGAGGCAGGTTATGCTGCTTAATGCTAGGTGTCTAAATCAGAAACTGCACTCATTGGAAGTTCTCCTCAGCTTGGAAGATGATGACATCTGTGCAGTCACAGAGACATGGTTCAATGCCATGGAGAGCATCCTGGCCATGCAAGGCTACAATGCCTTCCATACATTCAGACCTCAAAATGAGTGTGAAAGAACTAAAGGCAGAGGTGTATACATCTTCATTAAAGACAAATACACCTCAAGACTGGTCAAACAGTACGACTCCCTAGAGCTACTCCAGATCCAACTAACTGTAGGTAAACCCCCCTTCCATATCACTGTTAGCTATAGATCACCCACCATGAACCAGGAGAACCACTCTAGCTACTTGGACCTACTTGACACACTGACTATACAGCCAAACACTTTGGTCAGTGGTGATTTCAACTATCCTTCCATTGATTGGGAGTCAAATATGAGCACAAACATGCTCACCCTAAGGTTCCTAGACGTTGTTAATACAAATGCTCTAGAACAGATAGTCTGCACCCCCTATATGGGGCTTGAATGTCCTAGACTTAGTACTCACCAACATAGGGGGTCTCTGCACTACCCCAGGTGCGTTGACCTCCGTGGTAAGGTCTGATCATAAATCAGTCTCATTAGAAGTAACAATCATACCTGACCCCCCTCCCCCAAGAGCAAAAAAAAAGAAAAATGTCTTTAAAGCAAACTATAGCTTCCTAAGGGATGGCATAAAGAGTTTCAAACCCCCTTCTACCACTGACAACAATGACTCCTATATAGAGGTGTACATAAATGCCCTATATAAACACCTGTACAAATGTATAGACTCAGCTTTACTTAAAGGGATTAAAACAAGGTCCTTACAAAAAAAAGCCACCCTGGTGACAATCAAGCATAAATAGATTATACAACAAGAGGAAGAAACTATTGTCTATGAACAAGAGGAATTGACTCAGCAGAGGAAAGACATCCTCCACAGCTTGAACAAGCAAATTAGAGATCTTGTAAAGTCCTCTAAAGCCAATTATGAAGCTAAACTAACATCCCTAGCTAAGGATAATCACAAGATATTCTTTTGCTACATCAGAAATCTAAAAGGGAAGGTCCAGCTTTGTGCCGAACTAGTAGTTGCTGGTACCACCCATACTGACTATGAGGACATCACCAACCTGCTAGCAGACAGGTTTGGTGCAAACTTTACCCCTCTTTCCCCACCAGACATACCCCAAAGTATACCTGTCACCAGTCCTCTACCTAGTATCTCCAAAGAGCAGGTCATAACCGCACTCTCCATGGGCAAAAACAAAGCCTCTGTGGGACCAGATAACATCTAAGTCTGCCTATTAAATGGTCTAAAACAGAAACTAGAGGAACCACTTGTCACTTTCTTCAGCCACAATCTACATACTAGCTTTGTCCCAGCTGAGTGGAAACCAGCAACAGTAATTCCCTTGCACAAAGGGTCCGTCAACTGACCCTGGGAGCTATAGATTCATAAGTCTAACCATCCTTATCTGCAAGGCCATGGAGAGAATCATCATGGACCTTATCAACAAAGACATAAGTGACCTTCAAACTCTTGACTTGACCTAATTTGGCTTTTTTAAGGGTAGATCATGTTTATTAAACCTGGTGAACTTCTTTGAGAATGTCACCAAAGCCTTGGATGAAGGCAAAACAGTATATACAGCCTAGCTTGACTTAGCCAAGGCTTTTGACACAATCTCCTACTCAGGTATCATTGAATAACTCACCCAGCTGTGAATTGACCCATATGTCAGTAGATGTGTAGTCAACTGGCTCACAGACAGAACACATACAGTCAAAGCTGGGGGTTCATAGGTTCATAGGTTCATACTAGGCTATCTGCCCGAGGGCATTTACAAGCCTAGCCCATCGTTTTGTGGCTTACGCCACCCCTTTAGTATGGGGAACTATACCCATTATTTTGCTGTGCCTCTGTCGAGCAGTGACACTGAGGTAATCCCTGGGGTATATCTGCAATCTCCCATCCATTGGTCAAGATTTCTCTTGAGCAAGGCCAGCGAGGTGCTCTGCCTCACATGTACCGGGATTTTGTTCCACAGCATAGGGAGTCTTTGGGTGATGAATCTATCCCTCCAGCATGTCCTATTAATAGCCGTGTCCAGGTTTAAGTCTCCCGCCCTTGTGGCTCTGATGGATCTAGATTTTTTGAGGTGAAGCATATTCATCAAATCTGGGTTTGACATGGCCTTGTATGTTAGGCAAAGGTCACCTCTGAGCAAGCGGTAAGCGACTGACTAGAGCTGGAGTTCTTTCAGTCGGGTAGCATAGGACAGATTTTTGAGACCCTTTATCCTTTTGGTGAGGAACTTTTGTGGCCTCTCCAGCTGCTGCAAGTGTCGGGTCAGATACATTCCGAATGGGGCATTGTACTCAATCATTGGTCTGATGAGTGATGAGTAAAGGGAGACTATGACCTCCCTTGATCTAGATGAGAATCCCTTCATGATAAGGTGGGCAATGTAGAAGGTCTTCCTAACTACTTTAGCTACATGGGTGTCGAATGACAGACTACTATCAACCTGGGTCCCCAGGTCCCTGATAACTTCTTCTGTGCTCAGTGGATTGCCACCTATTTGGTAGCTAGGGGTAACCTTGTTTTTCCCGAAGGGTATGACTATGCATTTTTTGGCATTTAACTTTAGGCCGTGGCTCTGGCACCAGTTATCCGTTTCTGTGAGACCCTTCTGAAGGATATCTTTGTCAGATGTGTTTTCTACTATGGCCCAGTTTGCAGTCATCTGCAAACTTTGTCAGCCATAACCCTCCTGTGTTTGCTTGTACTTCGGAAAAGTAGATGCCAAACAAGAGTGGGCCCAGGACTGAGCCCTGTGGGACACCACTTGTGACAGGCTTTGAGTCTGACATGGCGCCAGCAACTCTGACACTGTGGGTTCTGTCACTCAGCCAGTTTGCAACCCATCTTGTGATGTATGGGTTAACATTTAAGCTGATGAGTTTTTCAATGATACCCGAGTGAGGTATTGTATCGAAGGCCTTAGCCAGATCGAGGTAGGCTGTATGGACTGCCTTTCCTCATCAATGGCTTTGGTGACTGTTTCAAAAAGTCAACCAAGTTTAAAAGGCATGATCTGCCTTTGACAAAGCCAAACTGGGTTGGATCCAAAGTCTGCAAATTCCTATGTCTTTATTTATGAGGTCCATTATGATCCTCTCCATGGCTTTGCAGATAAGGCTTGTCAAGCTAATGGGCGGTAATTTCCAGGGTCAGTGGAGGCACCGCCTTTGTGAAGTGGGACCACAGTTGCAGTGCGCCACCCTGGATGCGTATCCAGAGGTAAGACTTTGATTAAACAGCTGTCCTAGCTGTGGGTTTAATTCCTCATTGAGTTTGTGGAGCACACAGCCGGGGACACCATCAGGTCCCATGGATGCTGTGTTTTTGCTTTGGAGAGAGCAGTTCTCACTTGGGCGCTGGAGATGTTTGGGGGCTGCAATCGTTTGGTATAGATATCTCTCCTTTGGGGAGGGGAGAAGTTTGCACTGAACCTGTCAGCCAGTATGTTGGCAATGTCTGTAGGATCAGTAATCTTCACATCATTTTGAACTAGTTCTGAGCATATCTGGGAGTTTCCTCCTAGGTTTCTAACATAGCTAAAGAAGGCCTTATGATTGTCTTTTGAGTCTTTAGCTATTTTTCTCTCGAAATTTGCTTTGGATGATTTTATGAGAGCTCTTAGTTTTTTACTTATAGTGATCAAGGGTGTCTTACCTTTTAAGGATTTTGCTCTATCTTGTAGTAGCTTCCTCCTTTTGTTGTAGAGTTTGTTTATGGCTGGGGTCCACATCTCTACCAGTAGAGCAGTCACCAGTGGTGTACTAAAAAGATCTGTTCTGGGACCCCTACTATTTGTTATCCATTTCTCAAAAGTCCAGGCAAAATTAGGTGGCCTGTAGCTTACCAAGTTCACTATTGACTGCAAACTGGGTGCAATAATTGAATCCCCCAGTGATGTTGAGATACTACAAAAAGGGCTTACACAGACAAATGATTGATGCCAAGGCCATGGACTTAAATTAAATGCAGAAAAATGAGTTATCATCCCTTTTGGTAAAAGGAAGTCCCTGCAAATTACAATATTAACAGCACCTCCCTTAGCTCAAACCCTGTGTTCAGAGATTTGAGAACATAACTTGACAGCAACCTTAAGTTCGATCACCATGTGTCCACAGTGGTAATGAAGGCCTTCTATGTTGCACATTTCATAAGTAAGGGCATTGCATCCAGATCTATGGATGTTATAACTTCTCTGTACTCATCCCTCATCAGACCACTAATAGAGTACAATTCTCCCTTCTGTATGTACCTCACCAGATACCTGCAGTAGCTGGAAAGACCTCAGAGGTTTCTCACCAAGAAAATTCAGGGCCTTCAACACATGACCTACATGGACAGACTGAAGGTCCTGTCACTGTACTCTGTATCTTTTAGGATGCTGAGAGATAACTTGTGTTTGGCCTACAGAGCAGTCTCAGACCCTGCCCTAATGGAAATATTGCACACCCACAAGTTAAATGGGGCAACATTCACTCACTCTAGGTATCTTAACCAAGCATGCAACATTAACAGGACATGGATAGACAGATATGTGTACCATAGATTGACACTCCTCTGGAACAAACTCCCAATGTACATACAACAGAGTCCTCAATGATCCTATTTAAGAGTAACTTAGACAACTGTATGGGAGACCATTAATTTACCCTGTGGGTGTCACCTATGTCCATCTTGTATAAGGGCAGTCAGTGCTGATCATAGACCTGCACTGCAAGTATAGATCATACAACTTGGTCAATAAGGGGAATAAGGGTATAACATTTTATTTTATTTTACATTTGTTAACTGACTGAGCCGAAAAGGCCATTTTCAACAGAGGCGTGGGGATAAAAGCTCTACATAGAAAAATTACAGATACATTTAGTTATTTAGACATGATCAGTATACACACAAATTACAAAAAACATGTTTTTACAGTGGTAAGCAGCACATCAACAGTTACAATGGAGAGAACAAACAAAAAATATTAATTTAAAAATAAAGGTAATTAATAGATTTGTGGTGTACAGCTGAAATTTTGAACATAGGTAGAATACATACATAGTACACAGGTACAGTGCATACATTGTAGATTAGTCAGTGTTTGTAAGATTGAAAGCTATTATCAAGTACTCTAGGTTTAGTATGTGTATCTTATCCGCTTTCACTAGCCTGGGGAGCAATCATGGCACTGCCAACTTTGCTTGAGATGTTGCCTGATGAGGTCTTTAAAGGAGGCTTTGGATGATGTGTTTTGAATGCTAGTGGGGACAGAGTTCTATTTTTTAGCCACCGAACTACTATATAGTGCATCTCCAAAGCTATTGTAGCTGTTGGTGACGTCTAGTAGTAGTTTGCTTGATCTAAGAGGCCTTTTGGCTGAGTGATGTTGTAGTAGGTTTTTGAGGGCAGGACACTTATTGGGGAGGTAATACATAGAATGACAGAGGCAGAGCTGATTGTAGGTTAGGAAGTTGGGCAGTTAGAGCCAGTGGAACTGTCTCAAAGCATTACAGTGATGAGTTTTATATGAGCAAATTGCAGCAAAGCAAGCAATTCTGTTATAGCAGGCTTCCATTTTGCTTAGTTCAGTTTTGTTGAGATTAGTCAGAATGGGAGATGCATAGAGTAGGGTGGATAGAAGTTGGGAGTGAGCAATGGCTGTTCCTGTGTTATTGGTAAGAAATGGTTTGATATGGTAGAGTGATCCCAGTTTGGCATGTACTTTTTTAATAGTTAAGTTGAGATGACTATCAAATTTTAGGTGGGAGTCTATGGTTATTCCCAATAGCTTAGCCTGTGCCATAGGAGTGATTGGAGTAGCTTTTGTGGAGTAGATAGTGAATTGACTGTTATCAGTGTTTTTGTTAGAACTGGTTATAATCATAAGCTGAGTTTTCTTTGGATTGAGGATAAGTTGGGCATTGGTAAGGTGGTTTTCAGCATCAGAGAATGCTAGTTGAGTTGTTTGCAGGAGGGTGGGAATGTTTTGTGCAGCACAGATTAAGGTAGTGTCATCTGCATACTGAATGATAGATGTATGCTGTGAGAAGGTATGGAGGTCATTTGTGAAGATTGTGAATGGTAGTGGTCCTAAGATAGAACCCTGTGGGACACCTATAGTTATGGGCAGCTGAGGAGAGAGATAATTTTCCCATTTCACAGCTTGGTACCTGTCAGTTAAGTAGCTTTGGAACCAGTTAAGAGTGGAATTTAATAGGTGATATTAGTTTAGTTTGTTTAGCAGGATTTGGTGCGAGACTGTGTCAAATGCTTTGGATATATCCAAAAAAAGAGTTGACACCTGCAGGCCTTCATTTTTTAGATGGTTTACTGCATCTGTGAAGCAGAGAGGACTGTAGTGGTACTATGGGCAGGTCTGAAACCATGCTGAGTAGGTGACAGGATGTTGCTGTCTAGGAGATATTTTAGAATCTGGGTATGGATGCATTTTTCTAGGATTTTGGCCAGGGGGGAGAGTAAAGCAATGGGTCTGTAGTTATTAAGTTCAGTGGAGGTCCCACCTTTATGTATGGGTGAGTTTGTGCACATAGTTTTCAACAATTGATCTGTTTATAAGAGTGGAGATTGGGATAGCAATAGCATCTGCTGTGAGTTTCAAGAAATAGCTGGGGAGTTGGTCAGCTGCTGTTGATGAGGTTTTAAGTTTAGAGAGCATACTTTTGATTGAAGTGGTGGAAACTGTTTTGAGGGTAATGCTTGTATTAGTGTTATTTGTATTGGGGGGATAGTGAGGAAGGAACTGTCATGTGATACTAAGGATAGAATTGAGTTCACAAAGTGGGAGATAAACTGTGTTTTGATGGGAACTTTAGTGTCAGGGGTGGTTGGTTTGGGGGTAGCCTTTTGGGTGGGTTTTAGTAGCTGGTTTACATTTTTCCAAAATTTTTGGAGGTGTGTTGGTATTTAGTTTGTAATGTCATGTAGTAGGATTTTTGTCCAGCCTAATGCATGTTTTTGCACGGTTGCACAGTTCTTGGTACTTAGTTAGGCTTTGTGTTTCTTTGTTGTTTTGATAGTAAAGCCAGGCAGTGTCTCTGGACTTGAGGATTTGTTTGGTTTCTTTACTGAGCCAGGGGTTTGTAGAGGTTCTAACCTTGATTTTGTGCAATGGAGCGACAGAGTCTTGGTGTTGTAGAAGTGTTTTGTTGAAATATGCTACAGCCTGGTCAAGTGGGAGGATTTTTAGGGGGTTCCAGTCACAGTTACAGAGTAAAGTATTGAGGACCTCAGGAGAGAATTTTTTGTGTTTCTAGTGGATATATAGTTAGTGATTTTGCATATGCTTGTTCTACTACGTATAAAGTATATTATGTTGTGGTCACTTAAGGTGTCTGGGAGACTGCCTGCATGGGGGTACAATGTGGGGTTGTTAGGACCCAATCAAGGATGGATTCCCTTTTAGATTTTTTATCACATCTAGTTGGAATTTGGACTAGCTGCTGGTAGCCATGGAGATTTATTAGATTACTTGGTGGTTCTGATATGCAGGTGAACCAATCTAGGTTGAAATCCTCCAGAATAAGGGTTTCTTGAGAGTATGTGGAAGAACACCAGGATAAGAAGTCTTCAAGGCTAGCAGGTGTATTACCAGGTGGAATATAGATCACAATTGTGGTGATGACCTTTTTAGGGTGAAGTTGAAGTTGTGAGATAAGTATGTCCCAATTATCGGGGGAGGGGTAGAAGTTTGGTAATTGACATACAGTTAAGTTGGACTTATACAATAAGGCAGTTCCACCCCCTTTACGAAGTGGTCTGCCTTGTCTAATGATATTGTAGCCGGTAGGGAGAACTTCTGAGTTAGCTATGTTTTTATTTATAAAACACAACAAAGCACTAAAAGGCACCCACTGGTAATCCGAAACAACCAAGATGCAGGAATCACGAACCAAATGCTGAGTAAAAGTTTTTAATTGAAACCGCTCCACCAGTTCAGCGTAAAAAGTACAAACACTCCAAACATGTAAAGTCAAGCGCTTTCACCCGGGCCCTCCCAGGCTTTTTCAAGACATTTTTACATTGGGTGATGGGTCTTTTTATATTACCCTTATTCAACCCAAATATCTTAATTAACAGTCAATTTAAACTAAATTGCTTCACATTTACATTTTAAAGGAATAAAAACCTTTTACATCCCATTTGTACATTGAATTTCGATTCCATTCATAACATATTCAATTCCCTATTACTTTATTCATATCTAACCAAATGTTGTTCACATTTCACTGAAATTATTAAAAAACATATGCAAATGCTTAATACTTAAAATTTTAAATAAAATCTTCATATAAATATTGTAGAACCACTTGCAACCAAACCAAATTGTTTTTAAGTACCAAGTGGCCTCTACAATGCTGTATAACTTTTTAATAGCTTGTGTAACAAATCATTACTTAAAAACATGTAGTATATTTTTATTTATTATTATTCAGCCTTTATCAACTGAAAGTTGACCCCTAACTACTATTCTTGTGGTCACATATAACCGTGTCTATCATTCTAATTCTTGAAAAAACTTTCTTTTGGCGTCTCTCAACTTGTGTGCTGTTATTATTGTACTAATATCTGTGATGATCCTGTTAACACCCCATATCATTTGTTCTCAAATTACCCTTACCTTAATACCTAACCAACCATTTTATTCGTTACCAAATGGTCATTCTCTTTTTTCATTTTACAATTTTGCCCTTCTAATTTTCAATAAACTACTAATACTAATAGCTCCATTGAGTCCAGGAAACTTTGCTGCTTCTAATCTCACTTGCCAAAGCAGCTCCTTGTATTCCAAAGATGTTTCCCAATCCCCCCCTCTAGGGCTGACATGCACCTGTTCAAGTACCATGAATCTTAAATCCATGTTTGCACATGTTAATGAATGCTTGAAGAACGCATTGGTGTCCTTTTTCCTACTAATTTCATAGAGGTGCTCGTACACTCTTTTAGCTAACGTCCTCTCTGTTTTTCCAACATAGAAACATTGGCAATGCTGACATAACCCTAAATAGACTACCCCCTTAGCCTTGCAGTTAAAATATCCTGGAGATCTTAAGTATCTTTTCCTTGAATTCAAATAGAAGCCATTTTTGTCCATCATGCTTGGGCACTGTTTACAAGTATTACATCTAAATGTCCCATTCTTGCTATTTCTTCCCTCTTTCTTCTTTTCATGATTTGCCTCTAATAATTCCTTTAAATTTTTGTTTCTCCTTCTAACTGCCTGGGGTTTATCGCCTAATGCTTTCTTAAATTCCTCGTTTGTAGTTATGATTGGCCAATATTTGTTAATAATCCTTTCTACTGACCAACTTTCATTACAATTTGTGTGCACAAACAAACACCCTTGCTTTTTCGCTTCATCTCCTACTTTACTGTTGTTATCCCTGCGCTCTTCTCCTAACAAAGGGTAGTATTTTTCTTTCCTTTGATTTTTGATCTCTGCTGTTATTTCCTCTATTAGTTTCATGGGATACCCCTTCTCTTCAAACAACATCTTCAAAAATAAGCATTCCTCATTGAATAACACCTCGTCGCTGCACATTCTAGCCGCCCTAATGATCTGTCCTTTAATGACCCCTTTCTTTTGGAATAGGGGGTGGTTACTGTTAAAATGGAGAAACATGTTTGAGTAACTCCTTTTTCTGTGTATGCAAGACATAAAGCAACCCTTTTCTGTATTTTTGCATAGATCTACATCTAAATACTGTAACCTATCGGTACTAATATTGCAAGTAAATTTTAAAAATTCTGTACTGCCATTAATATGTTCAATAAATTGTTCCAACTTTTCTATACTACCCTTCCATAATATACATATATCATCTAGGTAGCGTTGATAATGTGTGAGATGTTCTGCCCACTGTGTGTTAAATACAAATTTGGATTCCCAATAACTCAGGACAATGTTGGCATATGCAGAGGCACAGGGGGTCCCCATTGCCACACCTTTTTTCTGCCGGAATAGTTCTCCACAGAAATAAACAAAATTGTTTTTCAAGATAACTTCCATAAGTTCTACCACCAGTGCTATCATTTTACCTCCCAATTTCGAATGTTTTACCAGCATTTCATTAAACCATGCTAAACCAGTCTCATGTGGAATGCTTGGGAATAACTCAACCACATCTACTGTTACCATGTAATTAGTTTCCTGATACAATTCCTTTCTTGTACTCCTTAGAAACTCCCATGAGTCCTTACATAGCCCATTTAAAGATGTAGTAAGTTTCTTTAATATTGCATCTATGAACTTCCCAAGTGGTTCGGTAATCCCTTTTGCCCCTGCTACAATTGGTCTAAATGTCAGTGGTTGTAGCCCTTTATGTACTTTAGGGATACCAAACACAATAGGGGTGACTGGTTTAGGCACTAGGAGGTAGTTGTAAAGTCCCTCATTGATTGCTCCTTAATACAAATTATCCTCCAATTTGTATTTAATTTTAGCATAGGCAATGTTCCTCTCATTTACTGACACCTGATTATACTGTTCAATGTCATGTAAATGTGTGTGTAATGAAGCTTCATAGTCCTGTTGGTACATAAGGACTACTCCCCCCCCCTTTGTCCGTTTTCATGACTCGAATTCCCTCACTATTTAATTTTTTAATCAATTTGTATGATGCCTCAGAGAAATTGATGTTTCTTGACATGTCTTTAACCTCTATATTTCTTATTCCGTCCTCAACCATGTCTTCAAATGTTTTTAAAATAGGGTGCAATGGGGGGTTCCATGTACTTCTCCTATAAAGTTTTTCTCTGCCACTTAAATTTTGCTTCAACATTGTTGTTACATTTAACTGCCTTGTGAAAAGTTTCAAATCTAAAATAGTTTGTGGTATATCAATGGAGCCTTGCGGGACAAAATGAAGTCCCTTGGTGAAGACCTCGAAGAATAAATCATTAACCTCAACTTCTGTGTAATTGTATATCGAAAAATTCCCTTTTTTAACAACTATACAACCTTCGTTGTGTTGTTTTTCATTTTCTATGGTGATGTTATGTGGCTCAATAATTATTGTATCCTCGGGGGATTCCACCTCCTGGTGTGATTGCTCATTCGTCTGTCCCTCTGCCTCCTTTGGCCAAACTGAAAATCCTGCTGCCCTATCCTATTTTGGTTTAACTGCTGATTAGATTTCTGTGCCAACCGTTCACTCCTCCTTGGGCCCTGCTCATCTAAACCTTCATAAAACACATTGTCCTGTTCTTTTTCGACATAATTACTATTAGTGTTCTGGTCCCTTGCCCATTTGTTTCTTCCATAAATCTTATATGCCTGTCCTGCACTGTACTCCTGTAAATCTCGTTCAAGCTTTTTTATTTTTCTGTTAACAATTCTAACACAGTGACTGTCAATCTCTTTAAATGTGTTGTCATAATCTTTCTTAATACCATTGAACATAGCATCCTTAACAATAATATTGTTCAAATCATTCACTTCCCCTAACAATGTTGAAGCCTTAGCTTCATAATCTTTAATCATTAAATTTAACATTTCAAGCCCCGTTCTGTTGAGGTCCTATTGAGGACCTCAGGAGAGAATTTTTTGTGTTTCTAGTGGATATATAGTTAGTGATTTTGCATATGCTTGTTCTACTACGTATAAAGTATATTATGTTGTGGTCACTTAAGGTGTCTGGGAGACTGCCTGCATGGGGGTACAATGTGGGGTTGTTAGGACCCAATCAAGGATGGATTCCCTTTTAGATTTTTTATCACATCTAGTTGGAATTTGGACTAGCTGCTGGTAGCCATGGAGATTTATTAGATTACTTGGTGGTTCTGATATGCAGGTGAACCAATCTAGGTTGAAATCCTCCAGAATAAGGGTTTCTTGAGAGTATGTGGAAGAACACCAGGATAAGAAGTCTTCAAGGCTAGCAGGTGTATTACCAGGTGGAATATAGATCACAATTGTGGTGATGACCTTTTTAGGGTGAAGTTGAAGTTGTGAGATAAGTATGTCCCAATTATCGGGGGAGGGGTAGAAGTTTGGTAATTGACATACAGTTAAGTTGGACTTATACAATAAGGCAGTTCCACCCCCTTTACGAAGTGGTCTGCCTTGTCTAATGATATTGTAGCCGGTAGGGAGAACTTCTGAGTTAGCTATGTTTTTATTTAGCCAGGTTTCTGTTAAAGCAACTATGTCTGGGGAGTAGTGTGCTATTGTGGCCTGGAGTTCAGGTATTTTATTTTTGATACTTCTAATATTAATATTTAGAATTAAATGATGGTTGATTTTGCTGCTGTTGTTGATTTGCTCAGGGATGAAAATAGTGGAGGTGTTCTGTTCTGACATTTGTGTTGGAGCAGTTTGTGTTGGACAGGATGGATTTGGGCCTGGGTTGGGGTGGATATTCCCACTTATGGTGAGCCTGGTGTTAAAATAGTGATACAGATATTGGAGTTTGGTGAGGAGTGTGAGAAAGTATAGTGTTTTTTTTTGGAGTAGGAATGAGAGCATATGTGTTTAATTCTGAATTGATCTGTTATGCAGTTCTTGAACAATTGTGAGCAGATATTATTATAATGTGCTGTGTCTGTATATGAGAGTGCATAATGTAGTGTTGTGCTACTAAGTTTAGGGATATTGCTAGAGTGATAACTTGTGGTGTTATAAAGAATTATGAGAAGACAGACTAGACTTAGTTGTGTTATAGTCATGGTTATAAAGTTTAAGTTTGTTCTAGGTGAGGGTCTGAATACGAATTATAGGGTTTCACCATATGTGGATGGGTAAGTAGTGTGGGTGATGTAAAAAATGCCTAGCGGGAATGAGAGTGATTGGAAGCATTTTGTGTGGACCCAGTTTGGTGTAGTATAATGTGATCTGACTTGAGGATCTGTGATAGGTGGAGGTGATGTGAGGGTGAGCTGTGGATGTGGCTGTGATTGCTATAAATGTAGAGGTAGTGGGGACAGAAGGGAATAGGGGGCAGGGCAGGGGAACGGAGAGAGCCCGAGTGTTAGCAAGGGCGAACAGAGTGGGGCAGAGCCCACCAAGACAAGACTAAAAAGTAAGTATTATTTTACAAATCTGAACACTTTAAACAAATTCCTGAGGTCTAATGGCTTACCAGCAAGCATAATGCAATTGCTGAAGAGCACTTGTGTCCTGGTGGCTAGGCTTATAAAGGCCCTAGATTTAATAGTCTAGTAACCTCCTAACATCTGATCGTAGCTCAGGTGGATACAAAGGATCCCACAGCACCTATAGAAAATAGTAAGGAAGTTCCCCAGTACCCTAGCAAAATGTCCCCAGTAGTATAAATTCCACCTTGGGTTTCCCCTGAAAAGATGCCACTAGCATAGTGGGACTAACCTTGTCAGCAAAGGATAACTAAATAAATAAATAAATAAAACTTCACTGTGCAACATGTTTTCATCCTGTTTTTATGGGTTTTTCTGGGAAATGTAATTTCTTTCCATTTCCTAAAGGCATAGTTTCTTAGTTTAAATGACATTTCTAGCAATTAGATAATTAAACGGATTGTTCTTGAGTTTTTACAGTTTTTACTTTTTCTGTCACAGGTTTCACATGTAAACAAACTTTAATCTCAGACAGCAAGCCTGATTTGTCACAACTTGTGGAAGATGATCTTTAATGGAAAATACTAGGAAACAACTGGATATTATGATATCAGATGCTCAGAAGTGAGATGAACTTTCTGGACAGAATATGATATAAACGTATAAGCTACACTCTGTTACTAACACACCCGCAACTTAGTTTTTATTTATAGATCTGCATTCACCTTTATTTGGAGCAGCTTGCCACATGTGTGATTTTCCAAAAAGAGGACACTTGGATAGTGCATTTAGAATTCAAGGCAAAGAATAATAAAGTAGCATGCAGAACATGAGGAGGTGCTACAAGCCTTTAACATTAACAAAAGAAAGGGTAATGATGTGTGTGTGTTACATAAAAGGATTCACTTGGGTTTGTTTGGCAGGGACACTATCAACAGCTATAATACACTTCAAGAAGTAAACATTCTGCAGAAAAAAGGCCATAGAATAGTGGTGTCATATGAAAAAGTGAATGAGATGCAAGCTGTTGCATAGTAACTTCATAAATTACTGAAACTGGGTGAACCTGAAGTTGTAAAAGCTTGCCTTTTATAATACTGATCCCAAACCTGCAATAACAATAATAATAATAATAATAATAATAATAATAATAATAATTATAATAATATCAGATTTACATTTAGGTAAAAATGGAAATCTATATCAGTACCAGCAACAATACATTTTAATTCTGTTGCATGGAATGTGCTTTAAATATGGAGAACTAGTATTTTATTAACACACTACAAGAGCTACAGCTGGTAAGCAGCAATAAATGTGCCTCAATAATAAGTACAAATCTACCAAGAGTAAAAGTAGATAGGGAAAGGAAAAACTGCAAAAAACCTTGCTGAAATCTGTCGCAAAGTGGAGTTCCAACACCTCACATATGAAAGCCACAGTAATAAGTGATAGTACAGCAGTTTTATATTGTAATCTCAATAACCATCAGCAGTCCTTGAGTTTGCAAAATTTCCTTTATTATGTCTTATATTTTTTGCCTATTCTTTGTATTTTTTTGATTTTCTTGGAAATCACTGATTATTGCAGTTAGTCAAATATATCTGACACTAGAGTTTCATACTTATTGTTCAGGGAATACATATTGATGCAAAAACTGTTAACTTTTTAAATTAATTAGAGAACTATTTAGGGATTGTCCCTGATATTTGGCCTTTGACCCTATTATTTTTGTAATTTTCCATGATTCTTTAGCAAAGAATGTGAGATCTTAGGATGCAGTTTAATAAATAACAGCTAAAAAAAATGCAGAAAGAGGCTTAAAGTGCATTAAAGTTAAAAAGTCAACATGGCCAGTATAGAAAAGCTGATATGCAGTTACATGAACTTCCATAAGTAACTTATGTCAACTTAATATTCATGCAGCTCTCAAGAAATGAATAAACACACTTGTAAGTACCTTTGAAGTTATGTATATTTGCATACTTGTTACTTCACTATAAACCTGGAGCATGTCTGTAAGGAACTGTCATGATCTGTACATCAATCCAGTTAGCAATTAATAGATTATGATGCTACTTTACTGGGCTTACTGTATTTAATTTATTACAGAATTAGAGACAGCTCATCCTTTACTAGTGCATTTGGGGCAACTGCATGTTCAACTCTTTGGTGTGTATACAGGGAACACATCATTTCATTGAATTTGGTGGTGGTGGGGGGTTAAGATGACATAGGGTACATACCTGGAAAAATTTGCAACAGAAGTCATGGAATCTGCTTCTACTTAGAGTTTCAGAAATGTGATTCATATTTGTATGAGGCAGAAACTGTTTCACATAGGAAAGGATCAACCACTAAGGATACAATTTTAAGTCTAGATACATATATGTAAGCATTTAACATTTTACAAATAAGCAATAATAGATGCATACCTTATTAAATGTACATTCAAATGATACAGTGTCAGTTATTTTTTTAATCTAACCATAATCAGATAAGGCAAAAATGGTTTCACATTGCAAAATTGTGTAAACATCACAGTGCTCATTTATTAAGTGTTACAGAAGTGAAGCAATCACAGGTGTTTCTGCCAACAAAAGCTCTCTCTCACATATTTGATGCCTGCAATAGATACCCCAAGAAGAAACATTTAAAAACACATCTATAACTCTACATATTTTGTCATGTAGAAAAAAAATTCCTTGTACTGTGCAGCTGTAATACTTTGTTTTAAGAAACCCTAGCATTTGAAAAATACTGTTTTATTTAAAAACTTTAGAAAAAGAGAAACAGACATCTATTTCAGCCCCAGACCACCAGAGAGCGTTCTTATTTTTTCCTTTTTCCTTTGAGATGTGGTGTTCTTAAAGTTAGTTTTATTAATCAAAAAGAGAGAGAGAGAGATGCAGAGAATCAGAGGATCATTGTGTCTTTGAATATGACTTTGGAAAATATGGATTATTGTAGTAAGAATTTCTGTGTTTTAGGACAAAAAAGCAGTATTTCTGCAGTCGAACAATCATGGTTGTGTATATAACTAAAGTGAATTGATTGGCCTTGCATGTTTTTCATTGTCCTATTTTAAATATGCTTTAATTCTAAATTTCTACTTGCCATTTATAGTGTTATAAAAACCTGAAATATTCCCTACCAGAAAATCATGACAAATGTGGGTGAAAATGCCAACAAATAAAGCAGTGAAAATGTTAGTAGTCAGAGAGAAGTGAGTTGATAAAGACATCTGTCTAAAATTATTAGAGGAGGAAGATAAGCAGCAAAAAGACAACAGTAACACTTGGAAATAGGCAAAAGGCCACAGGCTTTGCAGTATTAGCTTGGTTTGTCTGTACTTATGGATGGATGCATGTATATAAGTCTCTATGTCACTATGGCATGTCCATATCTGCAGTTAGGCTCTCACGAAACTCCTGGGAGATGGGATCTCCCTATTATCCACAAATGGGTGGAAGGCCTTACAAAAGCTGTAGGTGACTGAAAAAAGAGAGAGAAAGAAAGACGTTCACTCATTCATTCATTCTGTGATTACATGCTTTATCCTAAACATGACTGTGATATGACCCTGATTTAGATGCAGCTAGTATTCAGTGAATGTAGGAATACGAGGTAAGTGCTAACAATCAGGTACGCAGAACAACAGCTCTCAGCATTTACATAAGATTCTAACAGTAGTATATACTAATGATCTTCAGAAACATTTTTTTCTCTTTTGACAGTTTCATAAATACATGTAGTTCACCATCTATATCTATGAAAAGAGGTCAAGGTTAACAGTATTCACTGCCCACAAAAGCAATTAATTTATTCTTATTTCTTTTCATTTGTTTACTGGGCATGTGAGCTGGTGTCCTGACCCTTTTCAGTCATGACCCCGATACTGGCAAGCAGTACATAGCACTACAGTTAGAATTACAAATATATATCATATCTTACATTGCATAGCTGATGTCATATGATGACAGTGAACAGGATATAGAGATTTTAAAATATGCAGTGGTACTGCTTTGTATAGAAATTTCTTTAAAACAACTATCATGCAGAAAGAGCAGAAAAACACAGTGTGAAATATATACACAATATGCATTATATACACAAGAATAATAGGAGTATTTTATATGTGTGTGTGTGTGTGTGTGTGTGTGTGTGTGTGTGTGTGTGTGTGTGTGTGTGTGTGTATGTAATCACTTCATAAGCTCAAATGCCCAAAATCATGAATTTCAAAAGCCTGACCAAAATATTGAAAGTTCAAAAGACTGAAAACTCAAAATACTGAATCTCATAATACTGAAAACACACGGGATACCAACACTTATTATATTCCAGCACAACTACATGCAGAAACAAACAAAAGATAAACCATTTACCACTTCTCCAAGAATAAAAAGGGGAGAAAGACCCCCTGCACCCCCCACACCCTCTGCTACTTAAATATATCAACTCCAAGATCGCACGCCACAGAACAAAATAGCAAACATACTATTACATGTTTCATGACTGCCTGTAGTAACCTTAGTCATGTTCCCTTCTGACTTGCTATACTACAACATAACTCATGTTAGTGTGGTGAAGTGCAATCTCAGACTTGATATATTTAAGTAGAAGGGGGTGTGGGGGGTACAGCCCCCGACATAGAGGTTGCAGGTTGGTTTCCCCCTTGCTTACACTTGGAGAAAAGTAATATAGTTTGTCTTGTATTTGTTTCTGTATCTACTTCTGCTGGAATATACTAAGTGCTAGTATCCTATATGTTTTCAGTATTCTGAGATTAAGTATTTTGAGTTTTCAGTCTTTTGAACTTTCAAAATTTTGGTCTCAGTCTTTTCAAATTCAAGATTTTAGGCTTTTGAGCTCATAAAGTGGATATATATATATGTGTGTGCCATAAGGGAAAAGAACTGGAAGGCAGTAAACATATAGGGCAGGATTCATGAAGCCTCCGTGTAAGAGATACAAGGCTTACACGGAGGCTGCAGTTAAACGGTGTGATGTCAGCATGTCATGCATATGCATGAGGGCATGCTGAATCACACCTAAGGCTAACACGGCCCGTGGAAGACAGTAGGGGGCGTGTCCGTAGGCCGAGCCCTGCAAGCGGAAACGCCCCCAGAAGAGTAAATGTGCCCAAAGTAAACCCCCATGACAGAGTACATGGAAATATGAATAAACACAACACATGCCCCCACAGACTATGAACATAAAATCATATAAATTAACATGTTTTATATTTTTTTTAAACTGTAAAGATGTTTGCCCGTGAGTGCGCTTGTTTGCGCGGGCGTGCCCACAGCTCAGCCACAGTTAGCAGTAAGTGGAAAAGCATATAAGAACTAACTATGCAAAGTAAGCCAAAAAGCAATAGCATAGCGGTAGAGACATCGGCCGAAAAGCTGGCAGTCATGGTTCGAGCCCCCACAACATTAATTTTTATTTTTAGTGAAATAAGCACGAAACAAGTCCCTGACACATATGTACACATACAAAATTATATTTTATGTAAAATGTAATGAAATAGGCCAGTTATTGTGAATAAATGTGAGATAACAAAATAATAACAAATGCCAGATGTGCCCATAGCTGAGCTATAGTTTAACAAGTTGAGTGCATCTGCCCGTAGGTGAGCAGTGGTTTAACAGGTGCAAAATGAGTGCCCGTAGGCGAGCAATGGTTCAATAGGTGCAAAATGAGTGCCCGTAGGTGAGCCGTTGTATAACACGCTGAAACTGTGTGCCTCTAGCTGAGCTGAGCGTAATATGCGTGCTGACAGCCAAATGAGGTGTAAACCAGCATACCCTATTTGCGTGGAGCTGCGCACCGTGCCAACAAGCTAACCGACGGGCAACATTGAGCAAGCTGTAACAAAACTGCCTTTACACAGACACATCCCCTAGCCTGTCTAGACAGTCATGAAATATAAAAAGCAGTGGCCAGGTTCGAACCCAGGATATCATGCACTATAGTCAAGGTACTGAACCACTAAGCCATGATAGCTGTACTTAGAAATGCAGTAATAGCAAATATATAGGAATGAATAGAAAGTGGAGCATGACAAAGCAGGTTTTGTGAAGCTGATACAATTCCAAAATGGCCAGTCACAGATAAGTGCGGGAAAAACGGCATATATAAGCCCCATATGCGGGAATACACAGCATAACCGATTGTAGAACTAACTTGCAGCCAGAATGTCAGGAGTAGGTGAGGATAGTTGCTTTTGAGCACAGAGGTGGGGCATTGAAGAGTCCAGATATATGGTCTGGCTCCTTGTCCACAATTGTGAGGCCCAACTCATGCAGGGCCAGGTCCTGTGGGGAGGATATAGGGCTGAGGCGTGGGACCAGTTGGCTCATGATCTCACCAGTGCCACAGGGATTCCAAGGACTGGTGAGCAGGTCTGTCACCACCATGCGGACTTGAAGAGACGTAAGCAGGACCAACTGAACCTTTGGATCCAGGAGGCCCGGAAAATGCCCAATGCCCCACTACTGAGTAAGTTACATTTAATTATGTATGTAAGAAATTAACCTAGCTGATATTATGGAGATGTGTATTCCAATATTACTTTATTTATATTCCAGCTGCAGGTGTCCGTTCTGCGAACCGCAGAGCCTATGGCGATATGCTGGTGCGGTTGTGCCAACAGGCAGGTCAGTTATCCTCTCCCAGTAACTGTAAAGAAATATAAAAGTATGACAGTTAGCAAAAGAGTGCAGTGTAGTCACTAAGTAATAAAATGTGTAAGTAACAGTGTAAGAGTGTTTGCAAGTATTGCTTGATAACAAAAGTGTGTTGCAGTCTGTAATCCAAACAGAAAAATGAAAATGTCTGAAATAAAGTCTGAAATAAAGATGCCCCACCTGTAATATAATAGTACACAACCTGCAGCAGGCTGAAAAGTACAGCTGCAGAAGATGAGCAAATCACATGTGTGAAATATATCCCTGTTGAAATACTGAAACATAACAGAAGTGAGACTGTTGGAAAGGATTGTAATAACTACAGGTAAAACATGTCAATAAAGCCTAGAAGTAAGTACCATCCTGAATTGTAAAATTAAAACAAGTGAGAGAGTGTGAGAAAGAGTTATGAATCCACCAATAAAGTAGTAATAACCCTTGAATAAAGTATACTGCAGTAAGTACAGAATGAAATGAATGTGACAAGCAGAACCAAACTGCAAAATGTGTTTAAAATGTTGCTGCAACTGGAATGTGTATCCCAAAATCTGGATATGTTGCTCTCAGTCTGCAATATGCAGATAGTATGATTGTCTGAAATATCAAACATCCACAGTTGTCTATAGCTATATATAGCAAATGTAGCAGGATGATGCAGCTGAACAAAGCCAGATATGAACGTGTATGAATAACAATAAAATGTATATTGATGTAGCAGTAACAGTCCTATCACCAACTTGAAGTAGTTATCACATAGGAAACTGTAGGTAGAACTGTAGTGTGTATATATCTGCAGCTATTAGAAATGTACAGCATATGTATTGGTATTTGAAGTTGTTAATTAAATTTTCTTCACCCTACCCTATAACCACATATAATACATTCCACGTGAAATTGGTATGTGCAATCACAATTAACACCCTTGGACATTTGTCCTGTTGGGTCATACATATTTGCATGTACGTTGATGCATCTGCCCTGTTCATACATCCAAACCTGATGGCCTGTTGCCATCAATCAACCCTGCATGTTGTTGGACTGTATATTGCTGTTCAAATTATGCATGTGTTATGCTCGCTGTTCAATGGTGTGAATATCTGGGTGTTTGGTTAATGGGAATACTAATGCATGCTGTTACAACTAATTGTGAATGGTATTGTATGTTACTAACCCAAACTGTCAAGACATAATGCAAAACATAGGATGACAGGGAAGGCGGGTTCCAGCGGACCCACCTCTCCCACCTCAGCTGGCGAGTGCACCTGGCACTATTGCCCAGTCTGGACCCTCCTCCGGTGGCCCTCTGCCACCTGCAGGTGGAAGCACTGCAGGGTATGGGGCCCATCCCCCCTCTGCAAGTGCGGCTGGAGGAGAACCACCACTCACCCTCCATAGCATCCGGACTGTGGTGCGTAGGGAGATCCAGGAATCTGTTCTTGGGCCCCTACGCCAGCTTGAGGCACAGGTGGCACAACTTACGGGCATGCCTGTTGCCCGGCCTACACAGCCCCCAGCACAGCCCCGTCCTGGGCAGTGAAGGAACAGTGGCAACTGCCCATGGGTGAGGATATCAGTTCCACTGTTGCCATCTTTGGGCTCATGGGCTCTGGATATCCAAACATCCGTCCCCGTCAATTGTGTAACCCCTCACACGTGTCATACACTGCCCCTGTATGCGTCTTGTTTGTCTTGTCTGTTGACCTACCCAACCTACTTCCCCAGCTATACCGACTTCCTTTACCTGACATACCACTCTCACCTGAAAAAAAAAAAAAAAGGGCACTCTGTACCCACAAAGAAATTACGCCCCATACATAGCTGCCCATTCTGCACACATGTCTGCTGGACATGGAAACTATCAATTACAATTGGCTGTACAAGAAGTATTATTGTTGTCCTGACACCTCTCTCAGGGGTGGAAGGTTTCAAATGTCACACCAAATTGCAAACATATGCACAGCTGTTGCTGATGAAGAAATGGGCAGCTATGGGCCTTACCTACATCCCTCCTGCAAAACCCAAGCTTGTTTCCCTACTGTCTTACCCTCTTTGTGACCCCTTTTTCACCACTTTCCTGTCTCCCCATTTTCATTTCTTTCAAAGAAAATAGCGCGTGTGTGCGCCAGAGTAAGCACTTTTAAGCGGTTGTAAGCGGGTGTGCGTGGAGCTGAATGCCAGTGCGCATGCGGGAGCTCTGCGCAAACCAGCGCTAACCTGGTTACAACTGCCTAAAAGTGCCTTAGTCACTCTGATTGACAGGTCCTGTAGTCAGTTCAAAAGCAAAATAAAATCCCACTGTCAGTCCCGAACCCAGGACCTTGGAAACAGCAGTCTGCATGACTTACCACTAAGCCATGACTTCTATATAAGACCATTGTGCTACAATACATATATCATGTAATAGTAGGAATGAATGTAAAGGGAATATAGGATGTGTAGTACACAAAGCATGTCATGTATATTTACTGTCAAATCTAGTGGATTTCTATAATAGCACTGTGTGAACAGAAACAGCCATGCTAGTTGGTAGCTAGTAGGTAATAATGTCTGTTATTATACATATATAAATATATGTATATATATATATATATATATATATATATATATATATATATATATATATATAGTTGTAGGTGTCAGTGTACATACACACTTAGTACAGGAAACAGGAGAGATGAATGGAGAAATGTGAATCTACAACACAGCCTGAATTATGAGAGCGATACTAACCTTTACACTCACAGAACAGTGTCCACAGCATACCAGCATGGTCCCTGCCCTTACAATCTGAAAGGGCAATGCCTATCTCACATACCCTATTATAGCACTGTCCTGAAATCACAGTGAGAACTGCAATCAGTACACAACTGGCTGCATGCAATTAGCAAATGCTGGCTTACAATTGGTGCAGAGGCCATCACATGGACATATGCAGATACCTACAAAAGCATCCTGTACTCCAACTCCACACATGCAATACTTTCATTGCACCATCTGGTGGCAGAGAGAGAGAGAGAGAGAGAGAGAAAAAGAAAGAAAAAAAGAAAATAAAAACACAAACAAAAATCACATGTAAGACAAACTAAGTTGAAGCTGTCATCAGTGTCAGTATCAAGCTGGGCTAGCAGCAGCAGGAAGCTATTCTAACGGTAACGCAACCAGCTGCAACAAACACAGGTAATGTAAAGTAACAAGTTAATAGTCTACATACCATGAACCCTCCATATGTGTTATTGGTCCGTATCTATATGTATGTCTATGTGATAAGTTGTGTGCACGTGGTTTTACCCAAAGGGGATGACTATATATTACATGTCATTCAGTGTTAGGCCATGATTGTGGCACCAGTTGTCCATGTCAGTGAGGCCTGTCTGTAGGATGTGTGTGTCAGCTGGTGTAACGACTATGGCGCTTACTTCACAGTCATCTGGGAACTTTGTCATCCACAACCCACCCATGTTTGCTTTCACATCTGAGAAGTAAATGCCAAACAAGAGGGGTCCTAGGACAGAGCCCTGTGGGATACCACATGTGACTGGCTCTGAGTCTGACATGGCTCCCGCAAGTTTGACTTTATGGATTCTGTTGTTCAACCAGTTTGCAACCCATCATGTGACATATGTATTAACATTTAAGCTGATGAGCTTGTCTATGATGCCTGAGTGGAGTACTGTGTTGAAGGCCTTAGGCAAGTCCAGGTAGGCTGTATGGACTTCTTTGCCCTCATCAATGGCTGTAGTGACTGTTTTGAAAAGGTCAACCAGGTTCAAAAGGCAGGATCAACCCTTCACAAAGGCAAACTGGGTGGGATCAAGTGTCTGCAGGTACCCAATATTGCTGTATATGAGTCCCATAATTAATCTTTCCATAGCTTTGCAGATCAGGCTGGTTAAGCTCATGGGGCGGTAGTTCCCAGGGTCAGTAGAGGTGCCTCCTTTGTGGAGTGGGACCACTGCTGTATGCCAGTGTTCAGGTACATATCCCGTAGTAAGGCCAAGGTTAAATATCAGTTTCATATGCGGTTGTATCTCCTCTTGGAGTTCACGTAGCACACATCCAGGGATACCATCAGGTCACATTGATGCTGTGTGTTCTGCTTTGCTGAGGGCAGCCCTCACCTGGACATCTGAGATGATAGGGAGGTTACATTCAGCTGTGATAAGTATTCCTATGTTTGGGGGAGAGGGAGGTGGGGATATATGCACTGACCCTGTCTGCCAGAATGTTGCCAATATCTGTGGGTTCAGTGAATTTTATGTAGGTGTGTACTAACTCAGAGCATATTTGAGGCTTTTGGTCCATGTGTCTAACACAACTGAAGAAGGCCTTGTGGTTATCTATAGAGTCCGTGGCCATTTCCCTCTCAGAGGTGGCCTTGGATGTTGTTATGAGAGAACTTAGCTTATTACTAGTGATGACCACAGATGCCTTCCCTTTATGTGAATCTGCTCTGTCCTGCAGTAGCCTCCTTCTATCATTATACAATTTGTCTTTGGCTGGGGTCCACCAGACAGGATGCTTAACCTTTGTGCATAGGATCTGGGTTAGAATTGTGTGTGCATGTTCCATGCATTCTTTGGGATGTCCGTGGGAAGCATTTGCAAAGGGGTCATCATTGTGGGTTGTGGCTTCCACTGGCCCAGTGGGCTGCATGGATACCATCCCAGTCCTAACAAGTGAAAATCTGTCTATTCACATATATATCAAAGTAGTCTACTGTGCTGGTGGTGGTGGTGGGATATGTATATCCAGGCCGATTATTTTGTGTCCAGATCACACTAGTGGATGACGTTCCACATACAGTACTGTGTTATGAACCCCCAGAGTGAGGTGGTGCATTGGACCTGTCTCAGTGTGCTGACCGATGGGGCTTGGTACTCTGTTGTATGGAATGTGGCAGGTATTGTTGCACAGGTGTTGGCTGAGCACTGATATCTGGCTATGTACATGTATATCCACCAAGAGACACACACGTGCTACATATGGGAGTAGTAGTATATCACTACAGTTGAGTATCATGTATAGTATGTGTGCCATATTTTGCTGACATAGTTTGCTGATATCCTGTTTGTGTTCTCTTTCAGGGACATGGCGCGTCAGCAAAATCTTGCCTACTCTGCTGCAGAAGATGAAGAGATACACCAGAGCCTGGTGCAGAATTATGACATACTGTTTTCCCGCACCAGCCAGAATCAGCAGGAGAGGGCTGCACTGTGGCAAGACCTTGTCCGTAGGGTAAATGACATTGGCACGCATAATAGGACATATGAGCAGGTACGACATCACTGCAGTGATTTAATCAGAAATGTCCGTCAGCGTGCGTCGGATATCCACAGGCAACAGGTTGCCACAGGAGGTGGGGTGGCCACACATACCCCCCTCACCAGACTGGAGGGGCTACTCCTAAGTGTTGTGGCTCCAGCCCAGGAACATCAACAGCAACACACCTGCGTTATGATGGCGGCTGGATCCACACAGCAACACGACATGGAGCGTGCAGGTAATATGCCATATGTACACTTGACTGTTCTGTACACTGTTAGTTTATGCATGTGTAAGGTGTGTCCTTGGTATGTAGCTGTCAACATAGTATGTAATTGTGCAGGTGTGATATTGCCAATATCAGCAGCTGACATGTGAAAGGCAACTGGTGTACTACTGAACTGTATCATATGCAGTATCAATGCCACAGTTGAGCCCACTGACATTAATCCCCTCATTTCTGCAGGTCCCTCTAGTGTTACAGCAAGGCAGCCCATCCATGCTGGTGAGTGTGCTTTAACAATACCTATAATAGTCCTGATAGTGCTAGTAATAATAGTGTAACTCAGTAGTGCTCTGTGTGTATACTGCGGGGTGTGCATGTGTGCGTGTGTCCACGTGTGCACGTGTGCATGTGTGCATGTGCATGTGTGCATGTGTGCATGTGTGCCTGTGTCCACATGTGCATGTGTGCATGTGTGCATGTGTCCACGTGTGCACGTGTCCACGTGTGCATGTGTGCACGTGTGCATGTGTGCATGTGTCCACGTGTGCATGTGTGCATGTGTGCATGTGTTCACGTGTGCATGTGTGCATGTGTGCATCACTGGTAACATTGTGTAGACATTGCAAACTGTGTTTCCTGTCTTCCTCCCACAGGTTCTGGTGCTGCACTGGTGTCCTGCAGCAGGGAACCTGAATCTGCTGCCACAGGTACTGATAATGATGACATCTGTGTAATGGCACAGGAAGGTGTGTCAGGGTCCATCATTGGTCAGCCAATTGACAGTACACAGCTGTCAACCCCATCATTGTGCACAGTCATCCTGCCAGTACATCCTATGTCACCAATGTCCCTAGGTGATGTACAGGATACAGTGGGCATTGACCAGGGTAATGTGGTATCTGTGGCACATGCTTCCCCACACAGCAGCCACGGGTAGGGTCCTGAGATGGTACCACACAGACAGTTGCCCATGGGTTCTCGTGGGAGCATCCGTGGGTGTACTGCCTCTGGCAGACATGCCCAAAGAGGTCTGTCAACCTCAGCTATGTTTCGGGCTGTCATGCAGGCACAGTCACATATGGAAAGGCACACCAGACAGGGTCTGAGGGAGCTGAGAGCATGTCGCACATCCATGACTGACAGTATGCGTGACATCGCGGATGCTATCCGTAATTTCACCAATGTCATAGACAGACATTGTGGGGACATATTACAGCAGTTCCACAACCACATGTCCATGAGCCAGGGCAATGGTGGACGGTTGCGGCATCGACGTGGCCGTATGCCAGCAACAGCAGCAGCTGGCAGTTGGCGCAGATGACAACAGGCCCGCGGATGCCCCCATAGTGCCAGCAGCAGCCCCAGCAATGATGGGTCTGTGCTGTCATCAGACTGCCGCAGGAGACCACGTGCACGTGGCTCTGGACAGTCCCAACAGGGACCTGTGTCCAGTCAACAAACTCCCACTTCTGATGACAGTACCCAGTCTGGCTTAGTATTGGATACAGTCCGTAGCACCCCTGCCAGGCACAGGTACCGTGTCCGTGCCCACAGACACTGATCTGTATGACCTGCCAGGTGCAGTCTGTGGCTGTCCACAAACTCCAGTATATGGCAGCCATGAAGTGGAACTGTGTGCATGCATACACACATGTGAAATGTTAACACCTAGGGCTACCACATACACGTACACACTGCACCAACAGTACCCCACCCTGTACTGCTGTCCCTCACCAACACACATACACATACATGTCAATTGGTGGTATCAGTGGCAGACTCAGGCATACCTAATTCACACCCTGTGCATATGATGAAACTGTGCCACCTCCTGCAATCTCCGACATCAGTGCAGGAACAGGTTAACATGTTGCTGATGCACAGGGTGACTACATAGAAGTGTATTACTAGTATCATGTTGGTAACAGTACAGTGTGCTGATATGATTGTGTGTATATCCCAGCATGCCTGATGCAGTAACTGTATGACTATCCTGAATTGTTATCTACACCCATAGTAAGTACCATAGTGTAACAGCTGCACATTATTGCATACCGGTGATAAGGATGTCAACAGATAGCCACATACATAGGTAGCACAGGGGAGAAGCTAATGCAAGTAGTGATACGCAATGATGGACATGTACACTATTGGTGGCATGTTGCCCACAACGACTATGCAATGTGGATGTTTGTGCATGTTGATATGTGTACAGTACCAATTTAATTTAAATTAAATTAAATATTAAATAATATCAGTTCTACCATGGACATCTGAGCTGTGCATTCCTGGGTACATGTTGATAGTGCCTGCATATTTGCACTGTTACCTACTGGAAGTGTTACCCCTTCTTTGTTTTACAATGGACTACTTCCAGCCCTGCTTACTGTAGCTTTTTTTGCATGCATGTTTGCTTGAGGTTCCCTGGAACACTGATTCCACCTGAAATGCAGATTTACAGAGCTTCTGTGGATTCCTAGTGACATCTGCATAGCGTACTATACGTATGTCAATTTTCCACCTGACAGAATGTCACTGTCTGTCCTGTTCACATGTACGTTGCCTGTGACACATTTCATATGACTTACCTGGCATTTACCCACGTGTGCAGTCATATATGCCAGCGCTATGAAATCAGTAGCAGTACACCCACACATACTCACCTTCAGTATGTTGTTCCCCATTGGCCCTATGTGTTGGTAATCACCATGGCAATCACACTACTATGGTAGCATGTGCAAAGGTAACCTGTGAATCACCTCTATGGTCCAGTTGTGGTTTATGTGAGTCATGTGGTAATGTCACAGCTGCCACATGTATGCAGTCAACCCTCTCCCCTGGCCAGGAATGTACAACACATGTGTGAGATGCAACCACATAGCCAATCTGGGGACTGAGCACTCTGAACCCAGTACTGTCATACCCTGTCAGGTGGCATGACATACTACAGTGACTACAATACCAGTCTGACATACACCCGCACTGACAGCAATCCGAACACACTGGGGCATACTTGGAGCCTCAGAATAGCATCCTGCCTGAGCATCACACACCTCCGCAGCTGGCACACAGGCATACATTAAGTCAGAACAGAGCACATGCCACACATGGCACACACATCCCGTGTGCCACACACTCACAGCCTGTAGGGCTACACAACACACCTGCTACAGATGTGTCAGGTACCTCTCTTGGCCACTGCAGTGGGGTCCCGCTCAACAGGCTGTACATGGTGAAGGTCACAGTGATATGCCCGTGGGGCACTATGGTCCACCACAAAACACATGCATACAGGTCAGTCAGACGCATGGACACATATGACTCAGTCATTGTCCATGCCACTATGGATGACCTGAGACGTATCTCCATGGACTACATGATAGGGAACATAGAAGGGCTCTCTCAGCATGTGGCATGGGCCAGTATGAGCCTGACCTTGGTTGCCATCATACCCTCACCAGGTATGCTACCACAATATGTAGGAAGGGTGTTCTATGTCTACATTCTGCTCAATCTCCAATGTCATTCATAGGGTATCCAATGGCTTCAGTGTGTGCTTACATGCTAGGGAAGCCACAATGATTTGCGAGGGGCAGCTTGTACATGACACCCATGGGCCATTGTATATTGGCGAAGCCCCTTGATACACACATAGTGCCTTTTGCTGCAGGACACAGATTACATAGCCACCTCTGTGGATATCACACGGGATAGGACACTAACAGTAATGCTACACAACACCAGCAGTGTACACCGCAAGATGCATGCACTGGACACTGTCCTCAGCATGGTAAACTGCAATATCTGTGCAGTAACAGATTCCTGATTCATGGCTCACAGGTGCAACCCATCACTGCCAGGTTATACCTCATACCATGCCTGTCGTCCCCTACACATGTAACACACATGAACAGGGGGGTGGTATCTCAAGGCACCACAGATACACACACCTTCAGGTTGTTGGCACAGCACAAAGCATCAGGGCCTATCCATGAGCAGCTAACAGTGTGTTGGACTGCCTTCTGGTTCATAGCCTGGCACACACAACCCTCCCATACACAGGAAACCCACCTGTCCTCCCTAACAACACTGGGAATATGACAGTCTCTAGATATGTCTTTATATACCTGGACTGCATCCAGCCGAACATTGTGTGTGAGCATTACTGTAGCTACAACACACTAGCTGAAAGGTTCCCAGCATGTAGTCACTGAAATGCAGTGGAACAACATGTTACCACTCCCACAACAGGTGGGAACATGCAGAACCTGTTCAGCGACTACATGTAGACTATATGGCCCAGACCAGATGTGTATCCCCGCTGTTAGGATGATACCATATACAACTCACACTGTATATACACATACCGCATGCGGCCCCTGCACAGTAAGACACAGTCATAATGTTATGCATTGCAAATACCATTTATCCACTTGAGGCACATGTCAGACATGGTAACTACTGAAGGTCACAGGTATATATGTGTATGTGTCACACACATACATCATGTGTGCATTGCCATTGCTGGTTTAAGCAATGTCATGCATTGTTATGAACAACAACCCACACATGGTCATTTTGTGTGACACAACCACATGTGGCAGTTGTGGGTTTCCAAAACATACCTATCTGTGCTCTGACAGTGGTAATAGACCCAGTAGCGGAGCACACTATTGGCATTACTGGGCAATTAGCCCTGTTTGGCTGTACTGATAGTGTGGTGACATCACCTGTGTTTACTGGGGGAATATGCAGCCTCTGGTGTATTGTAGTAGTTGCCAAAAGGTACTGTTTTCTCACACTTGCAATTACACACACCCTACTACCCCCCCACACACACACTTGCCATTTGCAGAATTCATACCCCTACCTAACGATGTTATGACACGTGAGAGAGACGCATTAGCAAAGTGCACTATTAGGATTACTAGGAGGTTCCTCTTCTCCGGCTGTACTTATAGGGTGCTGACATCATCAGTGTTTGGAAAGGGTAATGTGCATCATGTAGTGTGTTCTCCTGATTGCCAAAAAGCACATGTCTTTCATATAGAATTGCACACACACAAACTCTACTCATCCAAACACACACACTTGCCATTTGTAGGATTCAAATCCCTATCTAACTATGTTATGACACTTGAGAAAGATGCATTAGCAGAGTGCACTATTCAGATTAGTGGGAGGTTTCTCTTCTCCAGCTGTACTTATAGGGTGCTGACATCATCAGTGTTTGGAAAGGGTAATGTTCATCATGTAGTGTGTTCTCCTAATTGCCAAAATGCACATATCTTTCATACAGCCTTGTCAGCACACACACACCCCTCATCCACACACTTGCCATTTGCAGGATTCAAACCCCTACCTAGCTATGTTATGACACTTGAGATGGACGCATTAGCAGAGTGCGATATTCGCATTACTGGAAGGTTTTCCTTCTCCTGCTGTACTTATAGGGTGCTGACATCATCAGTGTTTAGAAAGGGGAATGTGCATCCTGTAGAGTGTTTTCCCAGTTGCCAAAAGGGACATTTCCCTCACACAGACTTGCACACACACTAATCCCCCTCCACACACACTCAGCATTTGCAGGATTCAAACCCTACCTAACTATGTTATGACACTCGAGACGGACGCATTAGCAGAGCGCGATATTCACATTACTGGGAGGTTACCCTTCTCCTGCTGTACTTATAGGGTGCTGACATCATCAGTGTTTAGAAAGGGGAATGTGCATCCTGTAGAGTGTTTTCCCAGTTGCCAAAAGGGACATTTCCATTACACAGACTTGCACACACAACAACCCCGCTCACCCACGCACTGAGCATTTGCATGGTTCAAACTCCTACCTAACTATATTATGACACTTGAGGGAGACGCATTAGCAGAGCGTGCTATCCGAATTACTGGGCATCTGTTTTGCACCTGCTGTATTTATAGGGTGCTGATATCTTTATTTCTACAGAGGTATGTACATCTAGTACTGCCTGTCAGATGGGGGATAGCATATATATGCATTTTCAGCCACCTACTTCAGGGTCAGATATGCACATTGCACTGGCAGGTTATGTTCTATGCCATGCTTCATGACCACAGGACCTGTAACACACAACACAACCAGTCCAGAACACTCCTCCCACATCCAGGACACACACTTTGCTTCCCTGGGAACAGTGCCGGGATATGCAGGTGTTCACATACACCATTCCAGTTGTTAACATCAGGTACAGACATATTGTGTGTGGGAACTACTCAGGCCTCTACAACATTACCATACAGCCACTACAATTTGTGGGTCCATGTGCTATGGCAGAACCACTCACCACAGCCACATGGGGGAATACATATTGCACCTGTCCATCTGCAACATGGGTACTCACTGTTCCACACCAGAGGTAGACCACCATTGTTGATATCTGACCATACCCACCTTTCCCTGGACATCCATATCCCATCCCCACCCCCAGGCAAGGTTGTCACTGCAAACAAACTGTATTTAGCACAGGCAGACTCTACACTTGTGAAGACTGGGGTGGAAGACTTCAAAGGACCCATGCTGGGGGACTATACTGGCCACTCTCCATAATCCTTGACAATTGCATTCTATGAGCATGTGTGAGGTTTGCATTGATCATGCTATCCCACATATACCCATGACTGCTCCACAACAGGACACCTGTCAGGTGTACACCAGCCATATATGAGCTGTCCAACAGACAGAGTGAGCTAATACATTGCAGAGCTTTAGCCCACAGAGGGAGGACATCTCTGAACAGTACTGGCATGACACTTCAATCCCACATAATCATCACAACACAGTGCTGACAGTGAAATTGTCCATACAATGCAGATAGGGCTCCCCTCAGTCTGTTATTGACACCCACTTACTGTTAGAGGTCCTCAGCAACCCTCTTCCAGCACACACCAACAACATGGATGTGGCTTAGCATATTCAAACCCTGGGATCTCCACTGTGTCCCTGCTTGACAGAGGCACAGCACACTAGCCTCACACGATGCCTTATGTGACCTACTTTACAGTGGCACAGTAGCCTACTGTACTGGGGATGCAGATGCCAAGCACACTCTGGCTAAGCTGTCATTCCCTAGGGCAAACAGCCTAGTATTGACCTCTACACCCATATGTTTAATTGTCAGATGCACAATATTTGTTGCTGATAGACTGTTTGCAGGTCTTTATTGCCATAGCATTCCCTGTTTCTATGAACAACTTGTGTATCTGTGGAAGATGTTTGAATATGAGGGGGATCCACTATATCACTTATGTCTCTGTAGTCATTTAACACTGTGCACTGGGCAGATTGTTGTGATGTGGTTGGTTCCTGGAATGACACGTACAAATACCAGATATGTGTGGCCAACTGCTAAACAGAGATATGGCCTAAGTGTGTGAGCATGCCCAGTTCAGCCTTTCCATGGCATGTTGTCTGACATATGTCTCATTTATCAAAGTGTGCGAGCATGCCCAGTGTGAGCTTTCCATATGTTGAACTCTGCAGTCCACCACATATTTGGATGAGTGTGAACTTCTACAATATCTCATGTTTATGGATGTGTGTTGGGTTTCATGTTGTGTACTTACTGGCCAACTGCTTCATGTCTGAACACAACAGGGATTATACTGTGCCTGCAGGGTTTGCATGGGATACTTTGCATACAGTTGTCAACATCCTTTCATACTGACCTAACACTGTAGTACCATATAGTGTACTGGTTCAGTACTTTCACTGTGGTGGACAGTATCCTGGGCCTTAGTCCTATCACTGCTTTAAATCTTCATAGTGAGCACAACAGACTGTTTAGGGGCCAGTTGTGCACATATGACCACGTTGCATTATGTTCAGATATGGACTACCTAAACCAGGCTTGTCCAACATTGGTAGTGTATTCCACAACATAGGTGGACATTGGCAAACACTAGCGATGTGCCCTAGGCCATTTCTAATGCTAGTCAGAGAGTGTGTTTGTCCTTCGACACACATTGTAACTGGAGTTTGCCGTGACATATGTCATGGTTAGTATACTGTGCCTCTGTCTACCTGTGACATAACAGTGATACCCAGGGTAAACCTACCATCTCCCATCCACTCATCAAGATTCCTCTTGAGGAGTGTTGATGGGTGACTCTCTGGCTAACCTGTACTGGGAGTTTACTCATGAGTGGGGCTGGCTTCTGTGTTATGGATCATTCAGTACAGCTTGTCCTATGTATGTCAGTGCTGGGGTTCAGGTCTCTCATGTACATATCTCACTGCCATTCAGATTGTACAAGGTGCAGCATGTTTATTGATTCCAGCTTGGACATGGCTTTATACATCAGGCACAGCTTGCCTCTGGGTGGGCAGTATGGCAGTGTGTGGAGCTGCAGTTTGTTTAATCAGGCAATGCATGGCATCTGTTCAAGCTCTTTGCTACTCCTGGTGAGGTACTGTTGGGGACTTTACAGTTGATGGATGTGTCTGCTGAGGTACATCCCACAGGGGCTATTGTAGTCAATTGTAACGCTGATGAAGGATGACTGCAGAGCCACAATGACCTCCCCTTATCTAGATCTGACAACCTTCATGATTAGGTGGGTATATGGTATGTTTCTGTGAACACTACAGCCACATGTTTGTCCAATGCAGGATATCTATCACCTTGTGTCCCCAGGTCTCTCATTACATGTTAGGTATGTAATGGGTTAACACCTGTGTGGTAATTGGTGGGGACATACTGTATATCCACGAGGGTTGACTATACACTTTTCTGCAATTAGCTTGCTGACATGGCTATGGCACCAGTTTTCTGTTTCTATTTGGCCCTTTTGTGGGATGGGGGTCAGGTATGGTGGGCAGTTTGTAGTCCTCTGCATACATGTTCAGTCACAGTCCTTCCATGTTGGCTTGTACCTATGGGACATATATACGAAATGAGGGAGGTCCCAGGACCAAGCCTTGTGGGATGCCACTTATATCTGGTTTGTAGTCTGACATGGCTGCAGAATGTCTGACAATGTCAGTTCTGTCCTTGGTCTGGTTTGCAACCCCTCTACTGACACAGGGGTTTATATTTAAGCTGGTGAACATATCTATACTGAACACATAGGGTATTGTCTGGAAGCATTTGCAAGGTCCAGCTACGCTGTGTGGACCACATTGCCCTCATCAATGACCTTAATGACTGTTTCAAATGGGTCAAACATGTTTAGGGGCAGGATCTGCACTTAAGACAGCCACACTGGGTAGGGTCCAGTGTCAGTAGGTCCCCGATATCTTTATGTCTGCGGTACATGCTGATCCTTTCCATAGCTGTGCAGACCAAGCTTGTCAGGATTCTGGGGTGGTAGTTTGCAGTATCCATTCAGGCAACACATTTGTTGAGAAGGACCACTGTTGTTGTATACTGCTCTTTGGGTACATATCCTGTGGTAAGGCTGACATTGAGCAGTAGTGTGATTTGGCATTCCATTCTTCTTGGAGTCTATGTTGGACTCAGCCCAGGACACCATCTCATACCATTGCTGCTGTGTGTTTTGCTTTGTAGATGCTGGCTGTTACCTCAGCATCTGCAATGTCAGGGGGCCAGCAGTCTGCTGGGATAGATATTTTGCATTCTGGGGGTTTGCACTGCACCTGTCAGGTTGTATGTTGGCAATATGTGTGTGTGTTTGGTATGCTGTTTGTAATATTTGTATGATTCAGAGCATATCTGTGAATTCCCAACACGGTTCCTACCATCAGTTGAGTAAGCCTTGGGATTATCCTTAGTGTCCTGTACAATTTGTATCTTCATAGGTTCATAGGTTCTTACTAGGCTATCCACCCTAGGGCATTTGTAAGCCTAGCCAGGGTGTGTGTGTCTTTCGCCGCCCCTTGCTATGTGAATATTATGGCCATTTATGATTTACTTTACTGTGCCTCTGTCTGGATGTGACACATTGAAGACCCCCAGTGTACATCTACGATCATCCATCCACTTGGCAATATTCCTGTTGAGGTGTGTCATTGAGGGGCTCTGCCTAACATGGAGTGGGATCCTGTTCCAGGGTGTGGGGAGCCTCTGGGTTATGTATCTGTCCCTCCAGCACATCCTATTTCATTATGTGTTGGGGTTGACATCTGTCACTCTCACAGCTCCAATGGCTTTGTTTTTTCTGGGGTGGAGCATGTCCATTACTCCTGTGTTGGACATGGCCTTGTACAACAGACATACAATGCCTCTGTGTAGGCAGTATGTGACTGCATTCAGCTGGGGTGTCTACAGCCAGGCAGCATATGACATATATTTGCGACCCTTTATCCTCTTGGTGAGGTACCTTTGAGGTCTTTCTAACCGCTGCAGGTGTCAGGTAAGGTACTTCCCAAATGAGGCATTGTACTAGATTATGGGTCTGATAACAGAACAATACAGGGGCACAATGACCTCTGTTGACGTAGATGTGAATCCTTTCATGTTACGGTGTCCAATATAGACAGTCTTCCTAGCCACATTGGCAATGTGAGTGTCACATAACAGGTTACTGTCCAATTGTGTCCCTAGGTCCCTGATTACTCCTTGCATACATAATGGTTTACCACCTATGTGGTAATTTGTGAGTACCTTGTTTGGTATTTGGTGGGACATTCATACTGTCCAGTGTCTTCAGGATGTCTGGGTGGGGTTCCTGTGTGTGAGTGTGTGGTCTGTAGCATGCTACAGACTGTACAGCAGTTTTGACTACAGTTAGGTGCACATGGGTGGTCTCCGATGCTTCGTGCAATGTCAGTTACCTGGACATATGGGTGTCTGTGCTGCATATGGATACTCCCCCTCCTTTTATGTTTTGGTCCAGGTTTTGGGGCCATAACGCATGATATGAGGTATAATCTGGTAGTGCTGGTGTGCTGTCAGTAGGCTTGCAGCAGGTTTCTGTCACTGCACAGACATCGATGACTCCATACTGGGGGGGCCTCAGGAGCATGCATAGTGTGGTTTACACATCTGGCATTGGTCAGCATTACCCTTATGTTTCTTAACACTTATGCTTTCTAGGGTGGTGGGTTAGTCATTTCAGCCTTACCTACGTACGGCTCTATGGAGGTGGCAAAAGCCTTTTCCAATATCCAGATGCCCAGGGGTAACAGGTGCAAGCCATCCCTGGAACAGCAGCATGGCTTATCATGCATGACATCTCAAGCAGACAGACATTAGATCCTCTTGGACTGACAGCTGTAATTGTGCCACCTGTTAAAGCTGATAATTCTGTGTTTGTACTGTGGCATCATTCATGGTGAGGGTAGGATGCTGCAAACGGCCAGTGTCATACCGGCTTGGAGTACATACTCAGAGAGCTCATCCATGTCTCTTTTCATGTAGTCCAGGGAGGTACATCTCAGGTCATTCACACCAGCATGGACACTGACTGCATCATATTTCTACTTGCTTTGGAGTGACCTGTGTACTTGTGTTATGTGGCGTATTGTAGCAGCCTACAGGCAGCTTACTGTACCCTTTCCCTTGTTCAGTCTGGTGAGTGGGACAGCAATGTGTCTGCCTATAGAGTCACCTATTACAACTGTATCAGGCATGTTGTTTGTCCTTCTGGCCTGTGACTGTTTGGCACACCAGCTTTGTGTACTATGTGTTGCATGTGCTATGTTTGGAGGTTGTGGTTACTTGGGGGTCTGCTTTGGAGGCCTCTGTTGGTGTGGTGTGTTTCTAATTAGGGCCTCCGGGAATGTTTTTCTGTGTTTATGTGTTTGATTTACAGTTGTGATAGGTCTATGTGGGACTGGGTTTGTGGTGTGTGTGGTTACCTTCTCCTCCTGACTAGTTTTGACAGTACTGAGTTGAGGGAGCTCAGCCTCCGGTTTGGATAAATGGTTGCATCTCTCACATATATTTGTATTTATTGGGGGGTGTTGAGGGTTATCTGTGTACTTGGGGCAAGTGTAACATTGCCTCAGGATTCACAGATTCTACTTGTTGTAGCTGGCCTTAGTGGATTGTATGTGTGGACATATTTTATTGCCATACTACTGATCAGTGATTACTTCCCTTTTTATGTTTGCTCTATCATGTAGTAGCTTCCTCATTCTCTTGCATGGTTTGGTAATGGCTGGTGTCCAGCATGCCAGATGCCTGCGTGTATGGCATTGTGTCTTGTTGTTATTTGTGATTGCATAATCCAAGCATTCCTGGCTGTGTTCATGGAATGCCTGTATAACAGGTTCTGCGGTGTGTCCCATATTTTGCACCTGCACAGGGCCTTTAATGGATTCCACATCAGTTTGGAGGGGTGCAACATATGCTTTACGCATGTTTTTCACTGTGGTTTTCTGGCCAGGGACTGTGGTCAGGATGTGTATATCCGGTGTGATTACTCTATGGTCTGGTCTTACCAGTGAGGAATACACTTCTCATCTTGCCATCCAGTACCCATGTTGCTGATTATCACATCCAGTATGCTTACCCCTCTTGTGGGAGTGGTACGTTGTTCCTGGGCATTTTGGTTTATGGATTCTAGGAAATTTTCTCCTACAGTGTTGGTGCTAGTATAATGCTTCCAGTGTATGTCTGGATATTTTCAGTCAACCAATATAATGTGGTTTGGGGGGCTTGATATATTCATGTATTCCAACTTAGGCCAGGTGCAGTTCCTGGTGATAGGACGGTAGTCTGTAGCAGGCTATATACTGGGAAGCGGTTTTAGCCACTGTTACTTGACCATGGCTAGTCCATGCTGCTTCTTGTTGTGGTACCAACATGGGGGTGTGGTTATCCTTGACAATTATTGCTAGTCACCCTCCTTTTGTAGCGTGTTCCATGTTTTGAGGCTGTACAGCACAGTATGATGTGTAACCTGGTAGTGTTAGGGTGCTGTTGTGAGCCTTGACCCAGTTTTCTGTTACAGGACAGTTATCAACATTCTCCATACTGGGTGCATTTACACTGCACGCATCTTGCTGTTTAGACTTCTGGCATTGGGTAGCATTACATCTAGGTTCTTATCCCTTGTGGTACCTATGGAGGTGGGTTTGTGTTTTGAGCCTTACCTAATCAGGGCACGCTGTGGGTACTGACAGCCTTTGCCAGTATCCATGAGGCCTGGACTGATAGGTGCACACCACCCCTAGCAGGTGGTGCATCATGTCATGCTCAGCATGTCATCCCAGGCTGGCACACATTGGCTCCCCTTTGACTAACTGCATTACTTCAGACAATTCTTGCAATTGATCATCCCATCGTCATATTGTGGCTTCATGCTTGGTGAGGGTGGATGTTAGTCAGGGTCCTCAAGTGTGCATATAGTACATGGTATTACATTACTTAACACATGGCATTCATGCCTCAGGTGGTGCTGCAGGGCTGCCTCTGTCGGATGCACATATTACACTCCCTGTACATGTTTGAGAGCAGGTTATGTCATTTTAGGCATCCATGTTATTATATGAGTGTGTCAGAGAGGGGTATCATTCCCAGGGTTCCTACTGAGCCAGTGTATGTGCTATGCGTTGCCACTTTGCCAAGGCCAGGGCATACTGGGCACACCTCCTTCTGCCTACTGGGGCAGGCTCAGGTTGTTCCTCCTCCGAGTCACGCTCTGCCTGTGATGGCCTTGGCAATGGTGGGGGGCTGTTTGACCCGGCCCTATGCTGGTCCTGCTGCAGCTGTTTTCACAAGATCATATTATGTAGCATAACACATACCATGACAATTTGGGTACATGTAGTTGGTGAGTACTGCAAGGTTCCACCAGATGTGTCCAGACACCTGAACCGTGACTTGAGCGGCCCAAACACACGCCCTATTACATTACATGTTTGTGCGTGTGCCTCATTATGGCGTTCCTGTTCAGGTGTGTGTGCGTTTCTGATGGGTGTCATCAGCCACGGCTCTAGTGCATAACCTGCATCCCCCACTAGGTGTCCGTGTGGGATGTCCCCATTGGCAAATGTCTGATACAGCTGCGTCAAATGCCAGATGTGGGAATCATGGTAGCTCCCAGGGCAGCCAGCACACACATTCATTATTATGCTCTGGGCATCACACACAACCTGGCAGTTGATGGAGGGGAAGCCCTTGTGGTTAATGTAGGCCCTACCCTGCTCACCGGCTGGTGCTTTGATGCGTATGTGCATGCAGTCTATTGCACCCACTACCTCAGGGTATTCTGCTATTTGCTGGAAGAGACGCATATTGCTGGCCAATACCTCACGGGCATTGGGGAAATATACATGATCACCGACATGTGCTGACATGGCATCCAGGAACTGGTGCAGTACCCTGGAGGCTGATGGCTGTGATATCCCCATCATATCACCAGTTGGTCTCTGGAAGGTACCTGTTGCTAGTATTCTTAGGCCAACACATACCTTGGTTTCCACTGGGATGGGTTCCCCTCTGTTGGTTCTCTGTGTGAGGCGTGGCCTGCACAGCTCGACAATTTGCTGCAGGAGGTCTCTGTCCACTCTATAGCGCTCTACTATCTCCAGCTCATGTAACCCATGGTAGGTGACCCTGGGCCTGTACACTGTTCTCCGTCTCCTCACTGTGGGTTGTCTGGCACCATCTGCATTGTCATCACCCTCAGCAAGTCGCCTATGTCTCCTTATGACAGCTATGGCAGCCCCTAGCATTTCTGCTCTGAGTTCAGCTTTTTCAGTTTTCACTTCTAATAGCTTACTCCTGTCTTGCAGTGTCTCTTGAGAGATAAATCCTGCACTGCTATTTGCAGAGTTTTAAGTGCTTGGCTGAGCTACTATTCTGCCTGTGTAATTGCCTGTTTCTAATTGTTTTCACCTGCTAGCTCCAGCAGTATTCCCTGCTAGCTTCCTACTAATTCTGTTGCTTCCTTTTTTCCTTTATGTTTCCTCGGGGGGAGCAATGTGCATACCAGCAAAAACACGCTCACAGTGGCTTACACGCATGCACACATGCTTACACAGTTCGGAATCTGCTTATTCGGGTTAAAATGCGCGCACATCAGCGCAAACAGTGTTACAACTCTGCCAACAGGCTCCCACATGCTCAGTCTGCCCTACACGCGCGCACACTTGCGTAAACAGTCTTCAAAGTCTACCAACATGCTCCCACATGCTCAGTCTGCCTTACACGTGCACACACTGTCCTACCCCCGCCTCATGGCGCACACACGTGCGCATGCACGCCCAACAAGAAACTTTGGTGTAAGTAACAGTGTACACCTTCCATTTCTTGACTTCCCCATGCTTATCTTGTGGCACTCCTCTTTCCATGATCTGTGTCTGACATCTGTCATGTAACACTGACCTCCAATGAACTGCATTTCTTTCTACCATTCCCCCCTGTGATGTCACCTATCTCCTACTCTATTCCTCCCCCTTATGTATCTCTTACACTACTCAGAATGTGCTCATTTGCTATGTGACAGTGGGATTCAGTATCCTAACCCTCATTTACATTAGATTGCCTACTAATGCTTAGTTACATGTCTTAGACTCAGCTTCCCCCCTTAGCAACCACTAAACAGTGGCCATGTTGTTTTTGGTCTGCTGGTCCCTGCATTGTAAATCCATGTATTGCATAAAACCCACATTTGTGGGTTTATAACCTTCATTTTTATGTTTTATACAGCGCAGCCTGTTTGTGCGGGGCTGCGCTGCGTTTAAACATTATTTTTTTTTCATATTTGCATCGGGGTACCTTGCCAATGGCCACATATTTGGCCATTGGCATGCTGCCTGACACATATGCACCCTTTATTTGGAGCTGACATGGCTCCATTGTGATTTTTGCAGAAACGTACTCAGTTGTCAACTGAGTACATTTCTGCAGCTAAAACATCTCTTACACGGGCTGCTTTCTGTTTCGTGGATCGCTACTCTACCTCATTTGCATGCCTTTCAGCTGCAAGTGAGGTATTTAGCATATCCACACCAAGTCTGTGTAAGAGACATTTTAGTTGGTCTCTTACATGGAGTTTTGGGCTGTTCCTGGATCATGAGGCTTGCATGGAGTCTTACACATCCCTTACACTCCGTGCAAGCCTTCGTGAATCCTGCCCATAGTATTTAATTTGAAAATTATTTCAAACAGTATTTTATTAAGCATCAAGAAATCAGATGCATTTAGCATCATTCTATCAATGTTTATGTAGTGATGCTTTAAAGGATTTCAATATCAGACTGTTTTTCACTCCATTTGGAGAAGTGATTCCACAGTGCCATTCCTAATCTTGAGAAGGTCTACTCTCCATTGTAGTTTTGAACTTAGGATGGGTCAGTATGGGAACGTCCTTCTGAGTCTTTCTTAAAGAATAACTTTGTTCCCTAATAGAATTCTTCTTAACATGAGCAATAGCCTAGTTGAAGACTATTGAGTATTATTTTGTTGAGGAGACAAACTGCCCCTGTTTGCAACAGATAACCACTAGATTGTTTTAGGAGGTCACAATACTCATGCACGTATCTGCTGATTAGATACATTTACACATTTTGTTTTCTTCTATTTGCACCTTATTTGTGTTTTGGAGTGAATTCATGCAAAATAGTAATAAACCATATTCAAGGTTTGGGAGTAAGATAATGTTAGCAATATGGCAGCTGGTGCCGTAGGTGATGGGAGTAAGGTAATGTTAGCTATGGCAGCTGGTGCCATAGGTGATGGGAATAAGGTAATGTTATCTATGGCAGCTGGTGCCATAGGTGATGGGAGTATGGTAATGTTAGCTATGGCAGTTGGTGCCGTAGGTGATGGGAGTAAGGTAATGCTAGCTATCACAGCTGGTGTAGTAGATGCAAGATTCTACACCACAGTTTTAGCTGAGAAGTTATTTTAGTAATAATGCTGTCAGTATAAAGGGAAAAGTTCAAACAGAGATTTTGAGTGATGCCTAGGTACGTTTGCGGTACTGTGTTAGGAATTAGAATGATGCTTAGGTACATTTGTTGTACTGTGTTAGGAATTGTGATGCCTGGGTACATTTGTTGTACTGTGTTAGGAATTGTGATGCCTGGGTACATTTGTTGTATTGTGTTAGGAATTGTGATGCCTGGGTACGTTTGTTGTACTGTGTTAGGAATTGTGATGCCTGGGTACGTTTGTTGTACTGTGTTAAGAATTAGATTTAGACTGATGCCTAGGTACATTTGTTGTATTCTGTTAGGAATTAGAGTGATGCCTAGGTGCGTTTGTTGTACTGTGCTAGGAATTAGACTGATGCCTAGGTACATTTGTTATACTGTGTTAGGAATACGGTGATTCTTCGGTACGTTTGTTGTAATGTGTTAGGAATTGCATTTAGAGTGATGCCTATGTATGTTTGTTGTACTGTGCTAGGAATTAGAATTAGAATGATGCCTGGGTATGTTTGTTGTACTGTGCTAGCAATTAGAGTGATGCTTAGGTATATTTGCTGGAATTAGAATTGTTAGGAATTAAAAGTGCTACCTAGGTATGTTTGCTAGGAATTAGATTTAGAGTGATGTCTAGGAATGTTTGTTGTACTGTGTTAGGAATTAGACTGATGCCCTAGGTATACACTACAAACGAGGAGCCACCAAGCTGGACAAATGATTCCTTGAGTTGTACACCAACACACACTTTATTAATTAAATAAAATAACAAATAATCCACATAAATTCATGCAAGCGCATTCGTTTAAGCTTTGTTAAACTTCATCAGACAATTTGAAAATCATGACATCACTTCCTTTTATACTATCTAAATCACTTCAATTGAAACATAATTACTTCATAATTAATCAATTAGCTAATGATACTACTGTTAATACCATACTATATTACTTTTTTCCTAAGAAAATACAATTAATGATGGATACCATGAAATCAAATGCTTATATAAGATGTGCATTATATATATAACTCCCATATGAGGGGACATTCAGACACTAAATACATTTTGTGTGAAAAAAATAATAATGAATATACTAACTTATAAATGTGCATAATTTAAAATACATAAATAAATGAATGAATGAATGAATGAATGAATGAATACGTAATAAATAATACTGCATATCTTTGTATATATTGAATACCATATAAACAAACTGTTCTATGATATATATATTTATGCATAAATTCTTTAAAAACATTATAGGAAAACATTTTGCCATATGTACATCTGTTTCAGCTGCATGTTACCTAATTACTATGAGCACCATTGAGTACAGTATAACTAACACAATTTTATTTCTATGTAGTGTTTTCAGTTTTAATACTGGGGTGATTGAACTACGCTCATTTATTCCGGGCCACATACCTGCTTGTGTTCTTATTTGCCATTGCAATTCTTTACGTTCTAAATAAAGGCCCCAAGGTCTCCTATCCTCTATTTCCACCTCGTCAATCACTATAAAAGAAAACTGGTGATTTCTATACTCACTGATGTGCTTTGCTAGTGCATTATTAGATTTATTTTTCTTTATAGCATATTCATGCTCATAAATTCTTTGTGCTAAATGTCTTTCTGTTTTTTATATATAGAACGTTGGGCATGAATTGCATGTATCCAGATAGACAACAATTTTTGATTTACAATTATATTTGCCATGTAAATAAAATTTCCTATTTCTAACATCGAAAAAATTCACTTGTTTTAATTTTATAGCACCAATGACAGGCCCCACATTTAGTCATACCTACATTCATATGAATAGGTGAATGTTTTACTTGTTTTAAAATTTCCTTAAAGCTTCTGCCTTTCCTATAGATAATTGTGGGGTTCTCACTGATCTGATTTCTACAGTGAGGATCTTCAAGCAACACAGTCCAATTGTCACCTAGTATGTCCCTAATTAAATTATGGTCTTGACAAAAAGTAACCACTAAAGCTCTTGAATAGTCTATTTCTTTGACATGCTTATTGCATCATTGTTTTGAATGTCATCACTAATTTTACTTGAATTACTCAAATTATGTACTAAAATTTGTTTATCTAAAATAGGTTTAAAATGGCCTTTCAATCTCTTAATGGTAACTTCCTGTATTAAAGTATCAGCTAATACTTCTGGATAACATCTGTTAAGAAACATATTATGTAAGAAATAACATTCTTCTTCAAATTGATCAAACTTAGTCACCATCCAAGCTGCTCTCACTGATTGTCCTTTAACCACTGACTTTTTTGATGTTCTGGATGACAACTACTATAATGCAAGAAGCAGTTAGAATAAGACTCTTTTCTATGAATCACTGCTATATAAGCTTGATTAGAACGGTCTTTCATAAGATGTACATACAAATAATTCATGTATTCATTATTAAAATCCCATGTAAATTTCAGGAAATTTGTAGTATTATTTATGTATGTAAAAAATTCTTTCAACAAATCCAATGTACTATTCCAGATGATGCTAATGTCATCCTGAAACCTATGATATGATTTAATGAAAATATTATATTTACTATTGAATACGTAGTTCTTTTCCCAAAAGGCCATAACTAAATTCACATAGGCACCCCCACATGGTGACCCCATGGCTAATGAAGCAATGGTTACCATTGCAAAAGCGCTCACCATTTTGTATTAAAAAAGATTTTACTTTGTCATGGTTCAGCTTCTTTATTCCAGCTACCTTCCTACTGGGCACCTGTGTTTCAACATTTTCAACTTCTGGGCTGGTTTGGATTTATTTGTTTGCTGCTTGTGTATCTAATGATGGCGGAAGGTACTGTGAACATTGCAGAGGATGCAACAGTTGGTGCAAATGTGGAAAGGAGACTTCAAAATTTGCTGACAAATCAAGATAATCCACTGCTACAAACAGGTACTCTTAATATGAACTCTGAGACTGTTAATACTAACAACATCAATGAAACTGAGATACGCAATTTGAAAAGAAATGTGGAGAATGATTTGTATAGGTTTAAGTGGCTCCAGAGCCAACAGTTCCATTTTGAAGCCTGCTTAAACCTAAATGTTATACCAAGGGGACTCAGAGTACTTAATATGCCCACATATGGAAACACCTACCCTACTTTGTTAGCCCAGTGGCAACAAATTAATCTTAACACCAGTAAAGCATATATACAATTGTTGCTGGACTTTTTCAAGCCAGTGGAACAAGAGCTTAATGAAAAGATATTTCAGCAACAACATGAACTGTCTGCACTTTATGGGGAAGCAGCTACTGAAGTTTTCATGCATGAATTAATTGACAAGATACTCCGCTATGAAACCAGATTGCTTGAGCAAAAGAAAAAGAAACTGTGTAGGGATCTAACAGATTTCACACAGCCCAGCAGTTCAGGACCCGTAATTAGCAGCTACTTAAACCAACTTATTCCAAACAAGGAAAAATTACTGGCAATGGCCAAAAGGTCTTTGAAACAAACTGTCTTTATTGAAACAAAATACTCCAAGCGCTTTCACCCGTGTATTATCGGGCTTTTTCAAGGAAAATCACTCAGCAACATTGTGCGCTCCTTTAAATAAATTCATATTGATCACATGTTAAAATCAATTAATTAATTAATGAATAATCATTACATCTTAAAGAAAACAAGTATGTGTATGGTTAGATTTTATATTAATTTCTATTTATTACTATGTTTTCATACATTTTAACATCTAAAGAGTTTTTTATACATCAAATTATGAAATAAGCACTTAATTAATTATTCTTTTAAGTTATTAATAGTTTATACGAGTCTGAGTACATAGAAACTAGTTTTTTCAAAGACGCTTTGATGAAAGTAATAGAGAATTTGAAATCAAATGCAATACTTTGATACACATACTTGTTTTCTTTAAGATGTAATTCATTCTTGGTTTTTTCGTTTGGTTTTTCATCTAACAGATTTCACCAACCAGCATGTCTTTACTTGGCCGAAACCTGCACAGTCTGAAGAGCAGTCTAATACCAACCACAATCCGAGATTTATGAGAGAAATCTATGGGCAGTCAGAGGTACCACCAACTGCCTACCAGCAGAGGAGAGGGCGAGTTCAGTCGTTTGAGTGGCATGAGAGACCGAGGGCGGAGTATCGGGTACAGTCTGAAGAGACGACCAAAGCACTCAGGCAGGAAGAGGAAACAATGAATCAACAGCCAAGAGGGAGTGTCCTTTCACCAAATGAAGCACATTCTGTCTAGTCTACACCAATGGAAATGCCATTGTCTTCGGCAACCAATAATAAGGCAAAAACTGCCTCCACAACTACAGTCATGGTAATATGGAAGCAGGACAACAACAGGTTTTTCCTGTTCTACCCCTACCGTTTTGAGCAGGGAGAAGAAAATCTGTGGAACAGGACATCTACAGGGGTCAGAAGTGAAAAGAAGCACCAGGTCAGTTACAAACTCACACTTTGAAGAAAATGTGGGGGTATGGGCAGGAGAGTTAATATGGGATATTTCCAAATATGAACTGTCTGCAGCTGAGAATTCTTTATTAAACAGAGATTTAAATTTTACACCTTCGACTAAAATGGACATTAGCAATTTTCTGTTATGCCTACGTATGTTTACTAGAAATGTAACACTGAAACAACAATTTGGAAATGGCAATGAGGCAAGGGATGTTCAGTTTAAGAAAACAGTCTGTATGTACCAATATTGCTGCATAATATAGAAACTTTCTTAAAAGCTTGTGAAAATGCCATTTATAGCACAGGAAACAATAGTTTTTTTTAGAAGAAGGAAAGTATAATTTGACAAAGAGTGAGCACAAAGCATTGTGTGACTTGTAGACTAATGATAGCATAGTTATAAGACCTGCTGACAAAGGGGGGCCAGTGGTGATATTGCATGCTGACTTTTATAATACAGCTATACAAGAAATGTTATTGGATCCAAATGTATATGTTGAAGTACCAACAATTGTGTTTGAAATGAGTGAACAGATTGCCAGTACCTTATATGAATGCATGTGTATGGAACTATTAAGTAAAGATCTTTTTAATTATTTTACTGTTGAAAATCCACTCAAACCTCAAATCCATGATCTCCCCAAGATACACAAAGACCCATATAACCTGAAATTTAGACCTATAGTAGCAAGGGCAGGGTGGCTAACAGAACCCATCTCTATATACCTGGATAAGGAATTGAAGACAGCACTCAATGAATATGCATATGTCTTGAAAAACACAGAACAGTTTTAGTGGACCTATATGGGGCAGTGAAGCAAATGGGAACAGCAGATACAGGGATGCTGGCCACACTAGATGTAGTGTCTTTATTTACAAGTATACCCAATGACCAGGGGATATGCATGGTGAAATCAGTGTTGACAAGGCAGGGAAAGTTCTCTAATACTAAGATAGACTTTCTCTGTATGTTACTAGAATTGGTACTAGAGCACAACATATTTATGTTCAATGGCATATGCTACAAGCAGTTGTCAGGGGTTGCCATGAGCACAAGTTGTGCCAACACATATGCAAACCTGGTTATGGTTAACTGGGAATATGAACATCTGTTAGGTAATCCCAAAATAGCCTTTTATAGGCATTTTGTAGATGATCTTTTTATTTTTTGGAAAGGTGATGGTGAACAACTTAAATCCCTGTATGCACACCTAAATACTACTAGTGACTTTTTAAAGTTTATGATGAATGTTCTGAGGTGAGTTTAGACTTCTTGGACATTACCATATACAGAGAAAATGACCAATGGTCTACAAAATTACATAGGAAACAATGCTACAGACCATCTTTTCTACACAGAAATAGTATGCATAACCCTAAGATTTTTCCTAACATAATCAGAGGTCAGGCAATGAGAACATCTCACCTATGCTGTCAAGAGGAAGTGTATAGAAATGAGTTAACTAAGCTAAGTACAGGTTTCATTAATAGGGGGTATAGTGAATATGAAATTGATAAGGTGTACCATAATGTACACAAAGAAAGGAACGGTAAAGCTAAGCCCTACTACTCTGATAGAGCAGGCAGTGACAGGGTAGGTATCAGGAATAGTCTATTATCATACCTTCCGATGGTTTTACCATATACAAGAGATGTGAAAAGGTTTGAAAGCATCATACGACAAACCTGGCATATGATGTTAGTAAATGAGGATACTACCAACATAGTGGGTGGACAACCACATTTTGCATATAGAAATAAAAAAAATCTGAAACAGCAGCTTTGCTATTCACGGATACCTGATGGATAGCACAGTGAATGGTACCCATAGATGTGGAAAATGCACACAGTGCATTTATATAGATGAATCAAGGTTTTTTAAGCACCCAGAAACAGGGTGTCTATGGGAGCTAAGGAATTCTGCTGATTGTAATACTAAGAATGTAGTGTATGTAGCTCACTGCACAAATAAGGTCTGATGAAGCAATGGTTACCACTGCGAAAGCTCTCACAATTTTGTATTATTTAATAAAGATTTTACTTTGTCGTGGTTCAGCTTCTTTATTCCAGCTGCCTTCCTACTGAGCACCTGTGTTTCAACATTTTCAACTTCTGGGCTGGTCTGGATAAATGTTAGTACATAATTTGAGTAATTCAAGTGAAATTAGCAATGACATTCAAAATGCAATAAGCATGTCAAAGAAAGAGACTAACTACTTGAGAGCTTTAGTGCTTACTTTTTCTCAAGAGTATAATTTAATTAGGGACATACTAGTTGACAATTGGACTATATTGCTTGAAGACCCTCACTGTAGAAATCAGATCAATGAGAAACCCACAACAGTCTATAGGAAAGGCAGAATCTTTAAAGAAATGTTAAAACAAGTAAAAAATTCACCTGTTCATATGAATATAGGTATGACTGAATGTGGGGCCTGTCATTGGTGCTATAAAATTAAAACAACTGAATTTTTCCATGTTAGAAATACGACATTTTTACACTGCATAATATGATGACGTATGCTAAACAAAACAACTTTAATATCTATGCTCTTATAATAGATGCCCAGAAAGCATTTGATAGAGTAGACATAAATTTTTTGTTTGATGTGTTACCCTATTTTAACTTGCCCCAAGAATTCATTCAGATACTACAAATATTATATAGTAATCCATACACTACGCTATACGTCAATAGGACTTATTCTAACAGAATACAGATTAAAAATGGTACTCGTCAGGGTTGTCCCATGTCCCCCTTATTGTTTAACCTATATCTAGAACCCCTATTTTTATATATCAAGCAAAATTTGTATCATAATGCACCAATAATTTATAGGAATAAAATATTAATGTCAGCATTCGCCGATGATCTTATTATTTATTGTACAACCCCAATTTCGGACAGTGAAAAGATATTAAAGCTCATAAACAAATTTTCAGTAGTTTCTAATTATAAAATTAACTTACAGAAAACGAATATCTTCCCGTTAAGAACCCCAAAACCTTTTTCATTAATGGCCCTGATGGGGAAGTTAACATGTAAAGAAAATATTAAATATTTGGGTATCAACTTCTCCGGATAATAAGGACTTTTATAACAATAATGTTAAACGAGTATGGGAACACATAATAGCTGATTGTGACAGATGGAAGAATTTCAAACTACCGGTATTAGCAAAAGTATCAATAGTGAAAATGAATATACTACCACGGATGTTATACATATTTAGGTCTGCCCAATTATCAATTTCAAAAACAGTTTTTAAACAAATGCATAAAGATCTAGCTAAATTTATCTGGAACCCAAAAAGAACTAGAATATCTTATGAGAAATTAATGACCCCTAAAACAAGAGGGGGACTTGAGCTACCAAACTTTGAAGCATATTATTTGATTGTAAACGCTAATAAAATTTTAAGAATTGCTAATTATGATGTAACAAATACAAAATGGAAACCAACTTGGGTGGTCTTGAATCATAAGCATATTTTGGATAGGAAAATAAATCCTAAAGTATTGCCCTTTATGGGCAAAATTAGTCTGATAAAATATGGGGTCATGGACCACATAATAACCTGTGTCTCATCTTTGCAAACTTTATTTCAGTCCGTAGATTTATTGCAATATATGATGGTTCTTCAACCTTTCCACAGGAATCCTAATTTTAAACTAAATAATCAGCTGATCGATCTCAGCAAATTTCCATTAATACTTAATCTGACTCTATTTGATGTTTTTAATAAACTTGACTTATCGGCTTTACAAATTAGACAGGAAATGAATCTACCTAGAAGTTACATTGTTATAATGAGACAAGTTAAAGAACTTGCCTTGAGCTACTTTAGGAACTTTAAACCTGCAGCCGGATTTGTGGATAAGTGCTCTGAACTGTGGCAAGCTATCCAACAAGACACTAAATTTATAGCAACTGCATATAAATTAATTAAGGATTTGAAATTTCAGGACAAAATTTTGCTTTCAGAGTATTGGGTAAACAAAGTAACAGTAACAGACAATCAGATATTAAAAGCAATTGATATAACTAGGAAATCAGTTTCTTTTCAAAAACTGATGTACACGCAATTGATGATTTGGAACAATGCATATTACACACATCTTAGATTACATAAATTTAACCCTAGGATTTCTCCAATTTGTCCATACTGTGCAGATCAAACAGCGGATCTTCTTCATATGTTCTGGAGTTGTAAATGCGTATATAAACTTTGGAACTCTCTTAAAGTACAACTGCAAAAGATGGGTTATCAAAGTTCTACACTGTCATGGGAATTTATGATTCTACACATTCCTCCAAGAGAGCTTTCCAGATCGCAAACTATTATTTGTATGAATATTTTTTGCTGATGAAACTCTATATAGCCACAAATTGGCTAGAACCACATAAGACATCATGGAATAATTTTAAGCTTGTGGCTATAAAGCATATACTAGCACATAAATTACTTCTGAAACAAACTAACAAAAATATTAATAACCCGAAAATATGGGAAAAGGTCTTCAATATTATATTAGCATGATACTGATTTTAGGAATATATTAAATATAGGAAGCATTTCATGTAGATATTGTATAAATGGTTTGTAGTAGTTATAGTGTATTATGTGTGTGATGTTTATTGTATTTTTGTAATGTTTTTGGAAAATATATTTCAATAAAAATTTATTATGGAAAAAAAAAGAAATAGGACATTTTATTTACATAGCAAATATAATTGTAAATCTAAAGCTGTTGTCTATCTGGCTACATGCAATTCATGCCCAACTTTCTATATAGGAAAAACAGAAAGACATTTAGCCCAAAGAATTTATGAGCATGAATATGCTATAAAGAAAAATAAACCTAATAATTCACTAGCAAAGCACATCAGTGAGTATAGAAATCACCAGTTTTCTTTTATAGTGATTGACCAGGTGGATATAGAGGATAGGGGACCTTGGGGCCTTTATTTAGAACTTAAAGAATTGCAATGGCAAATAAGAACACAAGCAGGTATGTGGCCCGGAATAAATGAGCATAGTTCAATCACCCCAGTATTAAAACTGAAAACACTACATAGAAATAAAATTGTGTGAGTTATACTGTACTCAATGGTGCTCATAGTAATTAGATAACATGCAGTTGAAACAGATGTACATTTGACAAAATGTTTTCCTATAATGTTTTTAAAGAATTTATGCATAAAAAATATATATCATAGAACAGTTTATTTATATGGTATTCAATATATACAAAGATATGCAGTATTAATTATTTATTTATTTATTTATTTATTTATTCATTCATTCATTCATTTATTTATTTATGTATTTTAAATTATTCACATTTAAAAGATAGTATATTCATTATTATTTTTTTCACACAAAATGTATTTAGTCTCTGAATGTCCCCCTCATATGGGAGTTTTATATATATATATATATATATATATATATATATATATATATATATATATATATATATATATATATATATATATATATAATGGACATCTTATATAAGTATTTGATTTTATGGTATCCATAATTAATTGTATTTTCTTAGGAAAAAAGTAATATAGTATGGTATTAACAGTAGCATCATGAGCTAATTGATTAATTATGAAGTGATTATGTTTCAATTGAAGTGATTTAGATAGTATAAATGGAAGTGATGTCATGATTTTCAAATTGTCTGATGAAGTTTAACAAAGCTTAAACGAAAGCGCTTACATGAATTTATGTGGATTATTTGTTATTTATTTAATTAATAAAGTGTGTGGTTGGTGTACAACTCAAGGAATCATTTGTCCAGCTTGGTAGCTCCTCGGTCGTAGTGTATTTGCTTCAGTAGTTTGTGCATTCTTCATTTTCGTTGATGCCAAGGTATGTTTGATGCAAAGCATTAGCAATTAGATTTAGAGTGATGCCTTGGTATGTTTGTTGTACTGTGTTAGGAATTGATGCTTAGGTAGGTTTGTTGTACTGTGTTAGAAATTAGATTTAGAGTGATGCCTAGGTACATTTGTTGTATTTTGTTAGGAATTAGAGTGATGCCTAGATACGTTTGTTGTACTGTGTTAAGAATTAAAGTGATGCCTAGGTATGTTTGTTGTAACACAATAGGAATTAGATTTAGAGTAATATCTAGGTCTGTTTATTGTACTGCATTAGGCATGATGATGCCTGGGTACATTTGTTGTACTGTGTTAGGAATTGTGATGCCTGGGTATATTTGTTGTACTGTATTAGGAATTGTGATGCCTGGGTATATTTGTTGTACTTTGTTAGGAATTGTGATGCCTGGGTACATTTGTTGTACTGTGTTAGGAATAGAGTGATTCCTTGGTGCATTTGTCGTAATGTGCTAGGAATTACATTTAGAGTGATGCCTCGGTGTGTTTGTTGTACTGTGCTAGGAATTAGAGTGATGCCTAGGTACATTTGTTGTACTGTGCTAGGAATTAGAGTGATAACTAGGTACATTTGTTGTAATGTGTTAGGAATTAGAGTGATGCCTAGGTACATTTGTTGTACTGTGTTAGGAATTGTGATGCCTGGGTAGGTTTGTTGTACTGTGTTAGGAATTATGATGTCTAGGTACATTTGTCATACTGTGTTAGGAATTGTGATGCCTTGGTAGGTTTGTTGTACTGCGTTAGGAATTATGATGCCTGGGTACATTTGGTGTACTGTGTTAAGAATTAGAGTGATAACTGGTTACGTTTGTTGTACTTTGTTAGGCATTAGAGTGATGCTTAGGTACGTTTGTTTACTGTTTTTAGTAATTAGATTTAGACTGATGCCTAGGTACATTTGTTGTACTGTACCTGTAATTAGAGTGATGCCTAGGTATGTTTGTTGTACTGTGCTAGGAATTAGAGTGATGCCTGGGTAGATATGTTGCACTGTTTTAGGAATTAGATTTACAGTGATGCCTAGGTATGTTTGTTGTACTGTGTTAGGAATTAGATTTAGAGTGATGCCTAGGTATGTTTGTTGTACTGTGTTAGGAATTAGATTTACAGTGATGCCTAGGTACGTTTGTTGCACTGTGTTAGGAATTCGAGTGATGCCTAGGTACATTTGTTATACTGTGTGAGGAATAGAGTGATTCCTCAGTACGTTTGCTGTAATGTGTTAGGAATTACATTCAGAGTGATGCCTCGGTATGTTTGTTGTACTGTGCTAGGAATTAGAGTGATGCCTCTGTGTGTTTGTTGTACTGTGCTAGGAATTAGAGTGATGCCTTGGTACGTTTGTCATACTGTTTTTAGGAATTAGGTTTAGAGTGATGCTTAGGTACGTTTGGTGGAATTAAAATTGCTAGGAATTAGAGTGCTACCTAGGTATGTTTGTTGTATTGTGTTAGGAATTAGATTTAGAGTGATGTCTAGGCATGTTTGTTGTACTGTGCTAGGAATTAGACTGATGCCTAGGTATGTTTTTTTGACTGTGTTAGGAATTAGATTGCCTTTAGTGTCTTTGGTAGTCAGAGGAGGGTAAGTGGTCAGTTTTTAAGACTTTACAAAAGACACACTATGTGTCTTCTTGGGGCTCAAGAAGAGCTTGACATTACATAGATAATTAAATCATTTTGAGAAATTATTTCAGGTTAGAGGCTGAGATGAGTTTCACTGGCTTCAGTAATTAGTGTATCATCTGGGTACATTACTAGGTTAAGGTTAGGTAGTTCTAGAGTAATGCTTTTGATAAACAGGGAGAACAGTATGAACCTAGCACTGAAGTTTGAGGTACTCCAGTGAGAAACATACCTTTATCTAGGTGTCATTAGCATATTCTTTAAAAATTATGTCCTTTAAATAGCCTGTAAGCCATATTACTATGTTATCTCCAATGCTTAGCTTATTCAGTTTTGTAAAAGAAGATTATGATGTGAAATCTCAAAAGGTTTTGTCATATGAGTAAAACAAATGTAGAGCTGTCATTGTGCTAAATGAATGTATAAATCCATTATGCTGATTACATTGCTGGCATCACTTTTTTATAAGGTCAAATTGTTACTTATAAATAGTTTTTTCAAAGATTTTTTTTACAATTAGGCACACAAATTAGATTTCTTTCATCCCTAAGGGGAAGAAAACATGGAAGAGGGATGAGACATGAAGGTTCAGATAAGCTAAGAACTAAGCCCATAGTAAGGGATAATGTTCAAATAAGATAGGAACTAAGCCTGTAGTAAGGGATAATGTTCAAATAAGCTAGGAACTAGCCTGTAGTAAGGGATATATTAAAAGGGTCTATAGTGTAACATCGAAGTTCAAAAACTTTGAATATTATAATATCGAACCCTTTAGAGCAAAAGCTGACAATAGCGAAGCATCAGAACATCGAAATTTTACCTAGGGTAAGATTTTGGTGGTCCGTTCCATGGCTTCTCTATTTACAACACTGTGGTGCAATGGTTACAGACTGGGTTTAGGGAAGTGAGCGAACAGAGGTTATGGATTGGGTTCAGGTAAGTGTGGTGCAATGGTTACAGACCTGGTTAAGGTAAGTGAGCGAATGGACTGGGGTAAGGTGAGTGTGCAGTAGTTAGGGACTTTAGGGTTAGGGCACGGGTGAGGTGAGTGTGTGGTAGTGACAGACTTTAGGGTTAGGGGCAGGTTAAGTGAGTTAGGGTTAGGGTGCGGGTCAGTTAAATGTGCGATTGTGTGGATGTAAGGGTTAGGGTGGGGTAGGTGAGTTAGGGTTAGGGAGTGGGTAAGGTGAGTGTGTGATAGTTAGGGACCTTAGGGTTAGGGTTGGGTTAAGGTAAGTGGGTAGCTAGTGGTGTATGTCTGGTTTAGTATATGGTTTCGTGAAGTGTGTGTGTGTGAATTATTTATTTTGGTGTGCTTGAGTTGTGTGTATGTTTGTCAGAACAGAAAATTTTTTCCCTGGGAAAAAAATTTGCTATTCTGACTGTTCGGTTTTCTGGTGTTTCGATTGAATGGGGTTTTTAGACTTCGATGTTATAATATAGACCCAATTAAAATATGGGTGAGTGGTTTTGCTATTTTCTCAAGAACAAGTTTATGGAAATTTGGATGCTGAATTTGATAATTTTAGGAGTTTGTTGATTGTTTTTTAATTAACTGTTTATTTAGTACAGTAATGGAGTTGTTCTATTTATTCTCTCCCTCACAATCTTGTAAAATATTTGTATAGTAGCAGTCTACATATTACACTGTTAATACCATCTCTCTACTGTTTTTGTTTTTTGTTCCTAATTTTGGATCATATTTTTTTTTTGTGTGTGTCTTGTAAAATGTCTGATTTTCTGGTAAATTGTTGAGTCTTAAAGTCAATCCATAATATCAGATATGACAGATTCATACCATTGTTCAGAAATTGTGTTTTGATCAAACCCTGTTTTTTTGTTAATGTAAGGACATTAAGGAAATACTAAAACATTCTCTATGATTTTGAGTCTGTGTTCCTGTTTATTATTTTTGGTTTTGTTCAGAATTTTTGAGCAAAGACGTTGAGAACTAATTAAAGCTAGTTATAGCAGTTGCTGGAAGCTGAAATGGATTTCACAAGACCTACCCCGTGATTTATTAAACTCCGTGCAGGAATAGTGCTATTCCTGCATGGAGCGGATCGTGCCCATGTAGAACAGCATTGCACATTGCATATTAATGAAAGTGCGCTGCTGTATTCTCCACACAGACATGATCCATGTACGAGTGTAGGGGGGCATGTACGAGCATTGCTCGCACAGTACACACCCTCCCTGCACTCTAGAACTGCTGTACGGCAATCCCAAAGCAACTAACAGTGTCCGTGGACACTGTTATCATAACATAACACTATCCGTGGGCAAAATACACTAAAAGCCACACAAAAGCACAGCCCCCACAATGGTCCAGCACAGATAATGTCCAGAATGGTATGCCAGTGTACATGCTGGCATATCAAATAGCTAAACATGTTCCTGAGAGGAACATTTAAACCAATTCCCTCACGTATGATGCAGTTGTCCAGATGTCCTGCCTTAAGATGCAGAAAGCAATGTGCATACCCCTACAGTATAAAAAAAAATAAAACACGTTTATTTTATTTTTTTTCCATCCCCAATAAAGTTTAAGCGTAGGTGAGCAGGTGTGTGCATCGCACAGCTGTGTATAGCATAAATGAAACATCCAAAGGAGTTAAATAGATACATACAGCCAAAGCAGTTGAAGTGAAATAGCATAGAGGTTAGAGCGTTTGCTTTTGTAAAACAGGGGATTAACTATATGAAATGTTCCATGCAACAAGAGCGGATGCCTGAATAGGAACGTTGTGTTAACCAGTGTTTTCCAGACTGTGCTATGTCAAAGTATGAATGCACAGTATAAGAACTATCTGCCATGCATGACTGTCAGAATTACAAGATCAGATTATACAATCAATAGAGTATTAGGCAGAAAACAGTCAAATAAGAGACAGCAGTTTCTCAATAGCTTATTCTGATGAAATACAAACTTTGTTCTATTTTTTGCACAAACAGGCATGGTTCAAAGCCTGGGAGTGGTAGTAAGCTGTATGCATAATTTCACCTAGGAATATGTGAATATGTGCAGAAGCAGTCAGGCACTGTTAACAGAAATTTCCTCCACAGGTCTACCAGGTATGAAAAGATATACCTTAGCTGTAAGAAGTCTGTACTTATACACTGTGTACAACACCCACTGTCCTACCCCAAGGCTGCAAATGACAGCAACATAAGTAGGTACACCAAGTAGTATCCTCCAAGAACTGTCCCTCAAGTGTCACACTGTCACAGCTAGTGGTCACTGCCTCCCACACCCAGGGTGACCGATAAAAATCAAAGCAGAGTATGGCAGCATGCACACACACACACACACACACACACACACACACACACACACACACACACACACACACACACACACACACACTATGAGTGCACATATGTAAAACTGACTGTGTGAATATGGGTAGAAACAGGTAGTGTTAACAGCAATGTCCTCCACAGGTCTGCCAGTTAAGAAATGGTATAACTTAGCTATAAGAAGGCTGCAGTTACACACTGTGTATAAACATACCACTGCCCAACCCAAGGCCATAGGTGAATGCAAAGTGAGGTAATACCTGGAAAGTAATGATTAGAGCAATGATCATTAAAGTTGTTAGCAACTGAAGCCTATACAGCTGTTAATTGACATCTCTCTCTCTCCTCCACCCGATCTGCACCTATAATCTAAACACATAAATCAATGGGTATGTTTTAAACCAAACCTACTGTTGGGACATGTGTCCTATTGTTCTACAAATATTTCAGTGTTTGACTATTAATGTTCCCTGTTCAAATACTATCATTGGTGGCCTGTTGTTATCGATGTAACCTGCATGCTGTTATAATACCCACTGTGGCTCCATATATGAATGTGTTCTGTCTGCTATGCAACTGTTCCAAATATGTTGTTTTGGGTTAATGGGAATATCTATGCATGCTGTTATAACTAATCCTGGAATGTGTTTTTCATGACTAACCAACATATGTTATAAAACTGCCACACCATAGCACGTCTGGGATGGCCGACCCCAACGGAATCGCCTGTCCCGTCTCAACTAGCCATGGCACTGGGCCCTAGCACATCTGGGACCCAACCTTAGACCTCCTAGTCTGCTGGTCCTGCACCACTTTTGGATGGAACCGCCTCAGGGGATGGAGTCCATCCCCCCTGGGACCAGGCATGGACAGGACACTGTCACCTGTGTTAAATATTTATTGCATTTTCCTGCTGTTTGTTGCAAAAAAGAGTAGTCCAAATACAGGCTTTGCTGTATTCTGGGCTTTTTGAAAGGTCCTGTGTTGCCCATTTTCTTTCTTGGATAAAGGGAGGCTTCTTTGTTCACCAGTGGCAGTGGGGAGCTTAGAGCAGCCTATCTATCCCTGGAGGAGTGTTCCCAGCACAAGAATCTGGTAGTCTATTGGCCATTTTGGGCCAGTTTCTAGCTCTTTCAAGTCCCCCTGTATAAAACCTGCTTTGGCGTGGTTTTTGCGCTTGTTACTACTCAGCCAAGCTCCTCATGGTCCTGCAGAGTGGTGATAGCAACAGAGAGGCTAAAAAAGCGACTGCTAACCTGATAAAAGTGTTTTCTTTCCTGCTACTACCTGGGCAACTGTCCGATCTAGCTAAACTGCAAGTATTTCTGCTTCTTGAACTGTTTTAAACTGTTTAAAGTTGTTTTTGCACCTGCACTTTTAAAGTTTGTCCTGTTTGTTGCATTTACCTGTTGAGGCTACACACTCAAGTCCGCTAGCCTGTGTTACATATTTATTGCATTTTACTGCTGTTTGTTGCAAAAAAGAAAAAAAAAAAAAATTATCCTTGTTTCCCGTCTTTCCTGACCTAGAGTAGTCCAAATACAGGCTTTGCTGTGTTCTGGACTTTTGGAAAGTTCCCGTGTTGCCCATTTCCTTTCTTGGATAAAGGGAGGCTTCTTTCTTCACCAGTGGCAGTGGGGAGCTTAGAGCAGCCTATCTATCCCTGGAGGAGTGTTCCCAGCACAAGAATCTGGTAGTCTATTGGCCATTTTGGGCCAATTTCTAGCTCTTTCATGTCCCCCTGTATAAAACCCGCTTTGGCATGGCTTTGCGTGATTTTGCACATAGCGCAGCATCGGGCAGCTCCGCTTAATTGGGTTTAAACCATTCTCGGCTCCACAAAGTCTGCTCTTCACTTTTTCCTTTAGAACTGATCTAGTTCTCATAATAAACACCCTATTCCTACTCTAAAGCCTGGCACTTGCTCACTAAAGCAATTATATAAGTCAGCACTAAAAAATTAAAAGCAGTACACCCTCACAAACTCCCCTTGAGTACCTTGTTCCCCATTGGCCCTTTTTTTCAATTATAAAGGAATTCCCAATACTTTCTAGCATGTCCAAAGGTCAGTTGGTGAATCTGGGAATCTTGAGGCCATGTTACAACTGCCTCATGTACACAGACAACCATCTTCTCTTCCCAACAAATTCCAACACATGTGAGAGATGCAACCATATAGCCAAACTGGAGGCTAAGCTCTCTCAACTCAGTACTGGCGTAACCAGTCAGGAGGAGAAGGAAACCACACTCACTACAATTCCAGTCTCACATAGACCTACCATGACAGCAAACCAAACACATAAACACACAAAAACATACTCGGAGGCTCTAAATAAAAATCTGCCTAAGCAGCAGAGACCTCCAAAGCAGACACCCAAGCAACCGCTACCCCAAAACAAAACACGTGCAACACATAGCTCACAAAGCCAGTGTGCTGAAAGTCACAGCCTTTAAGGCTAAACAACACACCTGATACACTTGTAATAAGTGACTCTATCGTCAGGCACACTGACGTCCCGCTCACCAGGCTGAACAAGGAGAAGGTCACGGTGAGCTGCCTGTCGGGTGCTAGGATCCGCCACATAACACAAGCACTCAGGTCACTCCAAGGCAAGTACAAATATGACTCAGTCATTGTCCATGCTGGTGTGAATGACCTGAGATGTACCTCCCTGGACTACATGAAAAGAGACATAGAGGAGCTCTCTGAGCATGTAGCCCAGGCTGGTATGACCCTGACCTTGAGTAGCATCTTACCCTCACCAAGAATGATGCCACAATATGAAGACAAGATGATCAATTTCAACAATTGGCTTAAGTATTGGTGTCATTCAAAGGGGATCCAATGCCTGTCAGCCTGGGATGACATGCTCGACAAGCCACGATGCTTCACTAGGGACGTCTTGCACCTGTCACCCCTGGGCTTTCGGATATTGGCAAAGACTCTTGCCACCCCCATAGTGCCTTTTTTAGGCAAGGCTCAAAAGACAAACCCACCTCCATAGGTATCACATGGGATAAGAAACTAAGAGTAATGCTACTCAATGCCAGAAGTCTAAACCTCAAGATGCATGCACTCGAAACTCTCCTTAGCATGGAGAACATCGATATCTGTGCAGTAACAAAAACCTGGTTCAAGGCTCTCGAGAGCACCCCAGCACTATCAGGTTATACCTCATACCATGCTTTTCAGCCCCAAAACTTGGACTGAACCACAAAAGGAGGGGGGTATCAATATTTGTCAAAGATACCCACACCTCCAGGTTGGTGGCACAGCAAGAAGCATCAGGGACTATCCATGTGCAACTAACAGTGGGTAAAACTGCCTTCCCATTTATAGCCTGCTACAGACCACCCTCCCAAACCCAGGAACTCCACTCGGCCTTCCTGAGAACACTGGAAAATATGAAGGTCTCTCCAAACACCATTGTATTGGACGACTTCAACTACCCAAACATAGACTGGGGGCATTACTCTAGCTACAACACCCTAGCCCAAAGGTTCCTAGAATTTATAAACTCAAATGCTATGGAACAACTTGTTACCACTCCCACAAGAGGGGAAAATATACTGGACCTGATCATCACCAACATGGGGGCTCTATGCTCCAGACCAGAAGTGCATCCCTCACTGGTAAGATCAGACCATAAACTAATCTCACTGGATATTTACATCCCAACCCCACCCCCTGCCCAGAAAACCACAGTGAAAAACTTCTCTAAAGCAAATTTCACACTCCTCAAAACTGAGGTGGAGTCCTTCAAAGCCCCCAGGCCTGTGGAAAATATGGCCCAGACAGCAGAATCCTTTATAAACGCATTCTATGAACACCTTTAGGAATGCATGGATCATGCAATCCCAAATAAAACCAAGACCCAATCCTTCAAAGGCAGGTGTCCTGTCTGGTGGACCCCAGCCATAAACAAACTATACAATAGAAGGAAGAAGCTACTACATGATAGAGCAAAATCCCAAAAAGGGAAGGCATCTCTGATCAGTATTAGCAAAAAAACTACAGGCACTCATAAAATCGTCTAAGGCCAGCTTTGAGAGAAAAATTGCACAGGACACTAAGGATAATCACAAGGATTTCTTTACTTATGTTAGGAACCTGGGTGGGAATTCCCAGATATGCTCAGAATTAGTCCGAAATGACAAAAAATATACTGAACCCACAGACATTACCAACATCCTAGCTGACAGGTTCAGCGCGAACTTCTCCCCCCCTCCCCATCAAAAGGGCAAATATCTATCCCAGCAGAGTGCCGCCCCCCTGACGTCTCAGATGCTCAGGTAAGAGCCACCCTCTCCAAAGCAAAAAACACAGCATCAATGGGACCAGACGGTGTCCTGGGCTGCATCCAACATGAACTCCAAGAAGAGCTAAACCCAAACATAAAACTACTGTTCAATCTCAGCCTTACTACAGGATATGTACCCAAAGAGTGGCATACAGCAACAGTGGTCCCTCTCCACAAAGGTGGTGCCTCAACGGATCCTGGAAACTATTGCCCCATAAGCCTGACTAGCTTGGTCTGCAAAGCTATGGAAAGGATCATCATGGACCTCATAAATAAAGATATTGGGGACCTACAGACACTGGATCCTACCCAGTTCGGTTTTGTTAAGAGCAGATCCTGCCTCTTAAACCTGGTCAATTTCTATGAAACAGTCACCAAGGCCATTGACGAGGGGAAGGTGGTCCAGACAGCCTACCTGGAACTCGCAAAAGCCTTCGATACAATACCCCACTCGGGCATTATAGATAAGCTCACCAGCTTAAACATAAACCCCTATGTCACTAGATGGGTTGCAAACTGGCTCAAGGACAGAACCCACATGGTTAGAATTGCTGGAGCCATGTCAGACTCCAAACCAGTTATAATTGGCATCCCACAAGGCTCAGTCCTGGGACCTTTCTTGTTCGGTATACATTTCTCGGAGGTACAGGCCAACACAGAAGGACTGTGGCTGACCAAGTTCGCAGATGACTGCAAACTATGCACCATAATTGACTCTCCAGCCAACACAAGCATCCTACAAAAGGGCCTCATAGAAACAGACAACTGGTGCCAGAGCCATGGCCTCAAGCTAAACGCCAAAAAGTGTATAGTCATCCCCTTTGACAAAAACAAAGTGCCCACAAATTACCACATAGGTGGTAATCCATTAAGTACGGAAGAAGTAATTAGTGACCTGGGGACCCAAGTTGATAGCAATCTCTCATCTGAAAACCACATGGCCAAAGTGGTTAGAAAAACATTTTATATAGCCCACCTAATCATGAAGGGATTCACATCTAGATCAGGGGAGGTCATTGTGCCTCTTTACTCATCCCTCATCAGGCCCATAGTTGAGTACAATGCCCCTTTTGGGATGTACCTTGCCAGACACCTGCAGCATCTGGAAAGACCCCAAAAGTACCTCACCAAGAGGATCAAAGAGCTCAAACAGATGCCATATGCTGCCCGGTTAAAGAAACTCCAGCTCTACTCAGTGGCTTACCACCTGCTCAGAAGCGATCTGTGCCTGACGTATAAAGCCATGTCCAACCTGGAATTAATGGACATGCTGCACCTCAGAAAATCCAAATCCCATCGAGCTATGCGCTCGAGAGACTTGAACCTCAGCACTGAAATAAATAGGACATGCTGGAGGGACAGATTCATAACCCAGAGGCTCTCTTCACTCTGGAATAAAATCCCAGTCCAGGTTAGGCAGAGTCCCTCATTGACTCTCTTCAAGAGGAATCTTGATGAGTGGATGGGAGATCGTAGGTTTACCCCGGGTATCACTTCTGTGTCACTGTTAGACAGAGGAACAGTATACTAACCTCAAAAAAGGGCATAGCAAAATTCATTTAAAATGGGTGGCAAAAGCCAAACACACTCTGGCTAGGCTTATAAATGCCCTAGGGCAGATAGCCTAGTATGAACCTATGAACCTATGAACCCATTGTCAGGTCCAGTCTTTAGTGCATAGCGAGCTTTGAAAGGAGTTTGGAGATCGGCTATGCCAGCTTGAGGGCTGCATGGTGCATCTTGAGGGTCAGCCTGCCCCTCATGCTCAGGCCCCAGCACTGCCACCTTTGGGGCCATGAAAGCACAGTGGTGACTGCCCATGGGTGGGGACCTCAGTCCCACTGTATACATGTGGGGTCTTGTGGGCATACAATTCCCAACCACCCTCCCCATCCAAGGTGTTTACCCCCACATGTGTCATATACCACCCCTGTCTGCTGTCTTGTCTGTCTTCCTACCTAACCTACCTCCTCAAATATATCTACTATCCTTCCCCAACATCCCACTCTCACCTTGTTAAACAGAAAAAAAGGGCAATCCGTTCCCACAAAAAAGTCACCCTATACATATCTGTCCAATTAGCACACATGTCCACCGGGCACATGTCATCTGGTCTAATTGGCTTAACAACAAATTACTGTTTTCCTTACCCCTCTCTCAGGGATTTGAGTGTCCAAATTCATCTCCAAACCCCATACAAATGCACAGCTTTTGCTGTATCAGAAATGGACAGCTATGGACATTCCGTACACCCATCTTGCACATCCCTAGCTATCTTTCATATTGTTTTTCCCACTGTATGCCCTCTTTTTCATCAATTTCCTATCACCCTTCTTTTTTTTTCTTTTAAAGAAATTTTTGCGGGGGTAAGTGGAAGTAAGCTGAAGTAAGCATCAGTAAGTGAGTTTGTGCGATGCTAAGCAATGCCTACACAGATTAAGCAGTTTCTTGTTTAACCATGTAATGGCATCGCTTACCATCACACAAACCTGCTTACAACTGCTTAAAACTGCCTTAATCATCCTGTTTCCATCAGCCACTGTTCTGCCAAGCAACAAAATAATCAGCCTTACCAAGACTTGAACCCAAAGGTCTGCACAACATAGTCAGAGCCATTTACCACTACACCATCTGAGCTGTAAAAATTAATGTTTTTTTTTTTCAAATATATCATTCAGTGCAGTTATAGAATAGTGGGGAACAAACACTGTGGAATCAGTCATGTATACATAAATATACACATATAGATGTGTATGGTGATAGATAAATATTAAAAAGTATATACATCAGATCTATGGAGCTATACATATAAAACAAATACTTACAGAATATATAAATATATATTGTTATATAAACGTATAAATATCAAAAAGGAACACACACACACACACACACACACACACATATATATATATATATATATATATATATATATATATATATGTACCCATGACATGTAGTGGAGTCATACCTAGCACCATACTTCTACACCTGTTAGTGCAATAATTCTGGACAAAGGCTGTCAAAATGGGGGGACAATGGTCCAAGAACAAGAACATAATATAAATACTGCAGTTATAAATGTAGAATGTTCCTACAGTAACAGGGTTTGTGTCAGCATACATATCCAGAAGGATATGAGTTTTGAAACTGAAATGTATGCCATCATTTACAGACAGAAATCCTCACATCATCACAGTGATTTGCCACAGAAATTAAACTAATGATTCTGTGGAACAGAACATACGTATGAGCAATAATCCTGGACAGTCTGAAACAATATGGCCAGTCGAGAGGTATGCTCAGAACCACCTTAGTGCAACAAATCTGGACCAAGCCTGACCATGGGGTGGGAGTAAAGCCATGAAACTGGGAACATATCCCAAATACTGGACAAGATAAGGTAACACAGTTGATGCAGTAACACCCTCCTGTCTGTTATACTATATATTGACCAGAATAGCCCAAGTCCAAAACCAAATTTCTCCCCACTACTCATTGCCATACATCTTCACATCATCCCACTGATGTGTCAGACATACACAACATGTATGGGGCCAAGCAACAGTACATCTGATAAACATCGGGACATAGCATCACAGTAGGGAAACTACATTAAGCTGCTAGGCATGTCACCAAGCACTGTCTAAACTACAGGCAGACTGACACACCACAAACCCAATTTTGCTATGGGGGAATACACATGTAATTGCAAATATATCATGCATTACAGGGATGTAATACCACTTACCAACAGACACCAGCATGAAAGTGCATACCCAGAACCAGACTCACCACATTCAAAGTGACATATGGATAAGCCACAGGAACAGTAGAGTATATGGACTGTGTGAACAAAATCATCAGCATGTTTGCCACTCACACACTACCCCTATATATACTGGCCCAATTCACAGTGTAGTCTGATGCCTGGCTGTGGTATGGGACATGTCTCAGTTTGCGCCTACAAACATATACAGCTGATAGAGCACAGAAGCTGGAGCAGCATGCAAAGTCAGATAGAAAAGGACCCTCAACACTTACATCTACCCTCTCCCCGACACAGGCCAAATAACACATTCACAATACACTGCTACACAATCCTGACAGTCTGTCAACAATTGCAAGAAATACTCTCTCAACTGTAGAGAGTCCCACAGAACATCCATGCTTCATCATCATATATAAAGCCTTCTATGCATAACATGTCTGGCAATCTGATACATCACTGGGATGATATCTAAAATTAAGTCACTATATAATAATATACTACACCTATACACCTCTTACAGCATGACATTTGGATAAAGCATAACCATATTTAGTGGCAGAGGCCCAAACACAGGGGCATCATTGATATATTGTCATAAACTGAGAAAGTTGCTAGTGTAACAGGTTTGTTGTAACAAATCTGTTATGAGGGATAATGAAATCAGAATCAAATATGGATGTTATTATTTATTGACTGCAATCCTCAGAGTATGCTACTGCATTTCCAAGAACAAAAAATGCATGAATAACACACGAAATGTAAGAGTCTACACTCTGGGCAATCTATGGATAGCCCTACATTTTGAAGTTATGTCAACCACATAACACTATCAGACTTAAATTCATGCAGAGCAACCATATCCACACAAACACTGTCAAACTAGCATTAGTTCAACTGTATAACAGCAATACTTACATTCTGTTCCTATGTCAGGAACATTCTCCCCCAATTTGTTGGGCTGTCTCCACAGTGTTTGTTGTAAGAGGTATTCCCAACTACACTCTGTGATGCTGTTTGTCACACACCTCCATGAAGTACTCCTCCCTGGCAAGGTAAAGGGACAATGCCCACATGAAGTACTCAGTTATAGGAGTGTGTTTCCATGCTATTGGGTATGGGAATGATACTACAGCTGTTCCACATGCAATTAGCAAGTGGGGGACTCCAATTGGTGCACGGGCCATCAACTACTCATGAGCATTACCTACTAAAGGCAAGATGCTGTCTATACAAAACAGATGTATTTCCTACATCTGTCTCAGAGAGAGAGAGACACACACACACACACACACACACACACACACACACACACAAACCACAGAAACAAACAAACAGACAGACAGACATACACACTGAGACTGATGGAGTATAGCAACTGAAATGTAAACAAACACAGCTATGTCAAAAAATCAAGCCTGTAATGGAATGTAGTAGGTGGCATGTAAACGTGGAAAATAGGAATTTCAAACAATATTATGTCTCAACAATACATGCTGTACTGATATATAGATGAGCAGAACCTATGGCCATATAAACTGTGTCTGTCTGCAGTGACATGAGTCACCCCAGGAAAGGATGGCTCACATATGACCACTACTGGAGTGTGTGTTGCACAATACCAACTGTGACACTGCTAGGCCACACCCAGTGCAAATCATACCATCAGTAACTCTGCTATGTCCAGCTCTGAATTGTCCCTCTTATCTCAATGCCAATGACTCCAACCCATATAGTAATGCTGGTCTCACTACCCTCTTGTAGGCCTTCCCTATAATTCTTAATGGTACTTGCCTGTCACAAATCACACATGACACTCTTCCCCACCACCCACATCCTGTCCGTACTCAGGTCGTCACCTCTCCCCCACACTCGCCATTACTCTGAGCTGTTATTCCCAAGTATTTACACCTATCCACCGTTGCAAACTGTACTCCCTGTATCCTCACCATTCCTCCATCCTCCCTTCCAATCACACACATATATTCCTCCCCCTCTAGATCATACCTACACCTCTCCAGGGTCTCCTCAACCTGTTCTCTACTCTCACTATAGACCAAAATGTCATCTGCAAACAGCACAGTCTAGGGGGACTCCTGTCTGTTCATGTCTGTCAATCTGTCCATCGCCACTGCAAATAAGAAAGGGCTCATAGCTGATCCCTAATGTACTCCTACCTCCACCTTAAACACAACTGTCACTCCCAATGCAGAAGTCACTGCTGTCACACTAGCCTTGTACATATCCTGTAGCATTCATACTGATTCCTCTGCTGCATCTGACTACTTCATACAATACCACAACTCCTCTCTTGGCATCCTGTCATATGCTGTCTGTAAGTCCACAAAGACACAACACAGCTACATCCGACCTTCTCTGTATGTCCCCATCAACACTCTCAGAGCAAACATTGCATTTGTACTGCTCTATCCTGGCATGAAACCATGCTGCTGATCAGTAATCCTCACCTCCCTTCCTAGCCTAGCTTCCACCACCCTTTAACATTACCTCATGCTGTGACTGATCAGTGTTATCCCTCTGTAGTTACTACAACTCTGCGCACTACCCTTATTCTTATAATCAGTAATCAAACACATTTTATCCACTCTGCATGCATCCACTCATCTACCCTGATTACAGTAAACAATCCAGTTAAATAGACCACTGCCATTTGTCCTAAACACATCCATGCTTCCACAGGTATTTCATCTGGACCAACAGCCTTTCCATTCTTAAACCTATTCATAGCTATCCTTACATCCCCCTTGATAATCTGTTGCACATCCTGATTCACCATACCCACATCATCCAACCTTCTAACTCTTTCATTCTCTTCATTCAACAGTCCAGCAAAGTACTGTTTCCACCTGCTCGACACACTCTCCTCACTAGTGAGTGCAGTTCCACCATTATCCTTTCTCAGCCTTATCTGCTGCACATCCTTCCTAGCTACATGCCTCTTTCAAGACAATTGATACGGGTCCTATCTTCCATCCTTAGTGTCCAGCCTTACATGCAACCCTTCAGATGCCCCATCCTCAGCCTTTGCCACCACTTTCTTTGCCATGCACACCATCTCCCTATACACCTGTCTACTTTTTGCATCTGTCTAACAATTCCACTTCTCCTTGGCCAACCTCTTTCTCTGTATACTTCCCTGTACTTCATCATGCCACCACCAGGTCTCCTTGTCCTCCTTCCTCTGTGCAGATGTCACACCAAACCCCATTCTACTCATCCCCCTTACTAGCTTGGATGTAGTTACCCACATATTTGCTAACTCTTCACTGCCACCCACTGCCTGTCTTAACTCTTCCCTGACCTCACAATCACCCTTTCTCACTATCCACCATTTGATCCGTGGTGCTGCCCTCACTCTCCTCCCCCTCTTTGTGATCACCAAAGTTGTCCCACAGACCAACCTTCCATGCTGCCTAACTATAATTCCCCTGTCAACACTTTACAGTTAAAAATCCCCTTCAAACAGGCCCACCTGCATAGGAGATAATCCACATATGTGCATCTTCCTCCACTCTTGTATGTCACCCTATTCCCCTCAGTCTTGTAATACTATGTACTCACCACACCCGTGCCCAACCTCTGTTGCAAGCTCCACCACCATCTCACCTTCTGCATTCCTTTGCTTAACACTATACCTACACATCACTTCTGCATCCCCTCTGTCCCCTTCACCAACATGCCCATTGAAATATGCTCCAATCACAACTCACATACCCTTGGGTACACGCATTACCACTTCAGTCAACCACACCAAAGTACGTCTGTCTCATCCATCACATGCATTTAGCAGAGCATATGCACTAACAACTGTCAGCATTACACCATCAACTCCCAGCCTCCTGAACATCACTCTACCCAACACCCTTATCACCTCCACAAACACTCTTGTCATAATGTTCCTTCAGGTTAACCCCTACACCATTTCCCCTCCCATACACACCATGATAGAACTATTTGTACCCAACTCCAATACACACTGCTGTATACCCCTTCCATTTGGTTTCTGGCACACACAATATATCCACCTTTCCCCTGTCCAGCATATCAGCTAGCTCTGTTCTCATATCAGTCATACTCACAACATTAACTGTTCCTACCCTCACTACCACACACCGAGCCTTTCACCTCTCTGCCTGCCATATGAACATCAGACATCCTCCAGGGTATGTCTATGAATGCAAAAGCTAGTGCACTATCAAATGACATATCTGTGTTACAGCAATATGAAGAAAGTGTCACTAATTGTGGCCCATAGCCCACCGTATATGTGCGTTGTCCTACAGATGTCATGCCATAACAGGTTGGCATGACTGACTAAGCAGCAAGACTGCCATTACAGTATGCCATGCTGACATGGAAAGAAATGTATAGCAGGGATTACCTATTCATAATGTATGTATGGGTAGGTGTACCTGGCTGCCTCATAACAATTGACATGGGATGCAACACATCAGGTGAATAAACTGTACATGTTCTACACGTGTGTAACCTTAGTTTCTGTGCATCCAAAAGTGTTACACCTCTACAGCTACTGATGGTGTCATTGCCCTGACACAGACATATGTAGTATAATAAGCATGAATATCACACTGAAATTGTAGAGGTGGCCAACTGTGTTCTGACCCAGTGTCCATGCCTACTACAAATAGATATATGACCACCCACATAGCTGTATGGCATCAGCAATACCTTACTTGTGAAACTTGTCTCCACCAAAGTAGAGTAAAGCCCTTTGCTGGACAGCAGCAATGCACAAAGCAGATACTGTGATGCTATATTGGTTGTAAAGGGCAAAGTAGGAGCAGGCACCAACTGGGCAGCATGTCAACCTTTGTCTGAACAAGCATAATAGGTCACAGGTGGCTTACTGTAAGGCTAACTATGAGTACATATTGGACACATCCACTAAGGGCAATCACAAGCCCATTTTCACATATGTATTCAGTCTCAGAGGCACCAACCCAACCCACCCTATAATGCTGGTCAATCACAGTAGATACACACACACCATAGCTACAGCCAACCTGCTGCAGACTGGTTTAGGGCAGACATCATCACCCAGGATCACCATCAGTATAGGTGGATGTGCACAGCACATGCACCCCTCCCCTCATCATCATGATTCAGGTCCAAACTGCCTAATCAAAGTTGACAAAAGCAAGTTCTCTTGGGGCCTGATAACATTCCTGTCTGCATCCTACAGGAACACAGGCATATGCTTCCAGCTCCATTACAGTGTATGCAAGCAAAGCATGAGCACCATTGACATCCCATCTGCAAGGAACATGGCCACTGTCATCCCTCTACACAAACGTGAATGATGAATGGTGGTTTGTGCAATGTACTAGCCCTCAATGGGGGGAACATGACACATCAGGACCAGCAGTACAATGCATGTTCATACAGTGCTGCCAGGTACAGGGGTATGATGTGTTTGTAAATGGTGGCTAATGATAGTCCATATGCATGTACTGGCTCTGTAAAGAACTTTGGGCAATGTCTGTGGTCCTGTGATGTGTTTCCCTGTGTATGTCCTCCAGGTGCCATGCACCGGCAAATGCCTTACACCGATGCGAAGACAGCAGCCATCACCGATGCTGTAATCTGAAACTGTGGCTTTCTTTCTGGCCGTAGATGACAAAATCTGCTGGAATGGACTGCCCTGTCAGATGATATCATCCACAGAGTTAACATGTTGGACCACCATGGATGCACATACAATCAGGTCAGGCATAGAGCAATTAACCTGATACATTGTGCCTGGCAAAGGGCTGCTGCTGCTGTAGTGGGGGACTGGACTGCTACTGGTGGGGCCAGCCGCACAAGCCCCACTTACTGTGACAGAGGAGCTCCTCGCCAATCGTGGAATAGCCCCCACACAAACTCAAACACGGGAAACAGCAGTTGAGTAGGTGGGTGGCACCCACACAACAGGCGAGGAGCATCCATGTATGGCCAAAGTGCACATCAATGTAATGAGGTAGCATTTAAACTGTCTTCTACAGTGTCTTTAGATGCGTATGCCAGTGCAAAATGCATTAGTAGGTGAGGTGTAGTAATACACACAAGTGCACATTTAAGGTGAAGGACAGCAAATTGTGTAATATCATAGTGTGTACTGTACCTGTGCAGAAATGTAGCTTTCATCTTGTAACAATGCCTAATCTGAATCTGCTGACAATACCTCTCCCTCACAACTACATAGGTCCCTCTGGTCTGCACATGCAACAAAAGCCTGAACCCAGTAAGTATGGGGTTTCCCTGTTGTGGCCTACCAGTACCTCAGACATGCTAAGGTTAATGTATGTGACCATGCACATAGCTGTTACACTCAGCCATCTGGCAATATTTGCATGTTCACCTGTAGTGATGTTTACTGGATTGCATCATGGTGGTCATGACAGGGGCCTATTTGCAGGAGATGTCACATATGTGTAGCGTACCTCACAACCTGTCATTGCAAGACAACTGGACAAAGACAGAAAAAATGGGGGGGACAAAGCCCCCAAAATAGGGTCATATTGTAGAAATCAGTGGTATACAGTGCACATAAATGGTGTACATACCTGTTAGAATGCCAGGTATGCATGATATACAAAAATGACAGCACAACAGACAAGTTCATGTGACCTATAACCAGTACAATTCAATTATAAAGCAAGCAAATCTGTCATGGGAACAATATTGACACATAACAATAGTACAACAACCTAGATGCATATGTGTACACAGGCTGAAGCTAGTACTGTGTTGAGGCAGCTTTTGATATAACTACAGCAGTACATCTTATTGGATACACAACAGTCATCAATAACAGAGACTCTTTGATTAACAGCAACTAATGGTCAGCTGTCCTACTAGGATTATCCCAACATATATACAGTTACCTGCTATAGCAACAGCCATGGTTCACATAGAGCTGACGAAGATGCTAAGGAGCAACATGTTTGAGATGTATCAGCCTGGAAAAGGCTACCCAAACATTCTCACAGCAATGCACATACCATGGAACACTGTGCAGACAGTCATCAAAAGGTGGTGGAAATATGTAACATTGTTAAGAAGTTGACATCCCACCAAAGTCCCTGGGAATACAAGACCAAAACTGGCCAGGGAGGCTGCCAGGAGCCATACAGCAACAGAAAAGGAGCATCAGGAACCTCCAGCATGTACTGGGTGTGTACTACATGTCACAACAACCTTCCATGGTCTCCACATGTCCAGTCTATAGGGTAGGGTTGGAAGATGGCAGAAGTTACTCACACCAAACAATATCCAGGCCTGGTGAAAGTTTAAAAATAATACATCAGGTCTCCAAAAAGCAAGTGGGAAAATGTGTTACAGTAATATGGGACCATGGTTGTACTCACTGGCCACAATACTGATAGGTGTGTTTGTCACAATATCACCACTGCACATCACCACCTTAACAACAATCCCATGGTTCACCATGGGGATGGCAGTGTCCTGCTTTGGGGTTGCTGTTTACTAGCTGGAACTGATGCTGTAGCCAAGTTAGAGGGGATTATGAACAGTTCAAAACACTGGTCCCTTGTGGTTCGAAAACATTCTGGTGTCTGCCACATAGCTGTGGATGGTGAGGAATTCCACCTTTCCACACAACAATGGCCCAAACCATACATCCATCTCAACAAAAGGATGGCTTCACCACAACACATGCAGTGCTCTGCACTGGCCAAGTCGGAGCACACACCTACATCCAATAGGATATATGCAGGGCGACCTGAATAGGGGAGTGCACAGGGGATGCTCTTGCAATCTGAAATAGTTGGAGGTGTTTTGCAAGAGAGAGCGTGCAAACATTGGCAAGTCAAGATGTGCCATGCTGATAGACACCTTCCCTAGAGGACTGCATGCTATGATTAAATCAAAAGTGCTTTAACAAAGTATTACTTTAAGGGTGTGCACACTCATGCAACCAGTCTATTGTACCTATTTCAGTTACCAGATGTTACCTGTAACTGATGCGTATGTTGTTCAGTTAGATTGCACAGGTTATATGTCATATGAAATGATGGCAATGGTGTGACCTGATTTCTGAAGTTTCATGTGATATATCAGAAAAACCTTTCATGTTAACAGGTTTGTATACACTTACTGTATCCACTGTAAGCTTGGGAAGCTGTTTGGGTAACCAGATTTGTTTTAAAATACATTTACTGCAGGTTAGGCAGTCTGCACCTCCAATTAGGACATTACTTAGAGGCACCATTCCACAGGCCAACCCAGTAATGTATCGGACAAACACAGAAGTTATGAGGAACAAGCTAAACATATGAGCCACACATGTAGACATTCTGAAAAACCCTGTAGAGTTGGGGGGGGTATGTTCTGTAGGAGTTGCCACAGTGCTATACAGGTGAACAGCAATAATTTACATAGGGTGCAGTTTGTGATAGGTGAAGGGCCACCACCTACTAACACCACACACGTATCCCAGAGATGTATATTAATAGTAACAGTAATTGGAAAGGGATGCACTGCAGGAAGCTGAGGGTCTGTCCAGTGTGTATGTTATTGTCTGACTGTGAGTCAGAAATGCCACCAGTTGGCTAATGTGAGGTCTGTGTAATGCCTTTGAGGCACCTCATGTGTGTGTGTGTGTGTGTGTGTGTGTGTGTGTGTGTGTGTGTGTGTGTGTGGGTGTGTGTGTGTGTGTGTGTGTGTGTGTGTGTGTGTGTGTATATATATATATATATATATATATATATATATATATATATATATATATATATACCAGCAAACCTTATGGTGCCAGCAGTGATTTACATATATTGTTTTTCCCTCAAAGGTGAACATGGTTGCTGCTGTCCCTCCCACTTTGATACTGATGTCAGTGTCTCTGCAGAATCTGACCATGATGATGCTCATGTTGAGGCACAGGTGGCATTGTCAGGGGCTGATACTGTGCCATTGGTTGGCATCCCACTATTGTCAACCCCATCCCCACACACAGTCACAATGCCCACACATACCCTGTCACCAGTGGCCACAGATAATGGACAGTTGATGGGCGTTGTCATGGAACAGGCTACTGTGGTGACTATGGCAAGGGAGGGTGCAAGCACTAGCCATAGCCAGAGTGCTGGTGAGGTCCCACACAGGCAGATGAGCAGGGATGCTCAGAGGGGGATTGCAGCCTGTCATGCTTCTGTTGTAAGTGCCATGGCAGCAGTCACCAGATGCATGTCTCAGGCTGTCATGGGGGCACAGGCACGTAATGAACATAATAACAGACATACATGCAGAGTCGTGGATGAGCATGTCCCTGGTGTCCATGGCAATATGAACTCACTGCAGCCATCTGTGAGTGTACTGGGGTCATAGATAGATGGTGGGGGGAGACCTTGTCACTCTTTGACTGTAGAATATCTGTGCTTGAGCATTTAGTGGACACTGGCCAGCAGTCATGTGGCATAGGGCAGCAACATGATGAGCTGAGGGTCTACATGTATGTGTACTATCACATTCACATGCTGGCAGTAACACCAGCACTACTGAAGGGGATTTGCTGTCCATGCCATGATGCAGCAGGCCATGGGCATGTGATCCTGGCTGGTCCCAACAGGGACATGGATCCAGCAGACAGCAGCCACCAGCGAAGAGTAGTACTGCATTTGGCCTCGGCCCTGGTGGTGGCAGTGATACCAATGGCAGGCCCAGTTCCTGTGTCCATGGCTAGAGATGGTAATCTGTACACTCTGCCATGTAAAACCCACAGCTGTCCAAAATACCCCTGTGTAGGGTGCCCACATGGCGTGACTGTTTACATACAAACACACACACATATCACCATCAGAAAAGTCACCTACACACACACACACACACACACACACACACACACACACACACACACACACACACACACACACACACACACACACACACACACACACATACACACCACCCCTGCACTGCCCATTTAATGAATACCTCTCAAACACACACACACACGCACACACACACATACACACACACACACACACACACACACACACACACACACACACACACACACACACACACACATGATGTCAACCATGTGGCCCATCCTAGGATTCTGCCAAAGCCACACAACACCCTGTGCATATGATAATACCTGTAGCACATCCATGCCATCCATGCCATCGATGCAGGGACATGCTTATATGGGTCTGATGCACAGGGTGACTTTAGTAGAGTGTAGCTATTTCATGCTGTGTAAGGTGCTGTCATCTGGCATTTGTAATGGGTACACATCAGAGTGTGTGTGTATCTTTTCAACTATGATGCATTATTGGTGTTAATAACACTAAGCAAATGTGTTTTCGCATGCTGTACTCTGTTTGTGTTCAGGGTGTCTGTGTATCAGCAGGATGTGACCCTGCAGACATCACCAAGGGTACAGCTATAGCTGCACACATTTCCCAGGTCTGTCTAACAGTTCTTGCATGTGCCTCACAGCTTATACGTAGGGCTGAGGTGTCATATCTCAGTCTATAATGGCTGACATCAACTCTAGTATAGCGGACGATGGTAAGTGTGGTGGATGGAACACACCTCAGATTGCTAATGTCCTCAACCCCAGAGGATATTGTGTCAACCAAGCACACAGAGAATACTGTTCACACACACACACACACACACACACACACACACACACACACACACACACACACACACACACACACACACACACACACACACACACACACACACACACACACACACACACACACACACACACACACACACACACAGTTACCATTGTTGTGTTTTGAACCCCTACCCATCAAGTTGTGGTACCACATTATTATGCAGTTATTGCAGGTGGCACAGGACTAATAGTGTGATGACTGCTACAAGGTACCTGTAAGGTGAATAACATCATGTGGCCTTGTGGGGTATAGCAATGGTAGCTGTACTGGGTGTGAGGGTAATCATAATAGTGTCGCATACAAGTCTACACACTCACAAATACTGTTATACACACCAATGCGCGCACACACACACACACACACACACACACACACACACACACACACACACACACACACACACACACACACACACACAAACTGCCAGTACTGACATTAACAGACCAATCTATCTTGTTATTTGTACCATACTATTCCATACTATTGCACAGGGCTAATAGGGCTGACGATCGTCTACAAATACCACTATGGTTGATGTGAGCAGTGGACCTCACACAGTAGACTTAGGAAGATGTACTGTGTCTACCATGACATAAAATTTGAATCCATGTTCGCGCAAAAACACACAAGATACTCTTCTCTCACACACATTTGCCAGGACTGGGAGTAGAACCCCTACCTATCTATTTATTGTTACTACATTGTTATGCATTTATTACATGCACCACAGAGGTTATGGGGGTGATACTTGACCAAAGGTACTTCTAAGGCAAAGGACATCACCAGGCTATGCAAATTATAACAATGGGTGATGTACTGGGTGAGGGAGGCCACAAAATACTGTAACCTACACATATACACACATACAATAATACACACACACACACACACACACACACACACACACACACACACACACACACACACACACACACACACACTTGCCTGGACTCATATTAGAAACCCTAGCTATGCGGTTATTGGTATTATAGATGTATGCAGTTACTGCAAACATCACAAAGTTTAGAGGTTGTGGAGTGTCCCAAGGTGCCTATATAGTGAATGACATCTACAGCACTTGTAAGATATGGCAATGGTAGTTGTAGTGGGTGAGACGGGTCACCAACTACTTTTACCCACATGTTTACACACTCACAAACACTTTCAGACACACTAATGCACACACACACACACACACACACACACACACACACACACACACACACACACACACACACACACACACACACACACACACACACACACACACACACACACACACACACACACACACACACACATTTTACAGTACTGAGATCCATGGGTTCAAAGAGTCAGAGGTATGTACATGGCAAATGGCCATGGAGGCTTTGCAAGGCTAGCCCATGGGAATACACTGGCATCATGCCACCTGATGATACTCCCCAGTGTGTCTACTGAGTATAGTGACTGGAGTGATTCCCAGGGTGGGTATTCTATTCCCCATCCACTCCTCCTGATTTCTCTTGAAGAGAGCCAGTGATGTGCCCTGCTTGACATGTATATGGCATCTATTCCATAGTGTGGCCAGTCTCTGGGCTGTGAACCTGTCCCTCCAGCATGTCCTGTTGATTGTGAGCATGGGGTTGAGGTATCTGAGGCATGTTGTGTGGACATATTGGTTTCCTCTGATGTAGCATTCCTGAAAGGGTTGGGTCAGACATGGCTGTGTATTTCAGGCAGAGATCACGCCTAAATAATAGCCAATATGAGACAGAGATTCATTGAAGTTGTTGGAAACTGTCCATATGAGGCAAGTGTGTAGTACCTAAGATCCTCTTTGTGAGGTACATTTGCAGCCTCTCCTGTTGTTTCTGGTGTCCAGTGGGGTACATGGCAAATGGGCCATAGTACACATTGATTGGCCTACTGAGGGGAGTGTACAGGGAAACACTGTCCTTTTACTTCCTGAATTCAACACCCTGAGTCAGGAGACGTGACACATGGAAGTACTTTCAGAAGACAGTGGCACTATGGTCACCATTGAGCTCACTGTCAACCTGTGTTCCCAGTTCCATTATACCAACATCAGTGTTCAGTGGACTACCATCAATGTATTACTTTATGGGAGCCATGTCATACCCAAAGGGGATGGCAACTCATCATCTGGCATTGAGGTTATATCCAGAGTTCTGACAAGAGTCATAGGTCTCAGAAAGGCCTTTGTGAAGGATGTCAACCTCACGTGGGTGGTAATAATAGCACCCACCTTGTAGTCCCCTGAAAACATTGTCAGCCAAGGCACCTTTGTATTGGACTGGTCCTCAGAGGTGTGGATCCCAAACATGGGGAACCCAGGTCCACAACCTGTGGGACTCCACTCATAACTGTTCAGTAGTCTGACATGGAGTCCCCTTCTTTTACACTGTGGGCTCTATCTATGAGCTAGTTTGCAGGCCACCTACTGATGTAGGTGTGGCTGCCTACCTGAGTGTGTTTGTGGATGATTCCTGAGTAGGGAGTGATATCCAAGAATTAGATGGGCAGCCTATCTTATCTATTCCATACTGTTACATAGTTATTGCACATGGCACAATGCTTATAGGGCTGCAGAGTGTCTACAGGTCCCTCTACAGTGGATGACAACTGTGGGCCTTGTAATGTGGACACTGGGACATGTACTGCATGGGCAACAGCAAAATGTAGTACACTCCTATGGATATTGTTCTCACACAAACACAACAACCCATCCACAGATAGGATACTGTTCATACACGCACGCACACACACACACACACACACACACACACACACACACACACACACACACACACACACACACACACACACACACACACACACACACACACACACACACACACACACACACACACTTGCCCGGACTGAGATTAGAACACCTATCTATCAATTTATTAGTACTACAATGTTACGCATTTATCACATGCACCACAGAGTTTATAGGATGAAGGTTGTCCAAAGGTACTTCTATGGTGAGGAACATCACCAGCCCTTGTAACGTATGGCAATGGGTGATGTACTGGGTGAGAGAGTCCACAAAATACTTTAAACTTCACATATACACACACATTTGCCAGAACTGGGATTAGAACTCCTACCTATCTAGTTATTTGTACTATAGTGTTGCACAGTTATCACACACACTACAGAGATTACATGGCTAAGGCCTGACAAAAGGGATTTCTAAGGTGATTGATATCTGCAGGGCTGCTAAAGTGGGAAAGGGGAAGTGTACTGGGTTTGAATGGACCCAAATGCTTTAACTTGTAAACATACACACACACTTTGACATTTGTCACAACTGAGATTAGAACTCCTACCTAATTAGTTATTTGTACTATAGTGTTACACAGTTCTTGCATGCACCACAGAGCTTATGAGGCTAAGGCTTGATGAAAGGGACTTCTAAGGTGACTGATATCTGCAGGATTGCCAAAGTGGGAAAGGGGAAGTATATTGGGTTTGAATGGACCCAAAAGCTTTAACTTGTAAACACAGACACATGCAATTTGACTTTTGCCATGACTGAGATTTGAACTTCTACCTAACTAGTTATTTGTACTACAGTGTTACACAGTTATTGCATATGCCACAGAGCTTACAGGGCTGAGGTTTGATGAAAGGGACTTCTATGGTGACAGACATCTTCAGGACTGCTAAAGTAAGGCAATTGGGAAGTGCACTGGGTGGGGATGGCCTGTTCATTCCTAGATCCTACTGACATTTCTCTAAGTGTATGAGCATGCCCAGTGTGACCTTCTATAGTACATGCGGGACTCCATTCCAGAGATTGTTGTACTCCAGTCTGGTTTGTTTTGTGCTACAGCCATACCTCTCATCCTTTTGGTGCAAGATATCTGGAAATAGCCTATCAAAATGGTGGGACAATGGGCCATGCAGTGATTGTGACTATTTCTATCAGTAATGTATGGGTTGCTAGGGTTACAGGGCTTGTTTTACCAGACATCTGACATATATGCTGTTTGGCACTGTCATGTATTGCTTCAGTACCTCGTGACATACCTCCTCAGATCAACACAGTGATTTACCAGAGGAATATAGGATGGATGATGTGCACATCAAAATTATAGGCCAAATGCTATGCATTCTTGCACAATTCAGCCTGTTGAGAGGTGTGCCTATGAGAAGTTGACTGCCGGAGCTGTGGAAACAGTCCAGCAACTTGGTGATATATTACAATGGTGAAATCTCTGTGCATTTCTGTTCTGGCCTGCTCTGATTTTCAGTGCATGGTTGGGTAATATAAGTCAGACAGGATCAGGGTGATAGACAGACTCCAGATAGATTTGTAGGGGATAAGATATTGCGGGGGCTCCTTGGTCAGATATGTCTGCCTATAACTACCAGTGCTTTGTATAGGGGTCTGCTCAAAGGTTGACTGCACTTGGAGGGGCCTGTGTGTGTCAGACTGTTTGACCAGCTTGGAGGTGTGTGTTTGTCTGACATATATGTATGGCCCACCTCAGTTTGCTTGCCTGGCCATATTTTCCAGTCAGGATGTTGCACAGGATGAGTGCTCTGGGAAGGGTATGTTACTCTCCATGGCTGTGGGCCAGGGTTCTGTGGGGGCAGACATGACATCATCTTTCAGGGTTAGGACTGCCTGCAATGAGAGCATCCCCATGTTTAGACTACTAACCCTGCCTGTCGACTATACAGAGTATCACAGAATGTCCACATTCATGACTCATATATCTTGTTCGTTATGCAAACAAGTGTGGTTTTCAAGGTAAAGTGTTTTGCAAGTCACTCAGGGTTGAAGTCAGATATTACTGACAGTTGACATTGCAGTTTCTGACTTCGTACCCATCAGACATTCCATGCTACTACAATCATTCCATCAACTTTATTACATTATTAGAGAAGAATTTCAAAGGTGTACTTCTCTTTTGACCTTTCTCACCCCATTATTCATGGCTTTGGCCAGATTACTGGCTCTCTGACACTGGTAGGTTTTCTCCTAGCAGTTACCAGCATGGCTTTTCTTTGCATTTTGTAGACTGTGTTATGTTGGTGTTATGGACCCCATGACACTCCCTAACAGGGCACTGTGGGTGAGGCATGGGCATTTCCCATAGGCGTGTAGGCCAGATGTGACAGATGCAGGCCATCTGTAGCAAGGCAGTGCATTCTGATGATCATATGTTCCTAGGCTACCAGCAGTGGACAACCCTGGGATGACACCAGTAAGTTGACGGTGGGTGTTACTGACAATTGCTTTCTGTTTGTGTTGAGCCATCATGCTAATTGATGGCTGGATGCTGCTTAAGGCTGGGGACATATTACTGCATTTCTATGGGAGTATGGGGGGGTGACACATCTGTACACAATATACATTTGCAGAGACTGTGCTGTTATTTGCTTAACATTTTGGTCCCATTTAACATAGTGGTGTGCCCTATCTTTCAGACTACAGGCATAACAGTATCCACCACAGGTCAGATTGTTCTGACATAGACATTTGAAGTTTCAGACTTCTTACCTTTTAAAGCCATACTGCCACTGCCAGACCTGCTGTGATATCACTGTGTAAAAGTCTGTAGGTGGGGATTTTATGGATGTTGCCATGTGGGAGCCTTTGCCAGGCATTTCTGTATAGTTTTCTACAGCTGATCTGCTGGGTGAAGCTGCGGGTGGGTATGGGACCCACACTTTCACATCCATGCATGTGACCTATGACCCCCCCCCCAGTTATTTGGCTCACCACATATACTGCAGCGGTATTTGTCAATTAGGATGGTACTGCATGGTGTGGGTAGGCCACTACTGGGAATACACTTCCTGCTGTCCCACAGAGCTGTCAGTTGTCTGCTGCTATCCTAGTAAGTGACCCCATTCCCTTGCATTCTTAAAACAATACTATAGCTATGCTATCAGAACATTCCACTCTTTTCATTAATTTTGTTAAGGAGACTGACTTTGTGCCTGAGGCTGTTGTGAGGTTGGTGGTTGAGGACTGACTATGTCAGATGCACACAGTACACTGCCTATACATGGTAGGGTATAGGTGGTGTGTTGTTTGGCATCCATTTTGCAGTGTGTGTGAGTCAGAGAGAGAGAGATCAGTCCCTTGGGTCCTACAGTGTCAGTGTATGTGGTATGTCCTGCCTCTTTGCCAAGGACAGGTCATACTGGGCATGCCTATGTCTGCCTACAGAGGCAGGCTCAGGATATTCCTCCTCTGAGTCCCTCTGTGCCTGTGGAGACCTTGGCAATGGTGGGGGGGGGTGTGGCCCTTCCCTGTTTTGTTCCTGCTGCAGCTGTTTCCGCATGATCATATTGTGTATCATGGCACATACTATGAACATGTGTGCACATGTGGCTGGAGAGTACTGCAAGGCTCTACTGGATAGGTCAAGGCAGTGGAACCGTGACTTGAGCATCCCAAACACATGCTCTATAATAATCCTGGTTTGTGCACATGCCTCATTATGGCATTCTTGTGTGGGTGTGTGTACATTTCTGATGGGTGTCATCATCCATGGCTCCAGTGCATAGCTAGCATCCCCCAGCAGATGGCCATATGGGATGTCCCCACTGGCAAATGCCTGGTACAGCTGTGATGAATGCCAAATGCGGGAGTCGTGATAGCTTCCAGGGCTACCAGCACACACATTCATGATAATGCCTTGGACATCACACACGACCTGGTAGTTGATGGAGTGGAACCTCTTGCAGTTTAAGTAGACCCTACCCTGGTCACCAGGTGGTGCTTTGATGTGGGTGTGAGTACAGTCGATGGCACCCAGTATTGCCGGGTATTCTGCTACATGGTGAAAAAGATGCATATTGCTGGTCTTCTCCTCATGGGTACTGGGGAAGTAAATGTGCTCAGCGGCATGCAGTCGCATGGCATCCAGGAACTGGTGGGGTATCCTGGACACACATACCTATGAGACCCCCATGGTATCCCCAGTTGGTCTGTGGAAAGTACCTGTAGCTAGTATTCTTAAGGCTACACATACCTTGGTATCCACTGGGATTGGCTCCCATCTGTTGGTTCTGGGTCTGAGGTGAGGCTGCACAGCTCAACAAGTTTCTGAAGTTGTAACGCTCTACTATCTCCAGATCCTGTAGCCTCTGGTAGGTTACCCTGGGTCTGAACACTCTTCTCCTCCTCCTTGGTCTGAGTTGGTTGTCAGCATTATCCTCCTCACCACCCTCAGTCTCTAGCACATACTGCTAAATCAAAGCAACAGCAGCCTCTAACATGTTTTGTTAGTTTTGTCAGTTTAAAACTCCCCCAAATGTGTACACCAGGGGTCTAGAGTTTGTGGGAAAAAACAGACTGGAAGGTGTTTGCAGAGTTTATAGTAGTGTGCTGGGCTGCTGTCTGTGCGATTGGCTGATTCTGATACATTCCACCTGTCAGCTATGGTAGTTCTCCTTGATTGCCTTCCTTCTGCTATTTCCCGTTCCCTTTTCTTCCCCATTTAAGCCCTGATGCACGCCATGCATTCCCGGTGCTCAAATGTAAACAGTTCTACTATTCCCTGTGGATTTTTGTTGGAGGCCCAGTGCATGCTGCGTGCACCCGTTTAGCTAAAGTGAACATTTTTAAGCAGAACTGGCCCTCCCTGGATGTGAACACACTCTGCATTTCATGAAATAAGAAAATACAGCCTCAAACACACCCCCTTCCTTAGCTGTGCTTAGCTAAGGGCAAACATGGGCCACTGAGCTCCAGTGTGCTTACAGCAAGCATGACACACCCTCTTTTCATGTTATGTGCTCCTCTTGTCTACATGGTGGTGGTAGAGCACCTACACGGTTAGGTGCAGTCTGACACTTAGAAGAAATTTGTTATTCAGTATAAATCCCCTCATTTGCATGCACCACTGTCTTACTCCATAGTTACCACACTTAGGCTGGCCCTTTCCCCTTAGTAACCAGTATTCCCTGGTATTGTTTTCATTCTGTATGCCATTGACTATAATGGCAAAATGCAGATTTCTGTTAAAAATTGTTTTTTCCCCTTTTTTTATTTTCATCACGAACCCGTTTGTGCGCTACTGCCCTATGCTTAAACGGCCAAGATCGGCCCCAAAAAAGTTTTATTTAAAAAAAATTAAAACTATTTTTCATACCAATGGCCTTATATTTGACCGTTGGCATGCCTACTAAATATAATACATGCTTTCTTTTGAGCTGTCATGCCTCTGTTTTCTCATTTGCAGAAATGTACTCAGCTAGTGACTGGATACATTTCTGCAGATTACACTATTCCTGCATAAACACCAGCCTGCTTGCTGAATCACTAATTCACCTCATTTGCGTGGTTTTCATCAGCAGATGAGGTAATTATCATAAGGCAGTGGTGTTCATGCAAGAATAGGACTAGGAATGGGAATAGGAATGCTCGTGCATGTCCAAGGAGGTCTATACTGAATCGCTCAGTGGACGTATTGTGTGCAGCAACTCCTGCACTATTCCTGCACATCGTGCAAGGCTTGCTGAATCCTGGGGATAGACTTACTTTTTCTTTTTCTTTTGGTGATGATGACGATGATTAATATTATAATGATTATTATTATTATTATTTTATTCAAAATGTTTCTCACAGTTAACTACTGAAAACCATAAAATGGCCATCGTGACCAGGAATTCTATTCATCAGGTTGTAACTTGAAATGTATCATTATCCAATTATCTTGGAGCTTTTCTCCCCGGGCCTCTGCTGAAAATGGACATATATCCAGTCAGACTATCCCAGTCAACAAATGTAAAATAAATAAATAAATAAAAATCATAAATATACTCCAATCACTCTTCACACGTATGCTCCAGGCAAGGCAGACTTATAATTAATTAAAGCAATGACATGTCACCATGAAATACAACTGAAATAAACTAATGCTATTTTAATATTATTGGTCTGCAGGTTCATTTTAGGCTGTCAGTCAGGTATATCATTTGTTGCATAGCGTCAAGACTCCAATTTGATGATACCCTAAGTCATGAATAACTGTTATTTAACTTCTTCCCCTTTAAATTAGAGTTTGAGGAGTGATAACAGGGGGGAATACAGATTTTTCCATCTGTTCATCCAGCATGTATTTAAACAGGCCAATGGAAATGCTTTATAGCTAAAGGAAGGCTATTCTATAAAATAAGAATTCTTTGAGAGAGATCACTATCTCATCAACAGATCCTATTTATGCTGCAGTGGAAGTTAAGTTCTTTTGAGCAGATGTCTAAGGTGGTGGTGCTGATTGTTTTTTGGATGTGCAGGAGGCTGCATAAGTCTGGATCCTTTGAGGTTTTGTAAGTGAGGCATAGGTCCCTGCTGAAGAGTCTGTAGGAAATAAAAAAGAGAGAAATTGCTTTAAAGCTGCCAATATACAGCTCAATGAAAACCTGTTGCTAATTGTCTTAATGAGGAAATGCAGTAGTCATTTGAGTTTTGTCATATGTTTAGACAATAGGCACTATATTTGATATTGGGTCTGATGCAGGTAGAGTACAAAATGATAGTAACTTGTTTTAACCAAGAAGATATGCTCCTAATAATCAGTCTGGATAGATAAAATTATTCCTCATGACAGTGAAAACAGGATGGTCAAAGGATAGCTCAGTGTCAATGAAAGTGCCCAGGTCCCTAATAACTGTGTATTTTTTCAAAAGGGTATCATCTGATGATCCATAGTTCCCGAAGAACAGAAAACCATTACTACATTCCTTGGCCGTTTGCCAATGAACAGAAAACCATTACTACATGTCTTGGCATTTTACTTAAGGCCATGGTCCAGGCATCACTTGTTTATATGTGTAATGTCTTCCTGGTGAATCTGTAAGTCATGTAGAGAGTCTATGAATACCATGTTTGCAGTCATCCACAAACTTGTTCAGTCACAGTCCCTTGTTGCTGGCCTGATAGACACCACTAGAAATGAACCATTTTGATAATAGCATGACCCCTACACTAATAGATTAGATTATGTCATAAGCCAAGTTTGTTGTCCAGTGGGTAACATAGTTGTTTACATTAAGTTTGGTTAGCTTGTCGATAATGCCAGAATGTGGGATGATAGCAAAGGCCTTTTCCAGGTTGAGGTAAATAGAGTGAACCAATTTGCCAGCATTTGATAAATTAGTGTAGTGTTCAAAGAAGTCTACCAAATTTAGGAAGCAGCATCTGCCTTAAAGAGCCTTGTAGACTGCTAATATGCTTGTTAATAAGTTCCATAATGATGTACTCCATTGCTTTACAGATAACGCTTAAGAGGTCTATAGTTCCCATTGGCAGTGGTATATTCTCCCTTGAAGAGTGGGATGATTATAGAAGTTATCCACGCCTCCAGCTTGAATCCAGTGGAGGGGCTGAGACTGAACTGGTTCAACAGCGAGTCTGTAAGCTCATTCTTGGAACTGTTGAGAAGGCAGCATAATATATTGTCTGGAAGTGATTGGAAGGGGAATGTTGGCAGCCTAATATGCAGGAAAAATAGGGGAGATAAGGGTTCAAAGTCTGATCTAAATTTGCTATCTAATATGTTGGAAATGTCTTCTAGCAATCAGCATATATTGTTGTTATGTATTAGCTGAGTGCATTGCTGAATATTGCTTCTAAGATTTCTTACATAGTTGAAAAAAGCTTTATGGTTTTCCTTAAAATAAGTGGAAATTTTCAGTTCATACTTCCCTTTTGAGGATTTGATTTTGCTTCAAAGTTCTTTCTGAGCCACTTTTAGAGGTTGGGGTATTAAGTTTGATTTTGCAGACAAGAGTCTCTTTTTGTTATTGTATAGTTTGTTTTGACTGGGGTTCCACCATAGAGGTTTGTCCCTGAACGTGGCATATATGTGTCTGAAAAAGGACTGCTACCTTAATACATGCTTTTAAGTAAGTATAGAAACTATCCACAAATCCAGTGAGTGAAGATACAGGCTAATGCTGTACAGAAGAACACAATTCTGCCAAAGAACAGATGTCAAAAGCTACAGTATAGAAAAGTACATGGATGAGCTTAAACAAACAACCAAAAAAATGGTGTAAAGCTCAAAATAGAGAAGCTTACTAAAGTGAAATGAGATATTGTGATTAACCTATATGGGGCTATTTGGATGATTTTATAGCAAGTCGCATTTCATTTGGTGAGCAATACTGGTTTAGTGCTTCATCACACTCACTCTGGGATTTATTAATGCCAACACTACATGTGCACATCTTTCTCCTAGTTCTGGTTTTTCTACTGATTTTCTTGCAGCATTGAATATCAAGTTGGATTCATAAAGGTTACAATAGATTACATGTACACTTAGTGTAATATTTCTAAATGACTAGAAAGAGCAAAATATCTGATAGGAATGTTCTTGAATACAGATCGTGTATACTTAGTGTATGTGTTAATGAATGTGACCTTAAATCACTTCATCTGGTAATAATTATCCACACTTTAATCTCTAAAGTGACTCTCAAATGTACAAAATTTTTATATACTCTACCTCTTTCCTCTCTCGTTCTCATATTTTGCATATCCTCTTTTCACTCCTCCGACCACTGACCTTCAATATTCATATATTTGTTTGTTTATTTATTTATTTAATTCAATTTGTTTACCAAGTTAGTGGTCTGGACTGGTGAACTAATTATTTTAAGCCACAGAGATAATCAGTTTATAGTATAAGTTTAATTCATGTAAGTCAAGTTACAGTGGATATATACAGTTTTGGTACTGAGGAAAATGTTAAGTAAAATTACATTTGCATTCTATATTATGTACAAGAGAACGTATACAAAACAATACAAACATGCAAACAAAATATTGCAAGTTACAGTGAATATATACAGTTTTGGCAATGAGAAAAATATTAAGTAAAATTAGGTCTGAATTATTTAATGTACAAGAGAATATATACAAAACAATATAAATGTGCAAACAATATTGCAAGTTACAGTCGTTACATATGGTTTGACATTGAGGAAAATGTTTAAGTAGAATTAGGTTCGCATTCAGATTGTCTACAAGAGAGACAGTATACAAAGTATTATAACATTTTAAGAAAATATACACGTTATTTTAAAATACATTGTTACAGATTAGTTTAAGACTTTATATTCTGAAGCGTTGTGTCTTAGCCTATGTCATGAAGACATGAACATCTGACTTCCTCAAACAGAGTTTCTTGTAAAGACTTCTTGAAAGCCTCTATAGAGTGTTGTTACGCTTAATTTCATTTGGTAGGTGATTCCATAGAGAAGGCCCTGGGTATAAAGAGAATTGTGATGATCTATTGTGATTGTTGAAGAATGTACGACCTTTCATTTTTTGGTTAAAAAGTATTGGGACCTTGAGGATGAGCAATATATTTGTAGTTTTATATATATAAAAAGGATCATTGTACTTAATGATGGGTCTAATAAAGAAAGAGTACAATGGTATGATGACTTCTCTGGATCTCAAAGATATTCCCATGGAAATTAACTGGACCAGAAAGAAGGATTTACAACCTATGATGTAAACATGATACCCAAATGACAGAGAGTTGTCCACACAAGCACCCAGATCTCTTATAACTGCAGCTCCTTGAAAAGGAGTGCCGTTTATAACATATGAGGAGGGAACATCTGTTTTGCCAAACATTATCATCAAACATGGTCAGTCACACTTTGCCTGCAAAACAAATGCCCAAATGTAGGGTTCTCAGCACTGATCCTAGTGGTACCCTACTAGTGACAATAAAAAGTTCAGAGAGGGTACCTGCAACTTTCATTATTTAGGATCTGTTAGACAGCACATTTACAATCCAGCAGACAATGTAGGGATGTACATTAGGTGTGTCTAATTTTTCAGTAATAAAAGAATGGAGGATAGTGTCAATGCAAGATAAGCAGCACACACAGAATGATCACTATCCACAGCCACTGTATATTTTCAAAGAAATTTACTATGTTCAAAAAACAGGACATGCCCTTCACAAAATCAAATTGAGTGGGTTCTATATATGATAAGTTGTCTATGTCTTCATAAATGATTTATGCTATAGTGGAGTCACAGTGACTGTTCTCCATGAGCCTGGCATAAACCCTTTGGATAGGCTGAGTTTGAACAGTGTATGCAGAGGCTCAAATTGTGCAGACTAAACACTGATCAAAGAATGCAGCCTGCTATGTTATTGGGTACCACAGAAGCATCATTGCTAACTTTTGACTGGGATTCGAAAACTTGCTACAAGATGATTTCAGGGTAAACCATATTTTTAAGAATAGTGAGTGTAATAATGTGGTAGGTGGGGTAAAGTTAGCATTCCTTTTTTTTCTGCTAATATATTGGGTATATCCTTGGGAATGGAATGTATGATGTTATTATGGATGAGGTCAGTGAACATTATTCCTTAATTTCCTGACATAACTGATGAAAGATCTGCAATCTCTTTTTGTATATGTAAATAAGACAATGGGGATTTCTTACAACTTTTCATTATTTTCCTTCTTTTGTTATACAATTTATTAATATGCAAGTTCCATTAGAGAGGCTTATTCCTACAGGTATCATTATGGTTAGGGTGAGTAAGTACAAACGTTTCTATATGGCTGTTTCAGTAGTGGTAAAACTGGAGGTAAATGGGGCAGCCTTCTTTGCTGAGCCCATTTGCAAAGGATTGCTGGGAATGATGCATAGGTCTTCTACAAGCTGAAGTAGATTTGCCCTGCAGAAGTCCCTAAAGATGGTTTCATGTGGTGGAGATGGGGTGTAGATGACTGATTTGTGGTCAGATTTAACAAAGGATGAGGAGATGTATTGTGGGATATATGTAGGAGCTACAATGGTAAGAATCAGGTGAGAGCCTTTGGTGGGTAGTTTTACAGTTTGGTCCAGTGCATTGTTATTAACAAAGCTTAGGAAATGCTGAGCATATCCATATTTAGAGGTGAAAGTGTGCTGATCTACAATATATTTAGTTTTACATTTAACTTCTCCACTGCATTAACGTAATATCCATGATCCATATTAGCAATGAAGTACTAGTTGGATTTGTTAAGGGTGATTTAGATCTCCAAGTTATGGTTGTGGGTAATTTGACATAAGGTGATAGTGTTTCTGACAAATACAGATACTCCCTCACATTTATCCAAGGGCCTGAAGATATGGCACTAAACTCTAATGTAGTGGGAGTGTTGTCATTGCATTGAAGCCATGTCTCAATAACTACACAGATATTCCCCTTTCAGTTTATGTCTCCCAAATCTCATATGCTTAGTTTTTGATGTATTTATTAAGATATTATTCTCCTGTTCCCAAGTGGTCAATTTAGTCAAGCTCTTTTGCAAACATGCCTTATCTGTAACACATGTAATGAGTTTACTCAATTTCAGGCCATCTATATATAGACTATATAACACTTCAGATGAAAAAGTTAGGTCCGAAAGATACAATCTAAAAAAGTAAGGGCCTAGGACAGAGCTCTGTGGGACACCCTGAAGGTAACAAAGAATTTCACCTGTCCAATTGTTATATAAGACTTACCATGTCCTATTTGCAAGCCATGCAGCTATCCATCTCATCAAGAGTACATTGATACCTAGTTGTACTTATTTATTGACCAGTGCTTTGTGTATGATGCTGTCAAATGCTGCAGTTAAATCTATATAAATTACATCACAGCACAATTTTTCATTCATTGCTGTTAGGATATTGTTATAGAACATCATGTCACAGGTAGTAATAAATCTATTTTTAACATATGTATGCTGATATATGGTTTTAAGTCCCAAACTATCCAGTTCTGACAATAACTTATCTAGTATTACCTTCTCCATTATTTTCCCATAACATGAAAGTAGAGTTAAGGGTCTGTATGACTCTGGGTCTATCCTACTCCCCATGGCTTTTCACCCTACCTACACAGCAGATCACTCATGCCCAACACCCTTAACCATACTTTGAGCCATGATCTTAATGCAGAATCCTCATCCTCCAGGAATCACTGCAAGGAATGCTTACATAATTGCCCAGCCCAAGGATGGACATGCCCATCCCATCCCTGCTGTTCCACAGTCACCTAAGCTGCTAATCTAACCTCAGTCATTTGGGCTGTAGTCAGGGTCTATCAGTCATTTAATAGTTTAATATGAGGCACCTTAGACTAACTGTTTTCCATGTACTGTCATTATTTTTCAAAAGCACAAGTTGACCATTTCAGTTTCAGTCCAATGTAATAAACACCTTCTGCACCAAGTGTATATCATCTCGTCAAGCAAATATTTTGTAGTTTTATGGATGATAACATCTAAATCTTCATTTCAGTTCCTGTTGCTACAGTTCTGGAGATTTGTGTCCATTTCAACAGCTTTATAACTTAGTATCCTACTAACACTCAATTTATCTTTCTGTGGGGTACCATGCTGTTATAATGTAGATGGTGTTTGTAAATACTGTTTGTTCCAGCACAGAGGATCTATTCTATGTGGTCCTATTCCACTCTGCTGTGATGTGTCACTGTGAAGATATCTAGTATCCTTTCTGTTACCCACTACTTCTACTATAGATAGCTTCAAGGAAAATTAAAGGGTGTGATAATTTTGGAGAGGCACAGATAAAGAAACACTGCTGACCTCCACTACTTTAGTCATCTGTGAGCTCAATCTGTTCCCCACTCTCTGTGGTATTCTTTGATGTTGTTAAACAGTCCTTAATGACCACTGATTGGGGGAGAGTGACTGGTGAACCCTTGTTAATACAGTTCAGAATATTACAATGACCTACCTCAGATTTCACAACTGTCGGTAAAAATACCAACACTGTAATCCTCACAGTGCTTCCGTGGAGGCTGATCTTCTAATAACATAATATACTATTCTATGCATTGCATACTTCTGAACAGTTAACAGGAGACTGAGTTTTCCTTTGGACTGACTAGAATGATGGTTTGTTCTTCTTTGTTATATAAGCAATAATGCCCTGGTGCTTAGGCTAAGAGGATGGAGGGTGAGACCAAACTTTTATCTTGAAAAGCAATGCACACTTTATGTGGGATGTGTCCTGAATAAAAAAAATCATCCCACTGGTTTGAAAATGTTGAAAATAATGATATTTTTTACAGAGGCAGATAGACTGTCACTAACCTAGAACCTCAGATATTGCTTAAACAAAACATATTCTTACAATAGGTGAAAAGACAACAATAAAACAGAATGTAAGAAGACCTCCATAAAAATGTAATGGTACCACAGCAATAACATTTTCTTACCTCCCAATGTAAAATGTATTAAACATGGCACAATGGTTTTTACTTTAAGACTTTATTCAGTTTTTATATGAATACAATCATTAAAACAGGTTTAACAGTTATCATAGATTTGAAGTGGATAGGGCACCTGGACTAAATAATATGATAGCTGTTAAACCTGTTTTAATAGCTAGACAGAAACAGTATAAATGATGATTTATAAGCTTGTGATGAACATTTAAATGCTTATGAAGTTAAACAGTAATGTATATAGAGTTAAGTTTTAATATTTTAATGTTAATTACTTTTGTAATTTCATTGGTGGCTGTGCCATGTGATATTTTATATAAAAATGGTGGTTTTTAATGTAATGTTTGAATACTGAAGAAGGATTATCTCCCAAAAGCTTTATTATGTTTGTTAATAAAGTGAGTGTTTTCTACTCATTCATTTCTTTTGCTAAGTCACGATTACAATGTTTGATAGAACTAAACTGCAGGTGATCTGTTTTTTGTGACCTTATTAGAATGATCAAGAAGTCATGTGACTTCTGTATACTGTGTCTGCAAACATATAGGTTCATAGGTTCATAGGTTCATACTAGGCTATCTGCCCGAGGGCATTTACAAGCCTAGCCCATAGTTTTGTGGCTTACGCCACCCCTTTAGTATGGGGAGCTATACCCATTACTTTGCTGTGCCTCTGTCGAGCAGTGACACTGAGGTAATCCCTGGGGTATATCTGCGATCTCCCATCCATTGGTCAAGATTTCTCTTGAACAAGGCCAGCAAGGTGCTCTGCTTCACATATACCGGGATTTTATTCCACAGCATAGGGAGTCTTTGGGTGATGAATCTATCCCTCCAGCACGTCCTATTAATAGCCGTGTCGAGGTTTAAGTCTCCCGCCCTTGTGGCTCTGACGGATCTAGAGTTTTTGAGGTGAAGCATATTCATCAAATCTGGGTTTGACATGGCCTTGTATGTTAGGCAAAGGTCACCTCTGAGCAAGTGGTAAGCGACTGAATAGAGCTGGAGTTCTTTCAGTCGGGCAGCATAGGACAGATGTTTGAGACCCTTTATCCTTTTGGTGAGGAACTTTTGTGGCCTCTCCAGCTGCTGCAAGTGTCGGGTCAGATACATTCGAATGGGGCATTGTACTCAATCATTGGTCTGATGAGTGATGAGTATAGGGAGACTATGACCTCCCTTGATCTAGATGAGAATCCCTTCATGATAAGGTGGGCAATGTAGAAGGTCTTCCTAACTACTTTAGCTACATGGGTGTCGAATGACAGACTACTATCAACCTGGGTCCCCAGGTCCCTGATAACTTCTTCTGTGCTCAGTGGATTGCCACCTATTTGGTAGCTAGGGGTAACCTTGTTTTTCCCGAAGGGTATGACTATGCATTTTTGGCATTTAACTTTAGGCCGTGGCTCTGGCACCAGTTATCCGTTTCTGTGAGACCCTTCTGAAGGATATCTGTGTCAGATGTGTTTTCTACTATGGCGCCCAGTTTGCAGTCATCTGCAAACTTTGTCAGCCATAACCCTCCTGTGTTTGCTTGTACTTCGGAAAAGTAGATGCCAAACAAGAGTAGGCCCAGGACTGAGCCCTGTGGTACACCACTTGTGACAGGCTTTGAGTCTGACATGGCGCCAGCAACTCTGACCCTGTGGGTTCTGTCACTCAGCCAGTTTGCAACCCATCTTGTGATATATGGGTTAACATTTAAGCTGATGAGTTTTTCAATGATACCCAAGTGGGGTATTGTATCGAAGGCCTTTGCCAGATCGAGGTAGGCTGTATGGACTGCCTTTCCCTCATCAATGGCTTTGGTGACTGTTTCGAAAAAGTCAACCAAGTTTAGAAGGCGTGATCTGCCTTTGACAAAGCCAAACTGGGATGGATCCAAAGTCTGCAAATTCCCTATGTCTTTATTTATGAGGTCCATTATGATCCTCTCCATGGCTTTGCAGATAAGGCTTGTCAAGCTAATGGGCCAGTAATTTCCAGGGTCGGTGGAGGCACTGCCTTTGTGAAGTGGGACCACAGTTGCAGTGCGCCACTCCCTGGGTACGTATCCAGAGGTAAGACTATGATTAAACAGCTGTCCTAGCTGTGGGTTTAATTCCTCGTTGAGTTCGTGGAGCACACAGCTGGGGACACCATCAGGTCCCATGGATGCTGTGTTTTTTGCTTTGGAGAGAGCAGTTCTCACTTGGGCGTTGGAGATGTTTGGGGGGCTGCAATCGCTTGGTATAGATATCTCTCCTTTTGAGGGGGAGGGGGTGAGAAGTTTGCATTGAACCTGTCAGCCAGTATGTTGGCAATGTCTGTAGGATCAGTAATCTTCACATCATTTTGAACTAGTTCTGAGCATATCTGGGAGTTTCCTCCCAGGTTTCTAACATAGCTAAAGAAGGCCTTATGATTGTCTTTTGAGTCTTTAGCTATTTGTCTCTCAAAATTTGCTTTGGATGATTTTATGAGAGCTCTTAGTTTTTACTTATAGTGATCAAGGGTGTCTTACCTTTTAAGGATTTTGCTCTATCTTGTAGTAGCTTCCTCCTTTTGTTGTAGAGTTTGTTTATGGCTGGGGTCCACCAGACTGGACGCTTGCCTTTGGTACAAAGAGTCTTTGTTTTGCTTGGGATTGCCTTATCCATGCAGTCCTGCAGGTGCTGGTAGAAGGCATTTGTAAGTGATTCAGCGGCTTGAGTACTGTTTTCCGCCGCTCGGGGCCTTAAAGGAGACCACACTAGTCTTTAGAAGTGTGAAGTCGGCTTCGGAAGTTCTTTACTGTGGTCTTTTTATTTCAGGTGGGGTGGGATGAGGACCTCCAGCGAGATTAGTTTGTGATCTGATCTCACCAGTGAGGGGTATACTTCCGGTGTTGAACATTGTGCTCCCATGTTCGGGATGATGAGATCAAGTATGTTTTCTCCTCTTGTGGGGATGGTGACTAGTTGTTCCATGGCATTTGAGTTTATGAATTCCAGGAACTTTTGGGCTAGGGTGTTTGGGCTTGAGTAGTGTTCCCAGTCTATATTAGGGTAATTGAAGTCACCTAGTATGATGGTGTTTGGTGATACATTTATCCCGTCTAGTGTTTTCAGGAAGGCCATGTGAGGTTCCTGAGTTTGTGAGGGTGGCCTGTAACATGCTACAATTTGCAGAGCAGTCTTGCCTATGGTTAATTGCACCTGGATGGTCTCCGATGCATCATGCGTTGCCACCAGTCTTGAGGTGTGGGTGTCCTTGATGAATATGGATACGCCTCCTCCTTTCTTGGTATTGTCCAGATTTTGGGGCGGAACGCATGATAAGAGGTAAAACCTGATAGTGCTGGGGTGCTCTCAGGAGCCTTGAACCAGGTTTCTGTCACTGCACAGACATCGATGTTCTCCATACTGAGAAGGGCCTCGAGTGCGTGCATTTTGAGATTTAGACTTCTGGCATTGAGCAGCATTACCCTTAGTTTTTTCCTTTTTGTGTTCTAGGGTGGTAGGTTTAGAATTTGAGCCTTGCCTAAAAAGGCACTATGGGGTGGCAAGAGCCTTTTCCAATATCCGGAAGCCCAGGGGTGACAGGTGCAAGCCGTCCCTTGCGAAGCAGCGTGGCTTGTCCAGCATGTCATCCCAGGCAGACAGACATTGGATCCCCTTTGAATGACACCAGAGTTTAAGCCAATTGTTAAAGCTGATCATCTTATCTCTGTATTGTGGCATCATTCTTGGTGAAGGTAGGATACTGCTCAAGGTCAGGGTCATACCTGCCTGGGCTACATAATCAGAGAGCTCCTCAATGTCTCTTTTCATGTAGTCCAAGGAGGTACGTCTCAGATCGTTTACACCAGCATGGACAATGACTGAGTCGTATTTGTACCTGCTGTTGAGAGACCTGAGTGCTTGCGTTATGTGGCGGATTCTAGCGCCCGACAGGCAGCTTACTGTGACCTTCTCCTTACTCAGTCTGGTGAGCGGACGCCAGTGTGTCTGACTATGGAGTCACCAATGACTAGTGTGTCTGGCATTGTGTTTGGCCTTAAGGGCTGTGACTGTTTGACACTCTGACTGTGAGGTCTATGTGTTGCAGGTGTTGTGTTCTGAGGTGGTGGTTGTTTGGGTGTCTGCTTTGGTGGCCTCTGCTGTTTTGGTAGATTTTTGAACAGAACCGCGAGTAAGTCTTTGTGTGTTTATGTGTATGATTTGAGGTTGTGATGGTACTATGTGAGACTGGGTCTATAGTGTGTGTGGTAACCTTCTCCTCCTGACTGGTCTTGCCAGTCCTATGTTGAGAGAGCTCAGCCTCCAGTTTGGCCGTATAGTTGCATCTCTCGCATGTATTTGTGTTTTGTGGGAGGAGGAGAGGGTTGTCTGTGTACATGAGGCAATTGTAACATTGCCTCAATATTCCCAGGTTCACCAGCTGAGCAGGAGAGGACACTAGCAACTGATCCCTCGACATGCTAGAAGGACTAGACAAAAACTTTAAAAGAGATTCCGGGGACGTGGGTGACCGAGAAATGGGGTTTGCCTTTTGGGGTGCTATCTATAAGAGTGCCTTATCAAGGTAATAAGTACTGTAGGAGCAAGTGCTAGGTTTAACAGATAGAGAAAAGTCTACTTGGAGTCAAGTAGAGATGATCTTTTAGGTATTAGAGAAAGTGCTAGTAACAGGGATGCTTAAAGGTAAGATTGAAAAGAATGCACTCTGCAGTGTGCACTAGAGAAGTTAGATATGAAAGTAGGTAACTTGAGTTTTACCTGTTTAAAAGTTAAGGTTTAGTGGAGAGTTACTATTTTTAAAACAGCAAGATGGACTGAAAGGGGTGGTTACTTTTGTATTTTGGTACTATGAAATACTGTAGGATGGCCAATAAATTTAAATAATTGAAGGGGTGGGATTTCAAAAGTGATGGTTTTGTGATTACTCACATAAGCCAGTGAAAGTAGAGAGAAATGAGATATATGGTCAGATTAACATAAGAGGCGGGCAACTAGAAAGACAGTGGTATTTAACAAGACAACTTAAATGGGTGGGAGGGCGGAGGGCGGGAAAAATTCTGCCTGACTCAGAACAGAGAGAGCTGTGGTCTCTTTTGAAGTTTTAATATGCTGTTAAAACAGAATGCAAGCAAAACACAAGGAAAAGAAAACAAACTACAGTATTCAAAATATAGAAAGGCAATACAGAAATACAAAAAAATAACAGCAAACTAACCTTTCCTTCACAGCAAAGTGTAGCAGAGTCTGGATGAGCCTTTCTGAATCATATGAATCAGAATAATCAATAACCAATGTAATTAAAACATACTATTCTATGGATAAAGCTACAATAGTATGCGTACTTGGAATAAATGTTAATTTCAGAATGCTTTCAATACTAACTGAATCATTTAAGCTAGAAGCTGATGTGTCATTAAGAAATAATTGTCACTCTAGTTACTTTCTTTGCACACTGCCCTCTGCTTTTAATATGATGAATGCAATTCACAACAAAAAAACTTAAACTTGAAATTCACACACCCATGGAATGGCTACATATGGCACTTGAAGAAACCCTATATTAGCAGCATAGGAATCAAATCTACTTGGCAGCTTGAGTGATGTCTTACCCTCACAGTTGAAATAGGTGGTCATGCATACAAAGTTTTGGGTTACAAATATAATATTTGTGTGGAGTGATCATTTAGTTTATATGCTTAAAAATGTGCATTGGCCCATATTAATCCAACATCAATGCTTCCAAAATTTGCACTGGAATACTCCCCAAGATTTCTATGTGACCTCTTAAAACAGAAGATCATGCCTCTCCAGTAAAGAGTTCACATTTTGCCTTTCTTTTAAACTAGTGTAGGATTCTGATTCATCACCTTATAAATCACACTACCCCCTTTTATAATTTTCAAATTATTTCTAATCATAATGTGATGCCATAGATACAAGCACAGTAATGTACACCGAAGGAATTGCTCACATTCTAGGCATATGAATAGTAAAAATTGTGTTAAGTTCTATAGTTATTCAAGACAAGTCTCGGTAAAGTAGGCCTTTATAAGTTAACTTCTAAAAATCCTGTCAGTTTGCTCTTCATTATTACATCTCTCTATAAAAATAGCTGTGTCATTATGGCCACAGTTTGCGAATAAATACTTTTTATGTGTACCAAGCCTTGACAACCTAACTCCTGATAACATATACTTAAAATGAAGGTGGTAACCGGTAGCTTGCAAATACATGTTAGTGAATGTAGGTTTCCTGGAAATTGTAGAATAAAGAATCTGTGAGTCTACATCAACTTCATACTTAGAAAATGAGTAACATTGGCTATAAGAGTAATGAAATCTGTAGTATTATGTAGCTGTGCGACAAATAGAGTTTATCGGCTTCCAAGAAAAACATCACCACACTCAGGGCTATCTCTAATAGCATTTGTACATTCATTACAAACTTGCATCTCTGTGAAATTCACTGTATCTCTAGAATAAGCCAAATGGCTACCCATAAAACAAAAATCTAAGCTACTATTCAGATTCTAACTCTACAAACTGCTCCAGCTCTGCACATTTACTCCCCTTGCAACTAGACCTCATGGAAAAAATGTGTCATACAACCTGAGACAGCACTCACAAGCCATACCAACTCTTATTACACCTAGAACCAAACTCCACAGCACTGCACATGCATTCGCTTCTCAGGCACCTACTCTTTGGCAAGCTGTCCCCATCGGCCTAAAGGAGATCAACACTTATTCCAAATTCAGAATGCAAGTCAAAAAGCACTACTTCATCCAAGCCAAATGCTCCTGCTTCAACACAGGACATATGACCTAACACACTATCCCTATCTCCTTTCCAAGTGTCTTCTCATCTGTCAAGTTTTCCAGCAGATTGACCCTACTTTAGAAGCTAATAATATATTATATATTACACTCTGCTTGACTGTACATTGAGTGTGTGTGTGTGTGTGTGTGTGTGTGTGTGTGTGTGTGTGTGTGTGTGTGTGTATATATATATATATATATATATATATATATATATATATATATATATATATGTGTGTGTGTGTGTGTGTGTGTGTGTGTGTGTGTGTGTGTGTGTGTGTGTGTGTGTATATATATATATATATATATAGATATATATATATATATATATATATATATATATATATATACAGTTTTTATGTAACTAATTTAATTAGTCTGAACTACTCTGTTATTGCTTATATTTCTGTATTTTCTGTTTGTGAATAGTTTGTATTTCACTTGGGCTGAGCCCGAAATTCATGACTATTGATCAGTGCACTACCCTGGTTAACAAATATAAATAAAATAAATAAATAAAAATATCCAATTCAGGGAGTAAGTCACACGGCATAATGATGTCTCTAGAGGGGTGGGTCAGAACCCACATTCGTTTCTAAAAGTACCAAAAACTTGAAGTATTAACAGCCCTTCACTAGTTGTATAGAGAGATAAAGCCCTGATTATGTCACAGGTAACCCATGATTGATTTGTGTCTGGAGCACCCGATGATGCAGGCAAGGAAGACGGGTATGCAGCTCCTTGGAGGAGGTAACGTTATGATTAGAGCTATTGCTGAGTTCTTGTGGAGGCTAGAGCTCATAGTTAGACAGATGGCCAAGGTGGACATGGGGGAGAGGTAGAAGGCTTGTTCTAAATTAGGCTGAGATTGACATATCCTCCAGCTGCTCCTCCTTCCCTACTCATCAGAACAATTGCTTGGGCATGCTGACCAGTTGCCACATATATGATGGCTTCAGGTGCTGCGTCTCATGTCTCCCAGTGAGTTCCTTGCTCCTCAGGTGTTACAAATGAGCTGTGTAAGATCAGTTTCCTGAAAAGTCAGGGGGATCACCCATTGCTAGGATTACATCACAGAAAGCATGGGGAATATGAAGCTTGTACAATTAACAGCAGTAGGGAAAACTACCTGAGAGCTAGCAGGGTTAAGGGAGACAGGGAAGAAAACTGCACTCTTTATTCAATATGAAGGCTGCCCTGGTTCAGCAGATCACAAAAAGCTTTGGGAACATGCTAAAGTGGATTTCACAAACAAAACCATTTGATTGGTGCAAGCCTTTGCATAGCTCTTTATTATTTAAATGAAACATTTGGTCTAGAAGTATATTACAATTGTAAATTTCAAGATGCTGTGTATGTGGGCACCTGTAAAAGCTGGAAGATGTTTTGTATAGCTAAGATGCCTCACAAGCTGTTACAGAGGACTTATAAAAAAATATGTGCTGTTAAATATGAGATTTCTACAACTGTCTTATATAGGTATCCCTTGTAGTATGCTAATTTGATGAAATTTAATTATTCTGTTGTAGATGGCATCCATTATGATATAAAAGGAGGAACAGCGACAGTGTACTGAAGAGAAAAGAACTGGAGTTTAAGTAATATCTTCATGTCATTATAGATCTTGGCATTAACAATTTGGTTAGTATTAAAATGTTGTGAAATTAAGACTTGCTTCTAAGTATTAGTATTTTAGAATTTCCGTGAAATATAATTGTTTTATTTCATCAGTTGTGAGAAGCACATGTTTCTATACAGATTCTTTATACAAGACACATTTTAGTAATTTCATCACTCACAACTAGTTTCTATGCAGATCAAAAACAAAAGTTCTTAAGAAATCTTTTTTATATACTGGTTTTCCTGGCTACCATTGTTTTAACTATGGTACTGGTGAATAAATGTTTTGCTGTTAATCATCCTCAGCAGTGTATACACATGACTGAACCACCTTTTCATATAGCTTCGTATTTTGGTCTTTATTAAGTTAATTTAGATGTTTCTAAAAGCAAAGAGTAAAATTCATGTCCAATCCACAGAACAGTTTGTCTGATGCCTAACAATAAAATCCATAAAATACATCTTTAATATAACATATCAGAGCATATTGGTCTCATTTTTAGCTGTTGGTTTTCAAATTGCAATACTTTTGATGCAGCTCCAGAGATTGTGAAAAGCAGAATGTGAAACAAACAGATATGAATGAAATGTTGCTCTTGCTCATATCAAAAAGCCATATACTTTTGAAGGTTTGATGTTCATGTTAACAGATGTAAACCTTTGCCTAGTCTGTCATGTTATAATGCCCATAAACTTGACATTTTTACACACATCATTCCAACTAACCTCATTTACTAGTTTCTGTAACTAGCACATACTACCAACACTGTCAGTAGAGAAATATTATTGCTAAAGGTGAGCATATGATTGCACAAATGTTGACCATAAACAACAGCAATACTATTCATACCTGAAAGGTACAAAGGCACTCTCTGACCTTGGATATGTTTAAATGGGGAAAGATCTCTGTAAAATGCCAAGTCTCCTGCTATACCATTATTGTCTGACATTTCAGACACTCTATCATTGCTGTTGAGGAACCCATATTTCACATTGAGGAGTTGAAAACCTGCCCTGATGCTAGTTTTGCCCAGCATGTATTGGTAATACATTTGTAGTTCTAACAGCCTAATTTTCAAGAAAACTGACAAAATAGATGTGATTACCATCTTCCAATAAACCTTGTTCTCAACGATTACTGAGGATATGTCAATGAGTGACAAACATAAAACAATTGCAAATGATAAAACAAGAGGTTGAAAGTGTAAGCACACATATATGATAACTGGCAATAATATAAATAGTTTGTTAAACCATCATAAAACCTATACAATAACAGAAAATACAGAGAGTCTAGCCTTTCAACCAGTAACATCTGAGAATTTAAAATCAATTTAAATATAAAGCATCCAGAACATTCATCAAGTTACAACATACACTCATTTAGGGCCACAGTAAATACCAGCAAATCAGATGTTTTCACTTCAATTCACATTTAACTGTTGAGGTCTAAGGTTGCTATATTTAGCAATACATATACTTTCATTTAACAAATATATCCCTTAACTGATATGCTACCCTTTCTTAAGAGGTACATTTATTTTAATGTCCATAAATCTTGTAATTTGCCATCATAAATGTCTTGAAATATGAGCAGCCAAAAGGTTTTCTCTTTATGCGTATGTCTTTTGATGTGTTTAAATATTCTAATTTCAAACATATTATTTGTTTCTCCAATATAAAAGAAATTACCTGAATGAAATGTTGAAACCCGCTAGTGAAAGTCCCTAAATACGGAGACTGAATTGCTGAAAGAAAGGATTTACATATATTAAGTCTGAGATGCCATTTTGTGAAATGTTTCCTTTTTTCCGCGGTAAGCAAAAGTTTGAAAGAGAAGAGCAATTTGAGAGATTCACTCTCCTCTGAGTTTTCAGTCCTCTTTTTTTGGCATGTCAACACTCGGCATTTTGAGTGCCAACATTTCAACAGGGAGGCAGGCACATGAACTTGTCAGACCGTAAAACAAACATTTTTTTTTTTCTTAGAAGGCAATGCAGTCCCTCTAGCAAATGTTCTTAAATTAAGTCTGTAATATCTTGATAAAATATTTACAAGTAATGCAGTCACCACATGGCTAGGTAAGCCCATGTGGGAGGAATATATTAGAGCCTATTTCAGGGCAAAGACAGATAAACTGGTTGTGGAGCTCATTCCTTTTTTGTTGTTTTTTTTTTTTTTTTAGTCATACTAGCTACTTCTTAAAAAGAAACATTATCTTTTGTAACAAATACATTTTCTTTAACTTTCTAGAGTATTCTGCTTTTTTAACCATAAGCACTAAAACATTGCATGTTGCTAGTCAGGTTTTTTCCATGTTAGTTTAGTTGACTGTGCCACCCCCCTAATATCTATCTCTCTCGCTCTCTCTTTCTATATGTGTATATATATATATATATATATATATATATATATATATATATATATATATATAGTGTTGTTGTTGTGTCTTTCGGCTTTTCCTGGTTAGGGGTCACCACAGCGGAACAACAGTCTGCTAATGATTGGCAGTAGATTTTTTACATGCCGAGTTGCCAGTCCTGACGCACAACCTTCAACAAAGGTACGCCCATTGACGCATGCCTCCACACAGAAGATAATCTAGCTGAGAATCAAAACGGACAACATGTTACTGTGAGGAGACAATGCTACCGCAGCACCACCACCGTAGCCACCACCAAATTAGAATAGGATGGGGCAAAGGAGGACTGGGGCAGACAAAGTTATTCCTTTCAATTGTCTGTGAATCTCAATATCAAAAAACTATATATATATATATATATATATATATATATATATATATATATATATATATACATATATACATATATTTATGGGTCTAGAACACATGCTTGACTAGCATGTGTCTGAATCACAAAACACCGAACACACATACATGAGAGTGCTTAACATCAAAAAGCGCTTCCGTGTATGTGTAGTTCAAAAAAAAAATCTACATTTCTGCAGGGGGGCTTCATCCCCCCCTGCACCCCCACCCCCCACACTTTAATATTCTCACTCTGAGATCACACTACAGTGGGGGAAAAGGGAATTTTCCCTTACCCGCACTGTAGTCCAACAGACACACATACATGGAAGCACTTGTCAATGTTAGGCACTTTCGTGTATGTGTATTCGGTGTTTTGTGATTCGGACATTTGCTAGTCGAGCATGTGTCTGGATCCCATATAGATATACATCTATATATATATATATATATATATATATATATATATATATATATATATCTAGGTAGATGTAATGTGATCTAATCAGATTTCATTGAAAAGAAGAAAATGCTCTTGTTTGGCATCTACTTCTCTGAAGTACAGGCCAACACTAAGGGACTCTGGCTAACAAAGTTTGCAGATGACTACAAACTGGGGCCCATTATTGAATCCCTAAATAATGTGGATATTCTACAAAAGAGCCTTACAGAAGCAGATGCATGGTGCCAGAGCCATGGGCTCAAGCTCAATGCCAAGAAATGTATAGTTTTCCCTTTTGGGAAAAAATAAGTACCCATGAGTTACCACATAGGTGGCAGTACACTAAACACCAAAAGTGTGATAAGAGACTTACGGACACAGGTGGACAGTGGTCTCACCTTTGATAACCATATCGCCACAACAGTCAGGAAATCCTTCTGTGTGGCACACCTCATCACTAAAGACTTTTCATCCAGAAAAAAGGAGGTCATTGTTCCACTGTACTCATCCCTCATTTGACCCATTGTAGAATACAACGTCCTGTTTGGTATGGACCTCTCAAGACATCTGCAACAACTGGAAAGGCCACAGAAATACCTCAATAAAAGAATCACAGGCCTAAAGCAGATGCCCTATGCCGACCATCTAAAAAAACTCCACCTATACTCGCTTATCATCTACTCAGTGGTGATCTCTGCTTAACATACAAGGCCGTGTCAAACCCAGAGCTGTTGGACATGCTACACTTAAAGAAATCCCAATGCCTCAGAGACACATGCTCCAGGGATCTAAACCTTGTCATCATAATGAACAAAACATGCTGAAGGGATAGGTTCCTGACCCAGAGACTCCCCGGACTCTGGAATAGACTGCCCATACATGTCAAGCAGAGTGTCTCTTTGGCCCTCTTCAAAAGGAAACTTGATGATTGGATGGGCGATAGGAAATTCACCCTGGGGATCACATCAGTCGCCCTGCTAGACAGGGGTTCAGGGAAGTAAATACTGTGGGAAGAAATAGCCAGGGAATTGTTATGGCTAGGTTTGTATAGGCCCTAGGGCCAGTAGCCTAGTACCAACCTATGAACCTATGAACTTGCTGAACTTATTGAAAAATTGAATTGAAATCTCAACTCACTGAATCACACTTAATAGAGAACTGTGCAAGGCTTTCGTAGTTTTGGATCCTAGGAGTTACAAGGCAAATTAGTGTTGATTAGAAGTCCACTGTTATGCTGCACGTCCATCTTTAGGTCTTTGTGTATGTGTGCCAGTAGTGATTCAGTGTGTGACAGGCTTTCCTCCTTTCTACAGAGCTGTGCGACTGTGTGACTGTGGAGTTTGTATATTTAAGTAAGTGGGGGCAAAGTCTCTTTTCTCCCCTCCATGTACACCTTGCAATAAAAATCTTGGAGGTATATTAAATGTACAGGAAAGACATAATTAGAGCCAATGAAATAGCCAGTGACAGTAGTTATATAAAGTGTGTGTATCAGTGAGGCACTAGTTACATACAATAGGTATGCAGCACATAAGCAATGACCTATATGCTGCCAATATGAGCAATAAGCAATGACCTATAAGCTGCCAATATGAGCAGATATGCAAAACAGTGATGAAAGATGAGATCTGTTGTACTTTAACTATGGCATAGCTCCATCTCAAGTGAATTGACAATGAACTACATGTTAAAGTATTTAAATATTGCATGTCATGTAAAGTGGAGTTAGATCTGATGAAGTCCAGTAAAGGGAGAAAGTACTCATCTAGTTAATATCTTTTATTTTTCAATAAAGAAGTATCAATTTCAAAACAAGTTTGGCAGTTTTCCCTGTGGTTTAATGTTTTTCCTTAAGGGTAGGCAGCACCTTTCCCCCAACAGCTTTAAAAGTATTGCACCTCACTAGAAAGATCTATATATATATATATATATATATATATATATATATATATATATATATATATATATATATATATATATATATATATATATATATATATATATATATATATATATATATATATATATATATATATATATGTATGTATGTATTTACACCCATCCTCAACCCCTTTTTCCCATTTTGCATATGGGGTCAGGGTGTCACTTCAACAGTGGCAATCATCTCAAGCCAAACTTTACACCACCAGCTGACTAGCCCTGCCACAGTAGTTCATCCATACCACTCACTCCTTCAGCCAATCCACCTATTGCATGTCTTTGGAATATGGGAGGAAACCTGAGCACCTGGAGGAAACCCACACAACCTCATGAAGGACATGCAGACTCCACAAAGAAGGCACTCCAGCCAGAAATCAAACCAGAGAAGCTCTTGCTCTGAAGCAGCAATGCAAACCGCTACACTACTACAGCTGCAGTATATATGCCTTTGCGTGTATAAAATAAAATAGGACTCCATACCAAGGGTATCAAGGGGCAGCTGATACATATCCTGAAACAAACATATGGCAGAGATGTTCCATTACAGAGTAAAAGAATCTCTGATATAAGAAACTAGTTGTAAAGCATAATGAGAATACCAACAGTAAGCAATAGATGGTTTGGGATTTGGGGATCATTTTACTCCACTGCTCCTTACGTAAAGTAACCAAGATGTACCCCCTTGTTATTCAGTTCTGTGACCACCTCATGACATATTAGTAGATTCACTTTCACATATGTAGACGCAAACACTTCTCCATATATTGGGCCATAGTGTTTTTTCTTGCTACAGCCATATTGTGAAAATAAAAACATTTAGAAAATATGAAATGGCTCCTGAAAAGTGACAGAAGCATGAGATGCTTAGTTAGATTTGCATAGTTTTAGAATATGTGTCTTAGAGAAGGAGGAAAATTAAAATTTTAATAAATGAGCTGAATGAATCAGAGATGTCTTCTCTCGGGTCATGCCAGAAGAGTCAATGTCAATGACCCACCAAAGTGTGGGAATAAGTACAGATAGTATGGCAGATGAGCCAGAGGTGTGTCTTTGAATACTATTCCAAGAAATAAGGAAAATGAATGGCATACAGTAGTAATGCATGACTCAAATAAAAAAAAGACTTCAGCATGTAGATGCCCTATTGTCTCTTCACTATGATGCCAGATAGACTTTAATATGAGTGCATATGCAAGCTTCAGGAGTGATTTTGCTTTATATGGAAGCCTTTCTAGTGGACAACATGGGCCACGTCTGTAAATGGGATCCCTGAAACTGCAGAAAGGAGAAACTGGGCAGCATTTTTAAAGATGCAACTAACACCTTGAACCAAGATTTCTGATGAGGAGATCAGGGTACTGTGTGTATGACACATGTCTTGGCAGCCTGGATAAGAGGAAGACAGGACCCCCCACTAGTCCAATTGTTGTGCACCTGGAAACCTTTACTTTGCAGGAAAGTTTATTGCTGATATTATGAATGGAAGGTAATTATGTTAAGAATGGTGATGCCAGGGTCTTCACCAAACAAGATTGCCCCATGTTAATTAATAAGAAGAGGTTCCTTTAAGCAGGAAATAATTTGATTTTGACTGTTTTACACAGAAGTTATGAAAATCTGACATTGCACAGGTCCGCAATCTTATACTAATCAAGCAATGGCTCTTGAGATGGTACAAGCGGTCATAGAAAAAGCAGTCTAGTTATGGCTGAGGTGTAGTCTGCAAACCATATAACGGGAAGTAGCTGCAAAAAGCAATAGGTCCCAGCAAATCAAATAAAATCCACCAGAGAACTCTTCATAATTTTCCATAGAAAAAGAGATACTGTGAAAGCGCACTTTCTTGGCTCAAGTAGTAAGAAGGAATGTAAGTTTCAGGGCATGCTGTAGTGGCCAGAAAGTTCTGAGGTAACTGGGGCACAGAGAATTCTGTTTATGTGTTTTGCCTGACTGTGGGTCATCATGATATTGTTACCTAACTGATTTTAGGACAGGAGAAGAGCAATGTCCTGGTGTTTGTGAGGTCATATAGGGAGAGCAAGTATGTTGCTCTGATTTGTACAGTACTTGTTGTAAACTTACTGGGAAATAGTAAGATATTTTGTCACCATGATCCTTATTTGGAGACATAAAATCGGTTTTAAGTTGCAATTACTGCTTTGTGTAGAAGAATCATGAGGTAAGGAGTCACTGTTCTAATGTCAAAGAGGTTTCATCGCTAAACAGAGACTAAACATAGCTACTGAGGGTTGCTATGTAGGAGATCAAATGTTCATATTATGGGTATTTGTTGCCAATTGTGTGTGTCTGTAGTTCCCAAAGAGCAAATATTAGGAAAGTAATGACATAAGTCATGCCCTTTCATGAAGGAGTATTGGTTTTGTTTGGAGAATGGAAAATAGTCATGAGACATGAAAATGTGGATGTTAGCAGTTACAATATTAAAATACCTTCAAAGGCCATATTTCTTAAACTATATATGACACTGGTGGGATTAAAAGATGTGAGGATGGTTGAAGAACATGATAAATAAACTCAAAACTAAACATATTCTTCCCCCAAACACTGCAGCTTGACAAAGACCAATAGAGGTTATGAGTTCACAGATCCCACATACGTTGTGCATGATGTGTAGGCCAGTCCTGTTATATTGTGCAATTAATGTTAGTGCAGAGTCCTGCCAAACATGAGCACTTTCTGGTTTACATCTTGGCTATTAAGAGAGATGGGGAGGGATTTTTTAAGGAAACATAGTTCAATTAATTGTGAAAACTCAAGGTGATCAAGGCTACTGAATAAGATCAGTGTAAACAGAGATATAAGCTATATCAGACTGATGGAAGAGTAGACATAGGTATAGGGAGTGAAATTTAAGAGCATGGGAGCTCCAAAGTAGGCAGCCAGATCTGATACCAGGTGGAGTCTCAGTAGAGGTATGACAACATACTGAGGGGCTGGGTGCAACTGATAAATCAGATTTTGAAAGGTTGTCATATTCCATCCTCCTGATAACAGGCTGTAGTAACAGTTACACTAAAAGAAGGCAATCTTACATGACTGCCAACCTCACAAATATACATATCAGTACTAAATTATGACTTCCAGCTGATTGTTTAAAAAACAGTGTCTGAGCTAATACATTTCATAATGTGGGCGGGGTGGGGAGGCATGGGTGTCAGATAGTATCATCAGAACACTGATGATTATTCAGAAGTCCAGTTAAGTTGAAAAACATTGGTAATACTAAATGTGATTGCTGAAAAAACATTTGACATAGTTAACTTCTGGAAGCTCAGGAAGAGTCCAGCTATCTGGAAGAAATTATTCATAATATCATTCCATAAAGTTGAAAATTCAGTCGACTTATCCAGTTATAGACCTATAGCTATACTACCACAACTACAGAAATTCTAGAAAAATGTATTCACTCCTAGCTCATTAGACATCTCACTGACAATTTTATTTCCATGATCCATCATGGTTTCTGTCCCTGACATAGCACAACTACTGCTTTTCATAGCTTTACAAATGCTATCATCCACAATAGAAATAACGGCAATCTTGTATCAGCACTCTGCCTGGATATGTTAGAGGCCTTTGCAGTTTTCCATCAAAACCTTCTCACAAAACTCTCTTCACTGGGTGTAAACAAATCATCTCTCACCTGGTTTCACAGCTATTTCACAAATAGACAATAATCAGTAAAACAGAAACAAGATGTCTCGTCCTTCATAGAAGTCACAGTCAGAGTCCCACAAGACTCAGTACTGGGTTCACCTGTATTTAACAAAAAACATAATAACACTCAACAAGCAAACATAATTCAGTATTCAGATGAAGCAACCCTCATCTGCTCTGCTCCAGTGCTAAATATCTTCCAAGAAATCACCCAGGAGTCATTCTCATCTGTCAAATCTTAGCTAGGCAGTGCAGAACTACTCCTAAATGCAAAAATGACCAAACTTGTATTCTTTGTACCAAAACGATGTAATGATCAAAACACAAATTCCATATTGTCTCATCTGACACTACAGTAACAGAAAGTGACAGAAGTCAAACTACTTGGAGTACTCATAGATGATAGACTTGAATATGAGAATTATATTTTCTAGACTATCAAAAAACACATGAGAAACTAGGTTCCCTGAATACAGCAAAGCAATTTCTTACAGTATCCCCAAGAAAACCCATTGCAGCAACCTACCTATTCCCACCTGCATTCTAAACCTTTATCACCAAAAGTTAAAAAAAAAAAACACTCTGATGGTAACTGATGCATCACCTTAAGTGGTACCTAAAATATTTGTATAAATGTCTGATTTTGCAAAACAATCAGAATTTTGCCTCATACTTTTGCCATGTCTCTTAATTGTTGTTTTCTGGTAAACCAGTCAGGATGAGAATTAGTTACTTATTCCAGACATTATAGCTTCATACTTCTTATTCTTCAGAAAATACAAGTCGCTGTGAAACCTATTGTTTTATTACATCTTTAATGTCTCTGAGTTTTGTCCTGTTCCTCATAATCATATTTCTCACCCTTTAGAAAATGCACACTGATGCAACATCTGTTGTTCTGTTTGGCCATTAAATGCCCTTGATTGTGCCTCATACATTTTTTGCTTAGCCACGTAAATTGTTTGATTTTCATGGAAGAAACTGAGGATTACGATCATTGCCAGTGACTGCAATCCTCAGTAATTTACCAGTGGCTGCATTAGTGTTTCATTGGTTTTATTCAGAAAATGCATGGTGATGAAAAAACTTGTGTTTATTAACATTTTAAGTGAATTCAAAAGGGAAAAAAAAAGCTTCACGCATTTTCAGACTTTCTTTTGTAATGTCATAAGGGAAACCAGCATCACATTCTTGACTGTGACTTACACATGGCCCAGTGTTCTCCATTATTGCTGGGATATGAACAAGTGTCACAATACAAAATGAATATAACTATGTTACTAATATTTTCTCATTGCTTTACTTAATCATGCCAACTTTGATCTAGCTTGACATTTAAGTTTTATACAATGGACGTTTATTACCTGGGAATCCAACTGGCCCCAACTGGCTCCCAATGCTAAAAAAAAAAAAAAAAAAAACAAGAAACGTAAATGCAAGGCCTCATTCAGGAAATTAGAGAAAATGTTCATTGCCTTGGACAAATGCCCCAAACTGCCAGTAAGTCCCACTAAGTGAATACAGAATGTACCTCATCAGCAGCAGTAATTCAGTCATTAGCTGACTCAACCAAGTACATATTATTTCCACCACATTTTGACAGCACTGATAGTTTCCTTCTGAGAAGCAGGATTTCCATCTTAAAAGTGGTAGAACAAGGGGCCACAGATCTGGTTACAGTTTCTCTGGGCAAAAGTATGGAAATCTTTAAAGGCAAAAAAGTAAATTTCACTGCCAAAACGTTGATCAGTTTATTGTCGAGCACCCAGTCAATATCTCATAAAGAAGCTTAAGGAAGGAGGAAGTGAACTCATTGAATCGATCTACTGATAAAATATATTATAAAACGCACAAGAAAATCATTCATGATAAACACTTATCATGGACATAAGCTGCTTAAGTGACATTATAGGTTCATAGGTTCATAGGTGTGTACTACGCTAATGGCCCTTATACCATTACAAGCCTAGCCCATAGGATTACCCTGGCATCGTGCCACCCAACCTTAGTTCCTAGTGCCTCTGTCGAGTAGAGCCACTGGAGTGATCCCCGGGGTGAATTTTCTATTTCCAATCCACTCATCAATATTTCTCTTGAAGAGGGCCAGTGAGGTGCTCTGCTTGACATGTATAGGAAGTCTATTCCATAGCATGGGCAGTCTCTGGGTTATAAATCTGTCCCTCCAGCATGTTCTGCTGATTGTGGTAATGAGGTTGAGGTCTCTGGAGTGTGTGGCGTGGAGGGATTGGGATTTCTTTAAATGTAGCATTTCTAACAGGGCTGGGTCAGACATGGCTTTGTAAGTCAAGCAGAGTTCGCCTCTAAGTAGGCGATATAAGACAAAGAATAGTTGGAGTTTTTTGAGTCTGTCCATATAGGACAAGTGTTTAAGGGCTAGGATCCTTTTTGTGAGGTACTTCTGCAGCCTCTCCAGTTGTTGCAGGTGTCTACGATGTACATGCCAAATGGGGCATTATACTCAATGATTGGCCTAATGAGGGAAGAGTAGAGGGAGACAATGACCTCTTTCCTCCTGGATGCAAAACCCTTAGTAATGAGATGTGCCACATAGAAGGACTTTCTGACCACAGTGGCAATGTGGTGGTCAAAAGAGAGGTTGCTGTCAACCTGTGTTCCCAGATCTCTTATAACACCTTATGTGTTCAGTGAACTACCATTGATGTGGTAATTCAAGGGAACCAGGTTTTTCCCAAGGGGAATAATGACACATTTTTTGGCATTGAGCTTAAGGCCATGGTTCTGACACCAGTCATCTGTCTCATTGAGGCCTTTCGGTAGGATGTCAACATCACTTGGGGAGTTAATAATAGCTCCCAACTTGCAATCATCTGTGAACTTTGTCAGCCAGAGTCTCTTCGTGTTGGCCTGGACTTCAGGGAAGTAGATACCAAACAGGAGAGGACTCAGGACAGAACCCTGTGGGACTCCACTTGTGACTGGTCAGCAGTCTGACTTGGAGTCAGCTACTTTCACACTGTGGGTTCTATCTGTGGGCCAGTTTGCAACCCACCTAGTGATATAGGGGTTGATGCCTAGCTTAGTGAGTTTTGCTATGATTCCTGAGTAGGGAATGGTATCAAAGGCCTTGGTCAGATCAAGGTAGGCTGCATGAACCACCTTGCCTTCATCCACAGCTTTGGTGACTGATTCAAATAAGTTGACCAAGTTGAGCAGGCATGATCTACCCTTCACAAAACCAAACTGTGTAGGATCCACAGTTTGGAGATTCCCTTTATCCTTGTTTATTAGGTCCATGATGATGCATTCTATAGCTTTGCATATCAGACTCATCAGGCTACTGGGGCGATAATTCCCGGGATCTGTAGTCGCTCCTCCTTTGAGAGGGATGACTGTAGCAGTGCATCATTTGGTAGGGACAAAGCCTGAGGTGAGGCTGTGATTGAACAGGGCACACAGGAGAGGTGCCAGTTTACTCTGTAGTTCATGTAGAATACAGTCAGGGATATTGTTAGGTCCCATAGAAGCTGTATTTTTGGCCTTGGACAGTGCTGTTTTGGCCTATGCAGCAGTAATACTGGGTGCCTGGCAATCTACTGGTATTGTAATTGGTCCTCTGGGGGGGAGAGGGGTAAAGTTAGCACTCGACCTGTTGGCCAGTATATTGGCAATATCTGTTGGCTTGGTATAGGAGGTACCATTGTACAGTAGTTCAGAGCAAATCTGGGTATTGCCATGGAGATTCTTTACATAAATATATTAGGCCATGTGGTTGTCTTTACTATCTGCTGCACTTCTGTTTTCATAGCTAGTTTTAATTTTTGATGAGGGATCTCAACCTTTTGTTGAGGCTGATAAGGGAGTTTTTCCAGTGTTGGGACTTCAACTTATTCTGCATCAGTTTCCTCTTTCTGTTGTAGAGTTTGTTTATGGCAGGGGACCACCAGATTGGCTTCCTTTTCTTTTGAGGAGAGTGTCTTGGTTTTTTTGGGTATGATGAGATCCATGCATTCCTGTTCATACAGTGCATTGGTGTATGATTTGGTGGTCATGCAACTATTCTCCATTTGCATGGGTGCCATGAAGTTAGCCACCTCTGTTTTTAGGAGCCCAAAGTTAGCTTTGTAGAAGTTTTTCATGGTGGTTACCTTTAGGGGGGGGGGGTGATTTCCAAGGTGATTAGTTTGTGGTCAGATCTAACCAGGGAGGAGCTGACTATTGGTGTAAAGCAACGGTCACCCATGTTAGTAATGACAAGGTCAAGGATGTTCTACCTCTAGTGGGAGTAAGAACGAGCTGGTCCAGGGCATTGGAATTAATGAATTCCAGAAAGCATTGGGCAAGTGTATTGGTACGTGAGTAGTTTTCCTACTTAATGGGGGGAAGTTGAAGTCATCCAGTATGACAGTGTTAGCTTGGACCCTAATATTCTCCAGGGTGCTTAGGAACGTGGATTGTGATTCTTGGGACATGGTTGGGGACCTATAGCAGGCTATAGCCTGAATTTCTGTCTTACCCAATGTTAGCTGCACTTGAAGTATCTGAATCTTTTCTGCATCCCTGGGATAAAAATTTATAGGAAGTAGGTAGACCACCTTCAGAGTAAGAAAAGGAAATTATATAAAAATCTTCTAAGTGTCCTCCTCTCTGACCTGAATGTTATGCACATTTAAATGCTCCACATAGGACATCCTTATCTCCATCTATACAGGATTTGTGTCTACAACCCTAAAAGTCCATGACAAAAAAAAATTGCAGTTACACCACAAGCATACATTCATATCAGATATAACAGAAAAATAAACAAAATCACAGAATGAAGTCACAACATAATTAAAACAAAATCAAATAATAGCAATTTTTTCAGAGGGGCTATACACCCTGCACTCACCCTGTGGGGTGTTTGCACTGCCCCAAATGTCCTTTTCTTTTATGTACTAAGTACATGTTGCCCAACTAAGAGAAATTTTCAGGTCACCAAACTGTGTTGTTCATAAAAAGCACAAGTCATGTCAACATACATCTTTCTTATCCAATAAAACACAAAAAATGACAGTCTGACATTCAAAACATTTACACTTTGTTTTCTAGGGTTTGTGTTTGGGACTTTATGAGGTACACTATTCAGGCATTCATGCATTGATATATTTGGGGCAGAAGTCCTGTTATACTTCTAGGATCTGTTATTTTGAGACATCAGAATCAAACTGTTGTGAATAACTTTCCAGATAAATGATGTTCAACACATTGGAGTGACTTTAAATTATACAATTTTTCATTATACATAAAGCTTAGACTTGTTCTCCTCTATTATTTTATGATGTTGTACTTAATGAGCCTGTTAAGATTGTGTTATTACTGCATTCTGTAACTGCTACTGATCTACAGAATTTACATGTCAGAGGAATGTGGACTTGGGTAAGGAAGTGTTTTGGATGATACTTCCAGTTGCCTAAAACTTGTTATAGTAGTTGCATAATATTTGTGTGAGCAATATGAAATTGGTCCTGTCTTATTGTAAACACCTAAAACTGAGTTTCTACATTTTGCAATAATGACAAAGTGGAGAAATTTGATTGGATGTAACCTCAAGTGAAACCTTAGATTACTGAGGTTTCTCCTAATGTAGAAGTAATGACAAAAGATTTGAACTGAGTCCCAGGAGGCAGTGGAGGATTCAAAAGGCCCGTAAGAGAGTCTGCAGAATATGGAGGGTCTCTCAATCCAAGTAGTACAGTTTTGGATTCCTTTTCTGCTGGAGGTTGAAGGCACTGACAGTTGTAAAGTCTTGTCATCTGAAGAGGTGGAGGAATGAGATGGAATGGATATAGCTGAATCAAATGACTCATCTTTTAGGGAAAAGACTTTAGGGAAAGATGTCTGTGATGAAATGAAGCAGGACTGTGACTTTCAGATTCTTAGCCTTAATGTTTATAATCTAAACTCTAACCTGAGATGGCATGGTGAAACAACAGGAATGTGATATTAGCTGCTTTCAAGATTTTAGGTTTATTGATGCTATTAATAGATGTTATCCAGGAAAGTAGGGTGTTATGGTAATTTGGTATTGAGGAGTTTCAAGAGTGGCCCTGTCATGAAATGGGAATATTAGGCATTTATGTCTTAAAATTGTTATTCCAGGTCACTTTAGAATTATGGATGTATGCTTTCAGGAGACACCTTTTTAAATTATGAATGTGGATAACATTTTGCAGGATTGCAAATGACTGGATTTTCTGGCATAACATAGACCCTTATCTTTTAGTGAACATGGTGGTTTTATGGATGGCAGATTTTAAAATTCAGTTGGTTATGGAGAAAAAGAAATGGTGTAATGTCATAAGAATGTGAAGCAATTCAAAGATATGGAAGTAAAAAGGTTAAATGTTGGAAGATATAGGTTATAATTATATCAATGGGGTTAATTAAATCCATCATGGATCATGTTTCATTTAGACAAGACTTAGTGGTGGGCCTAAGAGGATATTTAAATTAAGGATTTTTAGACATTATGGGTAGTTTGTTGCAAATCTGGTAAAGCAAAAGAGGTTCTGAGATGTGGTATTAGAAAGTTAGCGATGTTGGTGGAGCTGGCATGTGTACAGTAGAGGTAGAATGACCCCGAGGATATGAGTCCCTTTTATAGCTCCTGAACAGATTGGTGGTTGGCATTTAAAACAAAGCTGTGTTTATACTATAAGATAATGTGAAAAAAGTCAGAGTTTCAAGGGTATACAAGTGTGGGCAAGTACAGAATGAGTTCCATATTGTTTTCAGTGGTGCTGTTAAAATACCTTTTATAATGAAGCAACATTTTTTAGTATTAATGCAAAGAGAATAATGTTTTTGGTTATTGAGACAGAGGTATGTCATTCAGGAATGGAAGAAAGCAATGATTCATCTGTTAGGAGCTAAAGTGTACTCTCAAGTCCACACAGGGTGTTTTACGAAGATATTCAGAATAGAGTGCATGCTTTGTATGCTTATTTTATTGCTGAAATAAAGTAAGATATGTATTGTTATGGAAGGTAAGAATGCTAGCAGATATGGATGCAGGAGGTCTAGAGAGGGATATTACACAAGTGTGAGTTGCAGCCAGCATTACAAAAATAAAGGGGGACTCTGTCCTAGATGCAGGTTGAGTATGTTATAGTTCTTATAATTTGTTGGAAGACAGTTAATTAGTTTGTTTTATGCACATATTTAATGAGTTGTGGCAAGAGAAGTTTTAGGTTCAAAGGTTATGCAACAGTATAATACATTTGTATGGAAGAAGGGAGACTGAAATGAGACGGACAACTATCAGTCTTTAACTTTCCTTAACTCATTACATCCGAGTGATGCCTCCAGGTGCATCTGAACTTAGCTCCTACTATCACATGTAGGCAAAATCATGCTATGTACAAGGTTTTAAAAGATTTCATCTTAAAAAGCTTACACAATGACAAACTCAACTGCATTATTATTTGACCTCTATCTAGTGAAGGTAAATAGATATTCCCCTGGATTCACTATCATTCCATGTAGGACTAGCTTCGTCCTACATGGAAGCATCCTTTTAGGAGCAGGATGGCAGCACGCCATGCATATTAAAGAAGGCGCCCTGCCTGATCTCCTAAACAGACTCAAAGCATGTGCGAGTGCAGGGGGCATGTCTGAGAGCAGAGCTCTCAGAATATAAACTTCTCTGCAATGAAGAACAGAAGTGTATGAATAGAATGAGCGAGACTGCATAGGTGTTTGCATACCCCCAGCAATATCCCCCCAAGTTTACAAGAGCAATATGTAAAACAGTAAAGATAAAGAAGTCTTTTTTATAAAACAAATTAAATTTAACCATAGTTGCATGGGCTTGCCTATCACTTAGCTACAGTTAATGCAGCTTAAATGGCACAAGAGGATAAAAAGCAAGATATACGCAAATGAAGCAGTACAGCAATAATGTAGTGGACAGAGCATTCACCTCACGAGTAGTCTTTCCCGGTTCAAGTCCCACTCCAGTACAATCCATTGTCCATGTCAAATCACTTTATGATCTATTTATTTTGTTGCATAGCCTACGACATAATATATATTTATCAACTGGAGTACTGCATTAAATGCAGTTGTGAGGTGTCATTGTCATAATGTTGCAAAGTCCACAGATAATCACAAGTGGCCCATACAGTATATGTACAAAGAAATAATTGATACAAATGGAAGGTAAAATGTGTAATGAATTATAAATCCATACAGTTTCCAAATCAACCACCTTCCCAAGAACTATTAGACATTACTGTCTAAATTAGTGCGGTGGTAAGCAGGTGTAAACACTAGCAAGATAGAGTAAGCATATTTAAGCAGTAGTAAGCGGGTTTAAGCCTGTTTCTATGGGGGTAAGCAATGCGCACACAGGTTAAGCAATATTAAAGCTAACTCTCTGTAAGCATATTTAACCGGAGGTTAGCATTGCTTACCTTCTCACAAACCTGCGAAAACCCACTTAAAATTGCTTAAAAGTGCCTTAATCACTCTGTATGCAACAGCTGCTGTTCTGGCCAGAAACAAAATAAGCAGCCTTTGAGCCCAAGACCCTCTACACTCTAGTCACAGTAGTTAACCAGTAAGCCATCACAGCAGTACGTAAGACATAATAGGAAAATCAAACTTAATATGTGAAAGGAATCTATATACAGTTTTATGTTGTATAACCTACTACATAACATAAATATGTAAACTGGACTACTGCATTAAGCCCAGATGTAAGGTGTCATTGTAATAAAGTGTTGAAATCCCCTAATAAACACAAGGACCCCATACATTGTATGTACACATGAATCATGGATACCAAACACATATATAACATGTAATGAATAACAAATCAATGCCAAACAGCAAATAGTATGAAAATTGAAATTAAGCAATGCTAAGCATTGCAGAGCCAAGTTTAGTAGGTGTAAGCAATGTGTAGGCCAGCAGTCAGTCCATTGGTATACCCCTTTAAGCAATGCCAACCTTAGGTAAGCAGGTTTGCCCATAGCTTAGCCTTTTCAAAACCGTCCAATCACAGCAAAGTGCAGGAAACCGGCCCTATTTAAATCTAACAGGTGGGAATACATCTCATAACTGGTTGTAGCTTCCCCTTGTAGGCACTATGTCTGGACTGGGAGAGGGTGTGCACTTTCGGGCGCAGCGCTGGGACATCCAAGAGTCCAGAGTCATGGCAGAAATCCTTGTGAAATACCATGAGCAGAGGCTGCTGCAGGGCCAGTACCAGGGTTCCCAATACAAAGTGCAAGCCTGGGACCGTCTTGCCCATGACCTCACCAGTACCACTGGCATACCCCGAACTGGTGAGCAGGTCAGGCATCACTATGCCGACCTGATGCGAAGAAAGGGGGACTGACCTGAAGTGGAGAAAGGGTGATCTCTTGGATCAGTGGATCCAAGAGGCTAGGAGGACAGGGGAAGTCACATTCGTGTGTAAGTATTAGTCCACTACCTGTTTAATAATTGCCAGCTCATGTATATTAAGGATAGGTATGGCTAAATATTCCTCTTATGTTTTTCATAGCGGCAGGTGAGCGGGCTATGAACCAGGAAGCCCATGGCTGTAGACTGCAGCGGTTGCAACACGAGGCAGGTTAGTAATACTCTTGCATGTACTGTCATAGGAAATAAATCTAAAAGTAGTAGTATGTTAATTGCCTGTATAAAACCTGTATTGTTTAAGGCATGTACTGCATACACCAGGGAATAGGGCAGAAAGAGTCTCATATAGGTTGTAGGTAAATAAAAGCATAATAGCCTGACAAGTAAGGTCTAACTGCTGGACTGCATATGTTCACTCTGGTAGCATATGGTAATGTAGAGTGGCAATCACTTAATAGTATTGTTGTTGAAAGCACTGTTACCCACACTGTGCTACATAATAAAATTGTATAGGAATGTCTCTATATGACTGTTGTAATCCCAAGAGGTCAAATAGTACAACTGAGAGAGACTTAGACAGAAAACACTGAAAAGACAAACAACAAATTCCAAATAGCACACTCAACTGCGATGTGAACTGTTGTATTTTTTGCACACACAGCCATGGTTCGATTCCTGGGAGTGGTAGTAGGCTATATGCAGACTCATACCCCACAAGTGTACAGAAATATCCATAATGTCCAGTAAATTGGCCCATAGCTGCTGCCTGTCACCCTGTCCCCCTGGCAAATCAGTGGAATGATCCCAGACATTTAGGCAGCAAACAAGACATACAACTGACTGTCAGACATCTATAACAACAAACCTGTCACTCTAGCAACCCCCCAAAATGTTATGAGAGTAAGTGGCCAAGTATGTCCAATCTCCATCCCCATGTTGTCAAGCTGTGACCAGAGTGTGTACAGCAACAGAGAGGGATGTATGTGCATAATACTAATGTGGAAAGTGGTAATTTGTGTAGCAACATGCAGGTTGTGCTAACAAACATTGCTCCCACAGATCTGTCAGATACAAACACTGTGCCTATAAATAAAAGATTGATATCCTGAACTGGTACTGTTTACTCTGGTATTGTATGGCATTGTTAGTGTTGCAGTTGCTCAGAATAATAAGGTATTACTCATCACTGTCACCAACACTGTACTACATAACACAACTGTCTAGGAAATCCTGTATAAGAGTGTTATAATTACAAGTTCAGAATGTAAAACCACAGGAGTATTATAGACAGAAATCAGACAAGAGATACGCAGCAGTACCTATATAGCACACTCAACTGTGATGGACAGTGTTTCATTTTTAGCAGACACAGCTATGGTTCAAATCCTGGGAGTGGTAGTAAGCTGTATGCAGAATCATACCCCACAAGTGTACAGAAATGTCCAGAATGTCCAGTTATTCGGCCAATATCTGCTGACTGTTACCCTGCCCCCTGCCATATCAGTGTGCTAATGTCTGATATATAGGCAGCATTTCATGTTATATAACTGACTATCAGACCTGTACATATTTGTAAAATGTCAAATAAAACAAACCTGTCATTGTACAAGTCAGTAAAGGTTTAAGAGGGCAATATTCAAAATATGTCCCGGATCCACCTGCATGTGGTAAAGACATGCCCAGAATGTGTGCAAAAAGAGATGAGCAGGTTTGTGCATAACATCAACCTGGAATCTGGGAGTATGTGTAGAAACAGTTAGGTAGTGTTAACTAACAATACCTCCACAGGTATACCAGGTAAGAGGTGTATACTGCAGGTAAAACCAGTTCATGTATATAGTTGTCGACAGACATACCACTGTAGAAACTAAGGAATAAGGTTATCTACTAAAACTTGTAAGGTACAGATCACAGCACTGACTAGAAAAGTAATGTGAACTACAGGAATATACTAGTTGTTAATTGACATCTTTCTCTCCCCCCACCATATCTGCAACAATAAACTAAATACACAACTCAATTGGTATGTGCTGACTTAACTCTACTGTTGGGACATATGTCCTATTGTTTGATAATTATTTACATTTTTTTCTATGCATGTGTTATGTTGAAATACTCCCACATTTGTGGCATGCTGCCATCAATGTACCTGCATGTTGTTGTAATAACCACTGTGGTCCCATATATCCATGTGTTCTGTTTCTATGCAACTGTTCCATATCTGGTGTTCAGGTTAATGGGGATATCTATGCATGCTGTTATACCTAATCCTGAAATGTGTTGACTATTACTAATCCACATATGTTGATAACATTTAAACACCATAGCACGTTTTGGAAGGCCAGTCCCATCGGACCCACCTGTCCCACCTCAGCTGGCCGTGGCACCGGGCACCAGCATGTCTGGGGCCCAACCTGGGACCTTCTTCTCCATTGGTCCAGCACCACCTTCGAGTGGAACCACATCAGGGGATGGGGCTCAGCCCCCGGAGTGGATGCAGAGAGGAACCTGTCTCCGTCGCCAGGTCTTGGTCGTGGTGCATAGTGAGATCTGCAGTGAGGTTGGAGATCTGCTACACTAGCTTGAGGGCTGTGTGTAGCAGCTAGAGGGTCAGCCTGGCCCTCCTACTCAGCTCCCAGCACAGCCACCTTTGGGGCTGTGAAGGTGCAGTGGTGACTGCCCATGGGTGGGGACCTCAGTCCTACTGTATCCACTAGGGAGCTCATGGACTTCTGATTTCCCAACAGCCCTCCCCATCAAGGTGTTTATACCCCACATGCATCACTTACCACTCCTGTATTCATCTTGTTTGTCTGTTAACCTACCCAACCTACCTCCCCAAATATACTTACTATCCCTCCCCAACATCCTACTCTCACATGAAAAAAGGGGGGCAAACTGTTCCCCCAAAAAAATCTCACCCCGTATATAGCTGTTTATTTTGCACACATGTCCACTGGACACATGTAATCTAGTCTAACTGGCTTAACAACATATTATTGTTGTCTTCACCCCTCTCTCAGGGGTATGAGTGTCCAAATCTATCTCCAAATTCAGTGTATATGCACAGCTATTGCTGTAGAAGAAATGGACAGCTATGGACCTTCCCTACACCCTTCTTGCACATCCCTAGCTATTTTCCCTACTGTTTTTCCCTCTTTGTGCCCCTTTTTCACCACTTTTCTATCAACCCTTTTTAATTTCTTTTAAAGAAATAAGCACAGGGGTAAGCGAGAGTAAGCATGTTTAAGCAGCAGTAAGCACGTTTAAGCCTGTTTGCATGGGGGTAAGCAATGCCTACACATGTTAAGCAATTTAGAAGCTGAGTATAAGAAACTGTAACCGGAAGTTAGCAGATCCTACCTCGGCGCAAACCCGCGCAAACCCGCTTACAACTGCTTAAAAGTGCCTTAATCACTCTGTATCCAATGGCCCTTGATCTGCCCAGCAACAAAATAAACAGCCTCTGCAAGACTCGAACCAAAAAACCCTGCACAACACAGTGATTTACCACTAAGCCATGTCAGATATACATAACCCTGATGTTTTCAGAAACATATCTTCCAGCACAGTCATTCAGCAGTACAGGAAATTTATTTAAACATGTAGATGTATATATTTATTCATGTATTTATTTATTTTACATGTGTTAACTGTGTTAGTGTGACTGAGCTTTTGGCTCATGTTCGGCAGAGACCCAGGGAGAAAAGCTCCTCAGTGAATAAAATGTAACAAAGTCCCATTACAGTCAAGAAAAAATGTACTATCAGGTTACAAAAGCATATGTGTGTATGCGTATATATATTTCTATCTATATAGATATATAAATATGCACACACACACACACACACACACATATATATATATATATATATATATATCTATATATATTTATATGTGTATATGTATATATATATATATATATATATATATATATATATATATATATATATATATATATATATATATACATATGTATATAGAGATATATAGCTATAGATATAAAAGACAACATTACAAATACATTTATGACCACAGGTACTGTTAATGGGGTGAGGGAGCTCAAGCAACATATGTCCTGTACATATTGATATTACCCCCCCCCCAGCCAAACAGGTCTGCCCTGCATTACAATACCAACTGTTGCAAGTCCCATAACCAGGACCTGATACAACATGGGCACAAGATGTTAAAATTAATCCATCCCACCTGTGTGATGTCAGGATGGTATCAGTAATATATCATGGAGCACAGTCTGGCTACCATAGGGAATGTACAATGTGGAAGCAATAAAGATTTCTAAGATACATATGCATGCACACATATATGCAGATATATATATATATATATATATATATATATATATAGAGAGAGAGAGAGAGAGAGATATGTAACTACACATACACACACAGAGATATGTATAGGAAGATACATATTTAAAGGGTGCACACCATATGGGACAGCCAGTATTCCTACAGTTGTCACCTTACCAAATGGATACTGTATGAGTCACCCATACAAAAGACAATTGTAGCCTGAAACATTTACCCACAGAGAGGTCAAAGGATATAACACCACACACAGTTTTGCATACATGATAAACCTTTATTTGTGTACTATTACAGTTGTATATGCCATGTCATATAGCTGTTTAGACTTTGAAATACATATAAACAGACTAATGCAACTATCAAACAGATCAATTAATACAGTATTCTGGAAAGCATAACATATGTTACTGTCCAGGCCAAGGCCTTCAAGTAGTACAACAATAAACAAAGACTGGGCCACAGGATAACAATCAATCAACAGTAAGGAATGCATATATATAGTCCAGCAGCCTCTATCTACACCCTGTATGCAATCCCTAAGGGGAAAAGACTTCAGTTGACACAATGGGATGTATCTGTTACATAACAAGGCATAACTGAAACCATCACAATCACACTGACAAACAGAACAGTCTGTATGGCAGGAAGCAGTAGGCCTGCATTTTCCCAAGGTGAATTGTATGGTAATGTACATCCAGATACCATAAGGCAGCTTACCCATGATACCCCCACATGTTGTAACAGCCTAGGTTAGTTATAGTGCATCCCCCCCATAGACTGACATACAGGGATATATGCCACTGTTACATACACTGACCTCTGGGTTGCAGAAGGGCACACATGTATTGTGCAGATGAAGCCCACACATATATGGACGCAACTCCACAATATGTGTGGGGGCCACAACAGCAGTGGAATGATGGCGGGAATGGCAGCATGACATACTCTCAGGCCACAACATAACAACCCCTGACAGCATGTGATATGGACAAAGCCTGGTATGTAGGTGGAGGACAGAGGCTGGGACACTGGCCCATATGTGTAATAGTGTTGTCATACACTAAGCAAGTTTCTGGTGTTACAGGATAGTCTGCAACATACCCTTAGTCAGGAACATGAAGTTAGAAACAGAAATGGATGTAGCCATGTAACCTAATTTAAATTGCATTTGCCTTCTGCTTTTTACAGTTTTTGCACTTGTTTTATATCAATTTAAGTCATTTTTGTATTGTAGGTGGTAAGCAATTGAGTATAATTTTCTGTGTTGCCCATATCCTTACTTGGATAGGAGGAAGCTTCTCTGTTCACCAGTGAGAGTGGGGAGCTTAGAGCCGCCTGTTTGTCCCTGGAGGAGTTGTCCCAGCCCTGAAACTAGTAGCTTATTGGCTGTTTTGGGTCAATTCCTATCTCTTTCAGTTTCCCCTGCTTTAAAACCCACATTTGCAAGGTTTTGCGTCAGTATACAACTCCGCTCAACTCCTTGTGGTGTGCTGCAGAGTCATACAGGCAACAGAGAGACCCAAGAGAGACTTTTCCAGATTTAAGTATTTTTTTTCAGTTTTTTTTTTGCTCTGACTGCCTTTTCCCACCTAAAAAGCGAATTATTAACTGATCTGTGCTTTAAAAAGTTTAAATTGCATTTGCCTTCTGCTTTTTACAGTTTTTGCACTTGTTTTATATCAATTTAAGTTGTTTTTGTATTGTATAACTGTTGTAGGCTACACACTAAAGTACGCTAGCCTGTTTATAGCATTTACAGTGTTTTCTGTAGGTTTTTCTGTTGTTTCCTGAAAAAAACAAAACAAAAAAAAAATATTCTCTTTTCCCGCCTTTGCTGAACTAGATTAGTCCAGATTTTAGGTTTTGCTGAACTACGGACTTTGGTATAGTTTCATGTGTTGCCCATATCCTTACTTGGATAGGTGGAAGCTTCTCTGTTCACCAGTGAGAGTGGGGAGCTTTGAGCAGCCTATCTGTCCCTGGAGGAGTGGTCTCAGCCCTGAAACTAGTAGCTTATTGGCCATTTTGGGTCAATTCCTATCTCTTTCAGTTTCCCTGTTTTAGAACCCACATTTACACAGTTTTTCACGATTTTGCGCATAGTGCAGCATCGGGCAGTGCTGCTTAAATGGGTTTAAACTATTCCCGGCTCCACAAAGTCTACTATTCACTTTTCCCTTAGAATTGTTCTAAATCTCAAAGTAAGCAATCTGTTTTCATTCTAAAGCCCTGCAGTTGCTCGTATAAGTAATCTTATAAGTAAGCACTAATAAACTAAAGCACTACACCCTCTTATACTCCCTTTAAGTACTTGGCTCCCTATTGGTCCTTTTTGATCGGTCAAAAAGTAGTTCCTTATACTATTCTGGCATGTCCAAATGTCAGTTTCGGGTTTACTCTCCAGTCCAGCTGGTGAATCTGGGAATCTTGAGGCAATGTTACAACTGCCTTATGTACACAGACCACCCTCTCCTCCTCCCATCAAGCTCAAATATATGTGAGAGATGCAACTATATAGCTAAACTGGAGGCTGAGCTCTCTCAACCCAGTACTGGCGCAGTCAGTCAGGAGAAGAAGGTAACCACACACCGCAAATCCAGTCTCACATAGACCTATCGCAACAGCAAACCAAACACATAAACACAAAAAAAAATACTCGGAGGCTCTAAATAAAAATCTGCCCAAGCAGCAGGGACCTCCAAAGCAGACATCCAAGCAACTGCTACGCCACAACAATACCCATGTATCACATAGTTCACAAAGTCAGTGTGCCATACAGTCACAGCCCTTAAGGCTAAACAACACACCTAATACACTTGTAATAGGTGACTCTATTGTCAGAAACACTGACGTCCCACTCACCAGGCTGAACAAGGAGAAGGTCACTGTAAGCTGTCTGTTGGGTGCCAGGATCCACCACATAACACAAGCACTCAGGTCACTCCAAAGCAAGTACAAATATGACTCCGTCATTGTCCATGCTGGTGTGAATGATCTGAGATGTACCTCCCTGGACTACATGAAAAGAGACATAGAGGAGCTCTCTGATCATGTAGCCCAGGCCGGTATGACCCTGACCTTAAGTAGCATCTTAACCTCACCAAGAATGATGCCACAGTATAAAGACAAAATGATCAATTTTAACAATTGGCTAAAGTATTGGTGTCATTCAAAGGGGATCCAGTGTCTGTCAGCCTGGGATGACATGCTTGACAAGCCACATTGCTTCGCTAGGGATAGCTTGCACCTGTCACCCCTGGGCTTTTGAATACTGGCTAAGGCTCTTGCCACTCCCATAGTGCCTTTTTTAGGCAAGGCTCAAATGACAAACTCACCTCCATAGACAACACAAGAAAAAAGAAACTAAGGGTAATGCTGCTCAACGTCAGAAGTCTAAACCTCAAGATGCACGCACGCGAGGCTCTCCTCAGTATGGAGAATATTGATATCTGTGCAGTAACAGAAACGTGGTTCAAGGCTCCTGAGAGCACCCTAGCACTACCAGGTTATACCTCATACCATGCTTTTCGGCCTCAAAATGCAGACCGAACCACAAAACGAGGGGGGTATGCATATTCATCAAAGATACCCACACCTCCAGGTTAGTGGCACTGCACGAAGCATCAGAGACCATCCATGTGCAACTAACAGTGGGCAAAACTGCCTTTCAGTTTTTAGCCTGCTACAGACCACCCTCCCAAACTCAGGAACCCCACTCTGCTTTCCTGAGAATACTGGAGAATATGAAGGTCTCTCTAAACACCATTATATTGGGTGGCTTCAACTACCCAAACATAGACTGGGAGCACTAATCAAGCCCCAACACCCTCGCCCAATGGTTCCTAGAATTTATAAACTCAAATGCTATGGAACAACTGGTCACCACTCCCACAAGAGGGGAAAACATATTGGATCTGAACATCACCAACATGGGGACACTATGTTCCATACCAGAGGTATACCCCTCATTGGTAAGATCTGACCATAAATTAATCTCACTGGACATCCATATCCCGTCCCCACTCCTAGCCAAGGAAACCACGGTGAAGAACTTCTCAAAAGCAAACTTCACACTTCTCAAAACCGAGGTGGAATCCTTCAAAGCCCCCGGGCCAGTGGAAAATACGGCCCAAACCGCAGAATCGTTTACAAACGCATTCTATGGATACCTACAGGAATGCATGGATTGTGCTATCCCAAATAAAAACAAGACTCACTCCTCCAAAGGCAGGAGACCTGTCTGGTGGACCCCCCCCCCAGCCATAAATAAGCTATACAACAGAAGGAGGAAGCTACTACATGATAGAGCAAAATCCCAAAAAGGGAAGGTTCATAGGTTCATAGGTTCATAGGTTGGTACTAGGCTATCAGCCCTAGGGCCTATACAAGCCTAGCCATAACAATTCCCTGGCTATTTCTTCCCACATTATTTACTTTCCTGGACCCCTGTCTAGCAGGGCGACTGACGTGATCCCTGGGGTGAATTTCCTGATCAGTACTAGCAAAAAACTATGATCCCTCATAAAATCATCTAAGGTCAGCTTCGAAAGAAAAATTGCACAAGACGCTAAAGATAATCACAAGGCCTTCTTTAGTTATATCAGGAACCTGGGTGGCAACTCCCAGATATGCTCTGAGTTAGTGCAAAATGACAAAACATACACTTAACCCATAGACATTGCCAACATCCTGGCAGACAGGTTCAGTGCAAACTTCTCCCCCCCTTCCCCGCCAAAAGAGCAAATGTCTATCCCAACAGAGTGTAGCCTCCCAGACATCACAGATGCACAGGTGAGAGCTGCCCTCTCCAAAGCAAAAAACACAGCATCAATGGGACTGGACAGTGTCCTGGGCTGCGTCTTACATGAGTTCCAAGAAGAACTAAACCCTCACATAAAGTCACTGTTCAGTCTCAGCCTTACTACAGGATATGTACTCAAGGAATGGTGTACAGCAACAGTGGTCCCACTCCACAAAGGTGGTGCCACAACAGACCCCAGAAACTGTCAGCCTATAAGCCTGACTAGACTGGTCTGCAAAGCTATGGAGCGTATCATCATGGAACTCATAAACAAAGACATTGGGAACCTCCAAACACTGGATCCTACCCAATTCAGCTTTGTTAAGGGCAGATCTTGTCTCTTGAACCTGGTTGACTTCTTTGAAACAGTCACCAAGGCCATAGATGAAGGGAAGGTAGTCCACACAGCCTACCTGGACCTCGCAAAAGCCTTCGACACAATATCCCACTCGGGCATCATAAATAAGCTCACCAGCTTAAATATCAACCTCTATGTCACAAGATGGATTGCAAACTGGCTCAGGGATAGAACCCACATGGTCAGAATTGCAGGTGCCATGTCAGACTCAAAACCAGTTACAAGTGGCGTCCCACAAGGCTCAGTCCTGGGATCTCTCTTGTTCGGTATATATTTCTCT